>NW_025999999.1:2878057-3224295 GCF_001458135.2 Marmota marmota marmota | reverse complement strand
TTAAAAAAAAAAAAAAAAAAAAAAAAGAGGAAGCAGAGACAGAATGGAAATCAATGACAATTTGACTATGTTTTTAAGGAAAAGATGTCATCTTTGGTATCTGTTAGTAATGAGAGTTCGCCTTTGTTTTTATTTTATTTTTTAATTTTTTAATTTTTTTATTATTAGTTGTTCAAAACATTACAGAGCTCTTGACATATCATATTTCATACATTTGATTCAAGCAGATTATGAACTCCCATTTTTACCCCATATACATATTGCAGATTCACATCGGTTACACATCTACTTTTTACATACTGCCATACTAGTGTCTGTTGTATGCTGCTGCCTTTCCTATCCTCTACTATCCCTCCTCCCCTCCCCTTCCCTCCCCTCCCATTTTCGCCTTTGTTTTTAGAGAAACTCCAGTTTCTCTGAAGAGGCAGTGTCCTTGATGGTTGTTGTGGGTTGTGTTCGTCCTATCCATTTTGAATCCTAGGCTGGATTTTCTTTAATTTTGCTTACATGTCTAATTAGGAAATGAATATTGATTCTCATGAATTTACTGGTCACTGTAGGAAATATGATTGTTCTAGATTATATCCAGTGGAAAGCTACTGAACTAATAGAATTAAACATTGTATTTAGAGTTACTTTTATTAGGGATAGAAATGATCACACACATAAGTATGTAAGGGGTCCTTCTGCCTTAGCTTCCCAGATAAAATAACAAAGGTACATTTTAAGGATGTTATTGGGAAATGGTACTTCCCAGCTGTTAATGCCCTTTGTTCTCTTTTCCTCTGAACAGGTCACTGCAAATGACCTTCAGGAAAATATCACGAAGTTAAACAATGGGATGGCTTTTATGATCAAACACTCCCAGAAACTTTTTAAGGTAGGTAAGGGATGGCATTTGGTTGGTAATAGGACAAGGAAGATGGAGCAAAGTTGAATCTTAGATAAAAAAGAAAAAGTGGGCTCCTGGAAGAGAAGAGTCCTGACTGGCACTGTAAGCCAGAGTGGACAATGGAAAACCCTCCCAGGTGGGAGGAATGGGAGGCCCAGAGGTTCCAGTCCTGGGGTAATTGGCTCCACCCTTGGAATCATCCTGCTTTTTTTCCTGAAAGGCAGCACATGCTGGCAGCTGTGCAGTTTTATCCTGCCTGCTTCCTGCCAGTGGGATTTTGAGGGTCTGACAGCCCCCTTTCATTTTGTACTCTTTGTCCCTTTCAGTCCAAACAGGCAGTGTTTCTGCCAACATAATTTTCTCAAGAACTTTGTGGGTCTTCTGTGGATTGCAGTGGGGTTCATTCTGTTAGACAAAAGCCACATATACAAATCTTTTGAAGATAAATCCTCTACCTTGGTCTCCTGCTGCTAAGGCCGAGGGACAATCCCTTTAAGCTTCCTAAAGGCCCTCTGGTTCATTGAGAGGGTCTGGGAGGCACACTCTTCCTCTCTTGAAAGAGCCCTTTGTGTGACTGAATACCCTGACCTTTTCATGTTTCTAAGGTTTTAGCAAAAGATTGCATAGTCACATGCTTGGTCTTTAGAATATACCTACTCGATAGTGAATCTCTTAATTTTTTGTGTCTTTTGCCATCTGGAGAAGCCAAGAATTTCTAAGATCATCCGGTTCTGATTCCTTTTTTCTTATGGTAAAATACTTATCATCTTAACATTCTTCTTTTTATTATTATATTTTGGTACTGGGGATTTAACCCAGGGGCATTTACCACTGAGCTACACATTTCCCAGTCCTTTTTATTTTTTTGAGACAGGGTCTCACTAAGTTGCCTAGGGCCTTGCTAAGTTGCTGAGGCTGGCCTCAAACTTGTGATCCTTCTGCCTTAGCTTCCCAAATTTCTGGGATTACAGGAATGCACCAACATTTATTTATTTATTTTTGAGGTGGAGTCTCACTGTGTTGCTCAGGCTGGTCTTCTGTGTTGAAGCGTACTCCTGAGTAGCTAAGACTTTAGGCCTAGGCCACCACATCCAGCTCATTTTAACTGTTGTTAAGTGTACAGTTCTTTGGCATTACGTATATTCACATTGTTGTGCAACCATCATTTTGGAGAATATGTTTCCTCCTTTTTAAATGAATATCATTAGAGATTCAGCACTCTTTATCTTGCAAAATTGGAACTCAATACTCATTAAACAATAACTCCTCATTCTTCCTCCCCTTAGCCCTGTCAACCACCATTCTACTTTATCTCTGAATTTGACTTTTTAAAGTACTTTATGTAAGTGGAATCATACAATATTTGTCTGTGATTGTTTTATTTCAAGTAGCATAATGTTTTCAAAGTTTATTATGTTATAGCATGTGTCAGAATTTGCTTCTTATTGTTCTTTCTTCTTTTTCTTCTCTTTCTTTTACAGAGCTGGGGATGAGCTATATACCCCCAACCCTTTTTATATTTTATTTTAAGGCAGGGACAAGTTAAGCCTCTAACTTGGGCTTCTTCTGCCTCAGCCTCCTGAGGAGCTTGGATTATAGCTGTGTGCCACCACACTCAGCTTCTTTTTGTGTTTAATGCTAATTTTTAAAAATTGTGGTAAAATATATGTTGAGTATCCTTTATGTGAAATGCTTGGGACTAGAAGGGTTTTGGATTTTGGAATATTTGCAAATACAGAATGAGATATGTTGGAGATGGGACTAAAATTTAAATATGAAATTCATTTATATTTCATATATACCTTATACATATAATCTGGAGGTAATTTTATGCAATGTCTTTAAAGCACCTGTGTTTTGATTGAAACATAACACAAGGCCAAGTATAGAATTTTCCTTGTATTATCATGTCATTACTCAAAAAGTTTCAGATTTTTGTAGCATTTTGGATTTTGACTTTTCAGATTAAGATGCTCAACCTCTATACAAAACATAAAATTGATCGTCTTAAGGGTTTTTTTTCTTTTAACTTTTTTAAAAAATATTTTTTAGTTGTAGTTGGATACAATATTGTTAATTAATTAATTTATTTTTATGTGGTGCTGAGGATCGAATCCAGGGCCTTGCCCATGCTAGGNTAGAGACAGGGTCTCACTGAGTTACTGAGGGCCTTTATGTTGCTAAGGCTGGCTTTGAACTGGTGATCCCCCTGCCTCAGCCTCCCTGGGATTTCAGGTGTGCACCATTCACCCAGCCTTACTGTTTCTTTTTGTAAAAACAAAGTAAATGTACATACATGTTTATGTTCTTATTTCCCCTTCTTTCTTACACATATACTGTTCTGTGCCTTTTCTCACTCAGTAGATCCTGGAAATTCCTCCATACGCTTCATAAAGCCATTCAGCTTGTCTCCCTCCCTTTTTTCTCTTCCTTTTCTTTTCATTCTTCTCTCTCTTTTTCTATCTTCTCTGTCTCTTTTCTTATTTAATGACTGCATAGTAGCACATTATATGGATTTATGAAAATTCACCAACTATTAATGAACATTTAGGTTGTATCTAATCTTTCTGTTGTTGTTGTTTCAGTTTTGGGGATTAAACTCAGGTCCTCACATATGCTAGGCAAGCAGCTACCAGTGAATGCATTCCTACCCTTTTTATTTTTTTTATTTTGAGACAGGGTCTCTCCTAAGTTGCTGAGGCTGGCCTGGAACTTTTGATCCTCCTGACTCAGCCACTACAGTCTATGGGAGTCCAGGGGTGTGCTGCCAGACCCTACGTGTGTCCAATCATTCAGTTAATCTTTTATTTTAATGTTTTATTTTTTAGTTGTATTTGGACACAATACTTTTATAATATTTATTTATTTTTATGTGGTGCTTAGGATCGAACTCACAGCCTTGCACATGCTGGGCGAATGCTCTACCCCTGAGCCATGACCCCATTTCCCATTTGATTAATCTTTATGTTTCTGGAGTTACATCTTCAGGATAGATTCTCAGAAGTGAGATTCTGGGACAATGGGTAAATGCAAATGTAATTTTATTAGATATTGTAGTATTCTTCTCTATAGTGATTATATTAGTTTACATTTAATAAAATAGTGGTTGTAATAAAACACTTCTACCTGGACTGTAAACGGGGTATTTGTTACAGAATTCTATTCTATAGTAATCCTGAATGGTATTTTCTATACATGATTCCAAAATGTGATCCAGAGACCACTTGCAATTTGTCAGGATTTGGGAGATTTTTTTTTTTTTTTGGTCAAATATAAGCATTTTTTATAAATGTTTATATGTTTGTTTCTGGCTCACTTGAGTGTATTCTTGCCATATTTGATTTTTAAAACAGCAACAACTACATCAGTGTCTTTTCATAGTTTCCCCATCAATTTTACTGAGGGGTCTCTTCAGTTGCAAGAGAAAGGAAGCTGCGGAATAAGGCATTTTGTGCCATCTTTGGCCTTTCCAAAGTCATCTAACAGATAATTTTGAGAACCACTGTCTTTTTGTGGACTTGAAAGAATTTTAGGTCCTACTAACCTCTTGGTCCTGGTATTCTTTTGTCTTCTTCCCAGGCTCCTGCTTACATTCGGGAATGTGCAAGATTACACTATTTGGGCTCCAGAACCCATGCATCAAAGGTAAGATAGGAAACTGCTCTTTGAGTTAAGATTAGTGGAGTTTTTTTTTTTTTTTTTTTTTTTTTTTTTAAAGCATGAAATTAAAGTAAAGCTGTGCAAAATAAAAATATTATTTTAATGTCATAGCTTAAAGTTATTTAGTCATTGGGCTGGGGATGTGGCTCAAGCGGTAGTGTGCTCGCCTGGCATGCATGCGGCCCGGGTTCGATCCTCAGCACCACATAAAAACAAGGATGTTGTGTCCGCCGAGAACTAAAAAATAAATATTAAAATTCTCTCTCTCTCTATCCCTCTCTCTCTCTCTCTCTTTAAAAAAAAAAAGTTATTTAGTCATTTCATCACAAAGAGAATGATTGAGTGGAAAGTTACAAATTGAAATAGAAATGTCCCTATGGGCAGTGTTCTTGCCTGCTGTCAGATGTCCTCCGCTGGTGGATGAAAAGGTATCCTCTAAACAAGGGTGATGATGTAGACTGTATGTTTAAAGTTTTTTCATAAAACCAATATGCATTTTTATAGCACATGACATAAACAATCTGTAAATAACAAATGTATTAAATACGTTTTAGTAACAATAGCACAGTTTTATGTAATTTGTTCTTTTATTTTAAAAATTTTTTTTTAGTTTTAAGTGGACACAATATCTTTATTTTATTTTTATGTTGTGCTGAGGATTGAACCCAGTGCCTCATGCATGCTAGGCGAGCACTCCACCACTGAGCCACAACCCCAGCCCTGTAATTTGTTCTTATTTAGGATCAATGGCATGATAAAACTCTATTCTATCAAATGGCTAAAAGACTTGATAGCACATGAATTTAGGGAAATGTGTGGTGCTTATTGATAGAAGATCACATATGATTATTTAGCTCTAATAGTGGAAAGTTAAAAAAAAACTTCATAATCACTTTTTTTGAGTGTATATGTGTATGGTACTGGGAATTGAACCCAGGGGTGCTCTGCTACTGAGCTATATCCCCAGCCCTTTTTATTTTTTATTTTGAGAGAGAGTCTTGCTAAGTTATTGAGGCTGGTCTTGAACTTGTGATCCTCCTGCCTCAGTCTCCCGAGTTGCTGGGATTATAGATATGTGCCACTCTGGCCACAAGCACTTTTTTATGAATTTTAATTGGTCTTTCTTGGTTAAAAACTTAAAGATGTCATCATATGCTATTATTTTCTGCACTTGATTGTCTTACTCATCGAGCAAATATTGGCGTGACCAGGAAAACAGTATTTGATTTCAAGTAGTGTAATTGGTGTGTAGTTTTTCTTAAAGAGTTGTTGTTTTCATTCCTTTACTGATGCCACACAGTTGTCAAATTAAATTGTCACGTTTGGGAAAGAGCACCAGCCATGAAAGAATGCCCTTATGCTCCAGGGTGGGACTGTCACTTTAGTATCTGGATAACTTCACACTTATAGCTTAATCTATTTTTTCTAATGAGAATGATGGTACTCTGCCTGCTTGCCTTATATGATAGCAGTAAGGATGACTTGAAATGAAAATATGCTTTGAAAATTGAACTTTTGATGGGCTTGGTGGCGTACGTCTGTAATCCAAGTGGCTCTGGAGGCTCAGGCAGGAGGATCGAAAGATTGTGGCCAGCCTCAGCAACTAAGCAAGGCCCTAAGCAATTTAGTGAGACAATATCTCAAAATAAAAAATAGAAAGAGCTTGAGATGTGAATCAGTGGTAATGTGCCTCTGGGTTCAATACCAAAACAGAAAAAAGAAAAAGAAAAGGAAAAAAAATTGATAATTCTTGGTGGTAATATTCTAAATATATTAGGTTCTCTGACAGGTTATAGGAGGATGATTAATATAACCTTTATTAATAGGTCCCTTATCTGATAATTGTGTTAAGATTTTTCTTGTTCCGGAGTATAAAAATAGATGATATTTCCACTCTCCCTTTATTATGTTCTAGGTTTTTGTGGGAATCCAACAACAAAGCTGGAAGGATATATTAATTCACTTACCTTTTGAATTTCCTTTAGGATGACCTTGATCTGACAGCTTCATGCCATGCTAAGTCCTTTCAGCTGGCAAAATCTCAGAAACGGAACCGGGTAGATTGCAGCTCTCATCAGGAGGAGACCCAGCAGCGAACAGAAGAGGCGCTGAGAGAGCTCTTCCAGCACGTTCACAGTATGCCAGAATCTGCAAAGAAGAAACAGCTTATTAGACAGGTGCCCAAGGACAGGGGAATAGTGAGGGGTTTTAGGAACATGATCACATTTGTGGAATCACTAGGCAATATTGTTAAAGAATCTCATTTAAGTTTTGACTCTTTTTGAGACAAGCTTTGGCCCTACTAGAGAAAGAAATAAAGGCCCTTGGATTTCTGCAGTTAAATAGGAGGATTCAGAGTGTCTCTACTTTTGGTCATGTGCCAAGTTTTCTTAGAGCCAGCAATTAAAATATAATATTCCAAAGTTTAAACTCTTAACAAATTTTTCTGGCAAATAATTTGACTTTCTGAATCTCAGTTTTTGTTGTTGTTGTTGTTTCTTTGTTTGTTTGCAAAATGGTAATAGTAATATCCGTGTTTCATGGTTGTAAAGATTAGAGATAATGTACATAGAATGGCACAGTATAAATGGTAACTCTCAACAGTAGAATTGTTTGTAGTTAGAAAAACACTATAAACCAAGGTCCTAGGCTGATTCTAGAAGGTAGGAATCTAGTGTTATCTTTGTTTATTTTGGAGCTATGGGAGCAAAATTAGGTCTTCCATTTGCTACTTTAAGCACTCAAAGCATAGTTTGAGTAAATCCTGACTACTTGGCTACTTTCTTTCTGAGGAAATGTGTTTGTCTCAGTCTCACTTGAATTTTAACTGAACAGTTGGGGTCAGTTTGTTAGTTTGCTGTAAGGTAGCAAATTCCTGACATATCAACTGACAGTTTTGGAGGTTTCAGCCTGTAACTAGTGGCCCTGTTGCTTTTGGGTCAGTGGTGAGGCAGGACATCATGGCAGGGCACATGTGGCAAAACTGTTTGCCCATGGAGGGGAAGCTAAATAAAGAGAAGGGGTCGTGGCTCCACAATTCCCTTGGAGGTCACACCCCCAGTGATCTAAGACTCCTACTAGGCCCTAACTCTTAAAGGTTTTACCACCTCCCAGTAGCACAACTGGCTGGGGACCAAGGCTTTAACACATGGACCTTTGGGGGATATTTCAAATCCAGGCTACAGGAGTCAGCCTCTTAACTTCTAGGACCTTGGAGGAAGAGTCAGTTTTTATATATTTATTTTATTCCTGATCTCAAGTATAGAGCCAGGTATAAACAAGTATTTAGAAAATGTTGAATGGAGCTATTATTAACAATTGATAAAGATCTTTTTGTTTTTTGGCACTGAGGCTTGAACCTAGGGGTGCTTACTAAGCCACATCTCCCTCCTTTTTTTTATATATTTATTTAGAGAAAGGGTCTTGCTGAATTGCTAAATGCCTTGCTAAGTTGCTGAGACTTGCTTTGAACTCGCCATCCTCCTGCCTCGGCCTCCTGAGCTGCTGGGTTTACAGGCATGCACCACTTTGCCCAGCTTGATAAAGATATTTAAGTTTTTGGTCACTCTTTTTGAGATTATTTTGAGATTTAGTAAATTGTCTATGACTGGATTTTTCAGGGTATTGGTTGAGTATTGTTGCAGATTCAATGCCATCTAGTGACTTAATTTTCCATAGAAATTAAAATAGTAGTAGTTTCATATAGGACAGGTGTAGTGGATTCTCTCAAGAGTACTGACAGTTAAAGACAGTACATAGGAAAAGGCATTATTTTTGCTGTTCTTAGAAAAATAGGAAGTTATAGAGAAGGGTAAAAAAAAAAAATCACTCATTTCACCAGTGTTTATATTTTGAACACTTCTTTTAGACTTTTTCCTATGGTATATTTTTATATAGTTATGATCATGTGATAAACTTTTTTTTAATCTCTCTTTTTTTTCACCAAACTGAGCATAAGCATATTTTCATAAATGCTTGCAAACTCCTTCCATTCATTTTAGATACTCCCATACCTTTTTGAAAAAAAAAATCATTTTACTATATATTTTTTCTCTATGATTATTAAAAATAATATGCTCACTGTAGAAACATCAAAACCTCTATAAGAATATAAAGGAAAAAATAAAAGGAACCTATCATATCCAGAGATAACCATTTTGGAGTATTTCTTTCTAGAGTTTTTCTTCCTGAATATATATTTTACATTTCTTTGTTACTTAATATATATTTAGTTTTATATTCTACCCTTTTCCTTTAACTTTATATCACAGACATTTTCTATGTCCATTGAAAGGTTATGAACATTTGAAGTGTTTGCATAATACATCCTATGTAACCTAATTTATGGATAGTTTGTCTACTATTGGACATATTGGGGAAATTAGATTGTTTTTTAGTTTATAAATTTTTTTTTCATAAGTATTTCATTGTGTATCATTTCCTTGAAAAAGTATGACCAAAGGATGTGCAGCATTATTAGTTTTGACTGATATATGTCCCTTCCCTCTTTTTTCCCCCTGAAAAAAAATGTCAGTATTTGTTTGAATAAACTTTTAAATCTGAAATAATTTTAGATTTAGAGAAAAGTTACAAAGTTAATAGAGTGTCCACATACTTTTCACCCAGTTCCATATTATCAAACTAGGAAACTAACATTTAATGTACCACATTTTTGTTAACACTGTAGTCTTTATTCAGATTTTATCAATCTTTTTATTAATGCCCTTTTTCTGTTGTAAGGATCTAATCTAGGGTACCCCTTTGCATTAATACATGTTTACACATGCATACACATTCTCCATTTCTCTTTATTTGAATTTCATTTGTGGAAGAAACCAAATTGTTTATTCCCCAGAGTCTGGATTTTACTGATTGCATCCCTATGGTATTATATAATATATCCAACAGTCCTCTATATTTACTATAAAGTGGTAGTTAGATTTATTTCTGGGGGTTTGATCTGATTCCAATCCAGTTCTTTTCTGATAAGAACACCTTGTAAGTGGTACATACTTCATAATATGCATTTTTAAAAAATATTTATTTTTAATTGTAGTTGGACACAATACTTGTATTTTATTTATTTATTTATTTTTATGTGGTGCTGAGGATCGAACCCAGGGCCTTGCACATGATAGGCAAGCGTTCTACTGCTGAGCCACAACCCCAGCCCATAATATGCATGTTTTAAGAAATATGTATATATTTTTAGTTATAGATGTATCTTTATTTATTTATTTTTATGTGGTGCTGAGGATTGAACCCAGTGCCTCACACTTGCAAGGCAAGTGTTCTACCACTGAGCTATAGCCCCAGACCCCATAATATGCATTTTTAAAAGGATCTGAATACTCCTTGCTAAAGAGCTTCCCAGAACATTTTATCAATTAATGCTTTTCACTGGATGTACAATAATGATAACCATTTTATTGTACCTTTGCCAACATTTATCAGAAATGATGGGTTTTCATGGGTTCCAGTATTTTCAGGAAGAATCCTTACTAGATAACTAGAGGTAACTAAATTTTTGTTTTCTGAGATAATTAATTTTGAAAACTTCTTAGTACCCATATATAAAACAGTCACTTTTTAAACCTCCAGAATCTGAACTGATAAAAACATACAAGTTTACAATTGAGAATTGTAAAAAGTTTAGTTAGAAAGGGCAGAAGAGTAAATTCTTCAGTTAGGCACTATATTAAAACATTAAGACTATACAGTGTCTCATGTCTTCCCTTTTTCCACCTTAGATTTCTCCATACAAAGAACTCATGTTCATAGAATTGGAAGTTTGTGTTCTGATCTGTTATTCTTTGATGTTTAATAACTTAAAAAATTCAGTATGCAACTTATGTTAAATTGAGGACTGCTTTAGGTTGTGCCAATAACTATGTTAAAATGTTTTATGCAAAAATAAAATTTGTTATTTACTAGCAGGAGCTCTTGGGAGAATTCCATAAGCTCTCCAAGTCTCAATGTCCTTATCTGTAAAATAGGGGTAATAGGGGCTGGAGTTGTGGTAGAGCGCTTGCCTGGCATGTGTGAGGCCCTGGATTCGATCCTCAACACCACATATGAATAAATAAAATAAAAGATCCATTGACAACTAAAAAAATATTTTAAAAAATATAGGGATTATAATTCCACATTCAAGGAATAGGAAAAATAGTACTACTCAGAGTAACTTAATATATTTTCATTTCTTTTTTTTTTAATATATATATATTTTTAGGTGTAGATGGACATAACACAATGCCTTTATTTTTATGTGGTGCTGAGGATAGAACCCAGGTCCCGCCCATGCTAGGCAAGCGCTCTACCGCTGAGTCATAATCCCAGCCCTATATTTTTACTTCTTTTTGGAAATATTATTTCTGCTTTTGTTTTTTGTGTGCTGGGGATGGTACCCAGGGCCTTTCACATCTAGGGCCTTACCCATTCTATTTCTATCAATGCGCTGCATTCCGGGCCACCGTTTCTGCCTTTGTAATTTGCTGATGTATACATGCAGACTCATTTATTCCTGGAGTTTTGGGGTATTTACACTAGGAGAATATTAATAAAATGTTCTCTGTATTTTCTTTTAGTTTCAAAAGCAGTCTTTGACTCAGACACCAGGGCGAGAACCTTCCACTCCCCGGGTACAGAAGAGAGCCCGTTCCCGCTCCTTCAGTGGGCTTATTAAGGTAGGTATGCTGTGCTGTCTTTTTCAGTAATGATTGTGAGGAACTATAACAGTCTGACTTTTTCTTACGCATAAATAGGTTTCTTTAGTCCTTGGACTCCTTTAATGGATTAATTTATAAGGGGTAAAGGTAGGATTTGGAAAGGCTTTTATTTTTCAAAACATTTTGCTGTGTTTTAAATCAGAGATGGGGTTCTCTGGTGCAAAAGAAATAAAGGTTCTTCCTTCTCTTCTGGGGCTGAGGACAGAGTTCTCATTCCTGAGCAATGTGGATGGTCTCTTTTGCTTTCTGACCTGCTTTATAGTACACTTCTTTATTCAATTTGATAAACCCATGGAGACAGTGAGGAAGTTGAGAGATTGGGGACATTGTTAGAAAAAATGGATTTCTATTAGGCTAGTGAATTTTTATTACCTCAAATTTTGGTAAACTTATTTTTTTTTTTTTACTGTTGTTGTATTCTCTTTCCTTGTATCAAATTTACTAAAAATCTTACTTTTAGAATGAATGTAAAATATATTTCTGTGCTTTTGCTGCCATGACCTTATTTGCAGATTCAGTTGACAAGTCTTCACAGATGATCTGGACTTGTAGTTGAAAAATATTGCCATAAGGTGGCAGTAGATAACTTGGATATGGGGTTCAAATTTCCATGCATAAACTAAGGCAAGGTTCAGGTTAACTTGAGAGGTATTTTGTGTTCTGTCTTCTTTACTTCCTCCTTTCCAGGGGCTATCATCCCCAGTTCTTTTTGTTTTTTAACTTTTGAGACAGGATCTTTCTAAGTTGTTGAGGGTCTTGCCAAATTGCCCAGGCTGGCCTCAAACTTGAGATCTTCATCTCCTAAATCACTGGGATTATAGGTATGTGCCACCACACCAAGCCCTTTTTATATTTTTCATTTTGAGACAGGGTTGCTGAGGAGGGCCTCCAACTTGGAATCATCCAGCCTCAGCCTCCTGAGCCATTGGAATCATATCAGCGTGCCATCACTCCCAGCCTATTTTTCTTTTAAAAATTGTTTTAACATTATTAAGATATAAAAAATTCAGTAACATTAAGGAACCCTTTGATTATAACTTCAAGTTTATGTTTTAAAAAATGCATACCTTGGGGGCTGGGGATGTGGCTCAAGCGGTATTGTGCTCACCTGGCATGCACGGGGCGCTGGGTTTGATCCTCAGCACCACATAAAAAAATAAAATAAAGATGTTGTTCTACTGAAAACTGAAAAATAAATATTAAAAAAAATTCTCTCTCTTTAAAAAAAAATGCATACTTTGGGCTCGGGTTGTGGCTCAGGGGTAGAGCATTTGCCTCACATGTGTGAGGCAGTGGGCTCAATTCTCAGCACCACATATAAATAAATGAATAAAATAAAAGTCCATCAACAATTAAAAAATATATATTTAAAAAAATCCCTTGTGGTGGGCATGATGGTGCATGCCTGTAATCTCAGCTACTTAGGCTGAGGCAAGAGGATTGAAAGTTCAAGGCCAGCCTGGGGAACTAAGGGAGATACTGTCTCAAGACAAAAAAATTTAAAAAAGGGCAGGGGATGTTTCCTGGTGGTAAACACCCCTGGGTTAAATCCTTAGTAACATCAAAAAACAACAAAACTTGTAATTTTTTCCCCCTTTAAGCTGCAGTGATTAGCAGTTACAGACTGATTTAACCCTAGTTTTTTTGTTGTTGTTGTTGGGGGCAGTAGGGAGAGTGGTACTGGGGATTAAACTCAGGAGCACTCGACCACTGAGCCACATCCCCAGTCCTATTTTGTATTTTATTTGGAGACAGGATCTCACTGATTTGCTTAGTGCCTCACCATTGCCAGGTCTGGTTTTGAACTCATGATCCTCCTGCTTCAGCCTCCAAAGCTGCTGGGATTGTAGGCATGTGCTACTGTGCCGGTTTTAACCCTAATTTTGATTCTTGTTACAATTTGTAAAAGTATAGAATTCACTTTTAATGCTGATCTGCTAGGGCCAGCAGCTTCTGGTATATTGGGCCTTCTTGATGTCAAAGTTTGCTTTCAGTAGAGTGTAAAGTTAACCCATGGAATGGGAGACAATATTTGCAAATTATATACCTGGTTAGGAGTTAATATCCCAAATATATAACAAACATCTATAACTCAACAGCAAAAACCAGCTTCATAGCCAGGTGCAATGGTGCGTGCTTGTAATCCCAGCAGCTCGGAAGTCTGAGGCAGGAGGATCAAGAGTTTAAAGTCAGCCTTAGCAAAAGCAAGGTGCTAAGCAACTGAGTGAGACCCTGTCTCTAAATAAAATACATAATAGGGCTGGGGATGAGGGAATGTGTGTAGTCATTAATGATATAGAATTTCTGTTCAAGAGGATGAAAAAGTTGTGAATGGTGGGTTAATGGTTGGACAACACTGAATGTACTTCATACCACCATGTTTCTTTGACTGAAGTTAGATGCTATAGTTTTCTATCTTTGTGAGTTAGCTTTAGGTGCATTGCTAATTGTTGCTGGAAATGTAAATATAGTATTCTCTTAGCAGCTGCCCACTTCTTTACTATAAGAGAATTTAGAACTTTATAAAGAGCTTATAATTCTATCAGGATAAAACATTTAAAACATAGTGTTAACAAATTTTTATAAATTAGAGAGCCAGAGTGTTTTTTTTTTTTTTAATTTTAATATTTATTTTTTAGTTTTTGGCGGACACAACATCTTCGTTTGTATGTGGTGCTGAGGATCGAACCTGGGCCGCACACATGCCAGGCGAGCGCGCTACCGCTTGAGCCACATCCCCAGCCCCAGAGTGTTTGTTATAAATGAAGAAATTTTTTTTTTTTTTTTTTTGTATCCAGGATTTAACCCAGGGATTTTACCACTGAGCCACATCCCTTTTTAAAGTATTTTTATAGGGCACTGGGTTTGATCTTCAGCACCACATAAAAATAAAATAAAGATATTGTGTCCACCTAAAACTAAAAGATAAATTTTTTAAAAGAGTATTTTTATTTAGAGGCAGGGTCTCATTGAGTTGCTTAGGGCCTCACTAAGTTGCTGAGGCTGGCTTTGAACTAGAGATCCTCCTGCTTCAGCCTCTCCAGCTGCTGGGATTATAAGCATGTGCCACTGTTCCTGGATGTAGCTCAGTGCTATAGCACACCTGGGTTCAATTCCCAGTACACAAAAATAAGTTCCCAAAGACCTGGGTTCTTTTCAGTTCTTCACTTGGTTTTCCATGGCATTGGTTTTGTCCTATAGGTAACTAATCTCAGTGCAGCAGTGTTTAGAGGACATGCTTCCTCATTCAAAGCATATAGTCTGTGTACCAGCATCTTTTTCAAAAGGGCTGCAGTTTGACTGGCTCTATCCTGTTTTCTTTAAAATTAAAAAATAAATTTAAACATTTCTCATCAGCTTAAGGTATAACTGACCCCTGCCCCCCCCCCCAAAAAAAAATCCTGCTCTGATCTTTCTTTTTGTAGAGGGTTTTTTTTTTGTTGTTGTTGTTTGTTTGTTTTTGTGGTGCTAGGGATTGAACCCAGGCCTAGTGCACACAAGGCAAGCACTCTACCAACTGAGCTATATCCCCAGCCCTGATCTTTCTTTTTGGCTAGGATATTTTTCCTCCAGAATGCCTCATGTAAATAATTTAAATAAATTATTACATCAGGCTGTTTTGAATATTGCTGCTGATATTTATAATGTAAAGTTTGATGTTTTAGTTTTGATGTATTCTTTTTTTTTAATGCAGATTTATTATCCAATGGGAAAAAAGAGGAAAGTTTTATCCAAAGATCATAGTATTGTCACCATTAGCTGTTACAGTAGGTTACATGAACTTCCAAGCTGTTCAGAGATGAAAGGGCTTTTAGCTGTGCTTTGAATATCAGTATAGTCATGTGATCTTCTTAAGAAGTACTGTACTCTCTTGTGGCTTTATTAGGAACTCTTAATAGAATTCCTCCAAATTTTCCAGTCCTGTGTGAGGAGATGACAAGGAAGCAAAATCCTATAGACCAGTCTCCATATCCTGTTATGGGGAGGGGAGGGGACTCTTGACAGCTGCTAGAGATAACACATCTTTGGGGAGAAAACTATACTGGTATGTAACAGGCATTTCTTTTATGGTTTTAGAGGCACACTGCAGTTTGCTTGTGGTCTGTGATTTAAGTGAACTATAAAGTTTCTTCTAATGTCAGCCCTTTTAAATGTGGAGGAAAAGTGTTCACTTAAAGAAGAGCAGTGATTTCAGGTGTTTTGATATGTTTTGGTTTCCCTTTTATGAGAGAGCCTGGGAGGATCTTTGAAGAAGTTAACAGAATAATGAGTTTTTTTTTTTTTTAATGATAGGAAATGTAGTTTAAAGGCCAAGATAGCTACAATAAATGTTTGTAAATTAATTATTTTCTTTTCCTAAATCAGCGCAAAGTCCTGGGAAATCAGATGATGTCAGAAAAAAAAAACAAGTACTCTTCACGAGAATCTGTGGCTGTGGATGAATTGAAGAGAGACAGCAAAGAGAACCTAAACTTAGTAAGATGCTATTTTGTGTACTTTCTCTCTGTATGTGCACATTTGTAGAGAGCTTGTGTTTTTTTTTCCTTCTTTTTCTTTGGTTGTTTGGATCTCACTATGTTGTTGAGGCTGGCCTTGAACTCATAATTGTCCTGTTTCAGCCTCCTCAATAACTAGGGTTATAGGCACACACCAACCATGACAAACTTATGTTTGGAAAAAAATTGATATACAGTCATTTGTTTTACTGTGTTACTCTGGGCCATTCAGTTATGCTTTTTTTCAATTAATTCTTTCATATGCTGATATTGTCTTTCTATAGTTTTTAAGATCATTCAGCAAACATATTTTTTTAAAAATATTTTTTAGTTGTCAATGGATCTTTACTTTATTTACTTATTTTTTTGTGTGGTACTGAGGATTGAACCCAGTGCCTCACACATGCTAGACAAATACTCTACCACTGAGCTACAACCCCAGCTCTCAGTAAGCATATTTTAAGTTCAAGAAGACTATAACTATTCACAAGCACTAAGTGACCAATATGGTGCAGCAGTTCCGTAATCAAGTGTTGAGAGATTCCACAAGGCAGGTAACATTTGAGCCAGGCCTCCTTGGCTGTGCATTACCTGTGGGATAGTCCTTCAGGGTGTCCCTAACCTGGCTGCTTCATTAAGCTACCAGTAAATCAGTTAAGATTAATGAGATGCAAATCATCAGTCTCAGTAAAACTCTTCACATTGAAATTGAATGTAAATAATTCCTCTGTTAGCTGGGAATGATGGCACATGCCTGTAATTCTAGCCACTCAGGAGGCTGAGGTAGGAGGCTTGCAAGTTCAAAGCCAGCCTCAGCAGCTCAGCAAGGCCCTACACAACTTAATGAGACATATCTCAAAATAAAAAAAGGGCTGGGGCTGTGGCTCAGTGATAAATCCCCAGAACTGGGGGAAAAAATATTCTGTTAGTAAAGTGTATCTATAAGCACTGACACTAGAACATTCAAACCTTCATAAAATTTTCTTGTTTCAGGTATTTTCTGGCTCTCCAGCTATTATGATGACTCCAACAAAATTGAAATGGTCTGAGGGAAAGAAAGAGGGGAAAAAAGGTACTAATTGTACTTATTGTCTGTTCTTGCTGAATGTACCTATTTAGTCAAATGGCAGTTTTTGAATTCCCAGGGGTGGTATATTTGGAGATAGGTGAAATGTGAAAATGACAAGGCCAGGTCCTTGTGTTGAATTCTTTCATGAGATGGGTATGCTACTCAGTACTGCCCCAGATGCCAAGAGGTAGAGCTTCAAACAGATCTACCTCGTCCCTGCCTGCTTGGACCGACAGGACATATGTATAAGTTACCTTAAGAATATTTGTTAAGCAACTTTAAAAAAAAAGTGTGAGTGATTCATGAGACCAACAACAAGTGCTTGGTGCATGCTGATGGAATGGTTATGTCCCTTTTCTGTGTAGTTGTCAGCCTTGATCAGCAAAACTTGTCCGATGTTATAGGACTCTGAAAATTGTATACCACATGTTTTTTGAGGCTGTTTAGTCCTGAAAGGATTGTTTAATGGTGAGACTGCTGATTGTTCTAGGTTCTTCTGGCAACTGCTGTGCTTTTCTCTGAAAGAGTTGGTAGTTCACTGGAAAGACTGTGATTTGTGTTGGTCCTTATTTGAGTCCTCATTCCTCTGACCAAGGAAAACCACTCATTCTCTCTGAACTCCAATTTTCTCCTCTGAAAATGAGGATAATACAGGTGTAGCATCCTTAATTTAAATTTAGAAAGCTGAAGTCAGCCTTCAAAATCTGAAATTATCCCCAAGCAGTTTTAAAAATTTTTTTTTAGTTGTTGATGGATCTTTATTTTATTTATATGCGGTGCTGAGACTCAAAACCAGTTAGTTTTTCACACATGCTTACCCCTGAGCCATAACCTCAGCATTTTGACTTTTATTTTTATTTTTTATTTTGGTCCTGGAGCACACTGAAGCACATCCCCAGCCCTTTTTTGTATTTTAGAGACAGGGTCTCACTGAGTTACTTAGGGCCTTGCTGAATTGCTGAGGCTGGCTTTGAACTTGCAATCCTCCTGCCTCAGCCTCCCAAGCTACTGGGATTACAGATGTGTGCCACCATGCCCAGTGTGCATTCTGACTTTTAGAGTTTTGGATTAGGGATATTCAACTGATAAAATCTGAAAATCCCCCAAGTCTGAAACTTCTGGTTCCAAGAATTTTGGATAAGGGATATTTATCCTGTAGTTAGACCTACTTGACAGATTTATCATGAGACTCAATTGAAATAATATTTTTAGAAGTACATTATAATTATTAAGGCCTTATTATTACTAAGTTGTAATAGTTGTTACTGAGGAAAACCAGATGAGAGCTGGCCTGGTTATATATAGATGATCTCTAGCTTAACATGCTTGTTTTACTACTGAGACATGAGCATAATTACTGTTTGAGACATCAGAAGTAGGAAGAGAACAAAAGCCCAATCCTTGTGGATTAATCTTCATTCTTATCTAGAAAATTAGATTTCACTATAGTCTTCTTATCTTTGAATGAATTATCTGAGCTCATGTTTCTTTCCTTCTTGCTTCTGACTTTGGGGCAAGGGCTGTCTGACTGAGGCAAGAACAGCGTTTGAGTTATTTATGTCTAAATATTTCTATCTGTATGTCCATGAGTCAAAACCAAGTATAAGTTATTTTTGAAGGATATGTTGTTTTGTATCTATTACAACTTTAGTTGCTATCATTTTTGAAGATAAGCAGGAAATAATAAGTCTTTCTATCTTGAGAACTCTGTTTTGGAAAGAAAGAAATGAATTTAACAAATCAGCCAGTTTACTATTTTATTGAGGAGTTTTAGAGCAGGGGTTTTTGACCTCTTGTCTGTGGCCTTCCTAAGGGGTCTAATAAAGTCCCTGGCATTATTGTTGCACTCTTTTATGTGAGTTAATGTGTGCATTTTTCTTGGGGAGAGAACCTATAGTTTTTGTTAGATTCTCAAAAATGATAGTGGTTCAGAAAGATATAGATGCACAGAAAATGAATGACCTTCAGGCCAGGCATTATCACTCTATCCTGTCTCTGGTCACTTCCTCTGTCCTTTCTTGCTATTATGGTGCTAGCTATTCTTGTTTTCCTCTTTTTTTCTTTAATTTTCTTTTGTCTGTAGTAGCTTACTGTCATCTTCCTAGCCCTCGTCTTCTTCTCTTGTTGTTTTAAAAAATCTGTCTTCTCTGCTCTTCTCTCCTCTTGTTTTTTTTTTCCTCCTCTTAATAGCTTGGTTTGCTTCTCCAGCCCAGTTCTGTGCTCTGTTGACTATGCTCAAACCAGCATCTCCAGGTCTAAACTTTGTTTTAGTCTCCAAGTCTGCAATCCAAGAGCCTGCAGTGTGTTTCTTTAACATAACAATGAACACAGTCCTAAGTTTGTTTGTTTTGGTACTGATGTTTATAAAAATAACAAATGTTCTTTGAAGAAGATAATGCAGTTTTATTAGCACCATCAATAACATAATCCCCAAAGACTTCTATTTAGCAAAGGGTTTCTCAGCCTTGGTACTATTGTCATTTTGGGTCACTTAATTTTTTGTTGTGGGGCTTCCCTGTGCATTGTATGATGTTCAACAGCATCTCTGGCTTCTACCCACTAGATACTAGTTATGACAACCAAAATGCCTTCAAGACATTACTAAATGTCTCTTGAGGGGGAAAAGTCACCCCCAAATGGGAACAACTGATTTAGCCTGTATTTATTAATGGAATTAAAAAATAATGTTATTTTTCAGTAGTCACAATCTTACCTGTTCTTTAAGGTTCAGCTTGAAACCCCAGATCCTCTTTGAAACCTTCTCTGTCTAACCCAGCCAGATAGAATTACTTTTTTCCTTTGAACTCTGATGCTACTAAACTGGAAACTGTGTGATTTGTGGTTATTCACTTTACATGTGTTGTCTTATTTCTATCTGGTTTCTTTTCTGGGAGACAAGGGTCAGACTTCAGTATTTGTGGCCTCTGTCTTCTGTTATTCTCTGTTTCGCAATGATGACAGTGCCTTGTTCTATTAAGTGTTCAGCACACACTCACTAATAAGAGGGGCAGAGGTGTGAGAGCTTGAGCTCTGTATTCATTTAATGCTTGGGTCCAGTCCCCTGCTTTGCCGCTTAATAGCTGTATGTCCTAGGTCAAATCACTGGTGTAGGTTGCAGATCTTTCATCTGTAAAATGGCAGGATCATTGTTTCATGTGCAGTTAGTTTTGAGGAGAAATGAGAAAAATGCACATAAAGAACTTAGAGCAGCACCCAGCATTAAATATGTACCTACTAAGTGGTACATGTGAGTGCCATTAAGATGACTTAATGAACTAGGATTAGGTCAAACAGACAGGTGATGTTTACTTGGTAGAGAATCAAGTTTTCAATTAAATTCTTTAACTTTCAGTTTGTATAATGTGTTTAGTATAGATTCCCATAGCTTTTGGGTGGGATGTTTGTAAAATGAAATATTTATACATGTGTCTAATGCTGTTGTTTTCCTTCAACCTAGGATTCCTCTGAAGAATCTCCAGTCATCCACCCAGAATTTTCTCTTTAGTGGGCCAGTTTCTTTTTTGTTTTTTAATGCACACAATGAAGCTGGACTTGCAGCTAGCTTGCTGCATTTTGAATTGAGAAAGCCAACTAACACTGTGACCTGACTGACACTCTAATCCTACTCACTGGATGATGCTGGCAAGCTGTGCCTCCTGAGGGAGCAAGCTGTTCTCCCTTGCTTTCTCTTTTTAATATTATGGGGAAACCACTAACCAGCCACCTGGCTTATACAGTGTAGCAAATGAACAGAACCAGGTGGTGTGTTTAGGCAGGTTCTGTTTTAAAAAACCTGAAATTTGTGCTCGACTATCAGTGATTTTTTTTTTTTTTTTTAATTCTAGAGGATTGATGTTATTTTAACTGGGGTTTTACTCTGTTTGACAGTGTTGGGGGATAGTTGTTTGTTATTTACTTATTTGTTGTTTGTTTATTTCTTTGCCTTAAAAGCCATTTTTTTTTTTTTGGAGGGGAGGGGCATTTGTTACCTAAAAGGGCTCTTGATAACCTAAAAGCCTTTCGGTCTTTTTCAGCTTGAGCTTTGGGATAGCTCTTTAACTCAGGATGCTGTATTCCTCGGTATCTTATTTGTGTTCAAGGAATGTATAGCTTTTTTGGAAACTTCTTATTATTCTTGGGTCTAAGATTATAGGATGTTTGACCTGCAGTATTGTAAGCAGAATTCAGAACAACACTGTATTTTAACAGATTTCAATTTTAAACTGTTTTCTCTCTCCCACTCCCTCCCTTCTCTCTCTTTCCTTTCCTTCCCATGTCTTCAGTGATGCAAAAATAATTGTGTAGTTGCTGAGGTTGTCCCCTTCATTCAGCATCCTCTCACCTAAAACATCTCTGATGCCAATGGAATACTTCTGAACCAAATTCTTGTGACTCAAGAATAGTCACTGACAGCTTCCTAGAGGTGTGCTGAATCATTGTATGCAGTGGGAAGCTCTAGAGTGCGCCTAGGAGGGGCTGGCTGGCTGCAGGTGGAGTCCTGTTGACCTTCCCAGGGACCAGGTGTGCAGCTAGATTTTCCTGAGAGCAAGTTGGAATCAGAAGAAAGGAGTGAGCAGCAGTCTCTGTAGAGCCTATAGGATTTTAAGAAGAGACTGTTCTTATTTGGAAGCAGTTGTAGCTTTTCCCCAGTCCTCAAGAGCAGATGCTGCACTTCTCCTCTCCTTATCAAAGGGGCCATGGGGAGAAATTTGGAGATGGGGCTGGAACTTTTGCCTTTTGGGTTGTGTATGTTCACATATGTTTGAGGTGAGCAATGACATGACTTTAGTCTTGTATGAAATATTAACTGTGTGGCAAACAGCATGTGGCAGGTGAGAATGTTCAGGTGTGTGCCTGACTGTGTTAAGCTACATAACCATCCCCACCCTGTGTGCTGGACCCATGTCAGGCCACTGTAGGGAAGCAGATGCCCAGCAAAATATGGTTTGCTGACCTACTTTTACATGATTGAAAATGCTGCATTATTGCCGAAACAAAAGATGATTCTAGGCAGCAGAGTTTGGCTTTGTGTCTGACTCTTGGTCCTCTCTTCCATACTAAACTGTTTCTTTTGCTGTTGTAACAGCAATAGTGAAGAAAGTGTAAAATTCGGCCTTTAGGACTAATAGACTTAAGGACAGTAGATGCGTGGGAGTGTTAACCCCTTAAAAGCCCCTTTCTCTGGAGCAGTTTTAGGTCATTGTTAAAAATATTAGCAAATTCAACTGTATAGGTTTCTATTTGAATTCTTTTCTTAAAAGTTGCATTTATCTAAAATATTATTATCTGGTTACTTTACTTCTTTCTCTTATTAAGAAAAAACAGTTTCTTACCCCAGATACTCAGAGACTCCTTTTGGTATCACTAAATCAAAGTAGTGTTCTTTGTTAATTCTGTACTACCTTTCTTTATTCCTTTAAGTGTATTTCATCCTGGAGTAGGGTGGCAGTCTTAAACATAAGTCTGGCATCAGGTAGAGCAGAGCAGTGACCAGATACCTCCTTGTCACCTGTTAGTTCTATGCTCAGTTTAAGAGAGGTGGTTGACACTTAAGAGATGCTATTTGGATAAATGGAATCAGTAACCCAGGGTAGTGTTCTGGCGCGAGGATGGTGAGAGATGTTTACCACATGCACATGCTTTTATATAGCTAGTTCCCTGGAACAGTTTATGTGTATTTGGGTCTGTTTTTTGCTTATTTATTGATTATACTTTCACTTACTTTAAAGGTATTATAGCCATTTTTTTTAATAGAAGCTGTGATCCAGTTGGAAACCACATTTGAGGAGTAAGCAGTATAACCTTTTACCTTATAATATGTAACTATTCTGATCCTATGGAATCTTATAGAAAACAGAAAAAAAACCTTCCTCATTGCCATGGAAGGTTGCTATCTCCCTTCTGATGTGGTGGGCAGATATTTTTGAGCCAGTATTAGTTAATTTTTTAACCTATAGGATGTTTTTTAAATCGGTTTTGTTTGTGTTTATTTTTCATGTTGGAACAGTCTCTTTGGATGTGTCTCTTCTTGTGGCTTTTAAAGTTTCTTTCTGTGGTCAGCTGCCATGGGTTTTACGTGATGTCAGTATGGGGTGGTGTATATGTGCCAAGGGTGTGCAAGCATGAAAACACAGACCGCTTCCTTGATTCAGTTCTGTGCTGGAGGAGCTCCACTGGCTGAATTAGCGGGAGCCACAGGCACTGAGTTTCCAGCCTTTTACAGTAATGGACTTTTGTACTGGGAATAGTGATTTGGTTTGAAAAACTCCACTGCAACAGTTGAAGGAGGATCAGACCTCTTTCAGCTTGAGTGTCAACAAGAGGAGCAGGTAACGAATCATAAGTGAACCAGTTGACCTTCCACAAAGGAGAGCTGTTTACCTGAAATGGCCACCAAGAGATAAGAATGACCAGGGGAGCCCTATGGGAAATGAGGCAATACAGGGCTGGGAACTGTGGGGACCACTGGATGCTTCATAGGTGACTGTTTTGTTGACCTCCAGGGAGGCCAGTTGATCCTGGAGTCAGAACAGAGCCATTCTTCCCACCTGAGCAGGAGTTTTGGTCAGCTTCCCTCACAGGAGTCTGCGGTAGCACACGGTTTAAAATCCTGCTTTCTTGGGAAACTTGTGGTCGTCGGGGCTGTGCCCCACAGTTTGGCCACGGGACCATGCCACATGGGAGGCATCTTTGGGATCCATGGTCTCTAGACTCTATCTGCTTCCTTGCTCCTTCCAGGGCCCCACACAGAGGGTGGAAGCTGATGGCCCCCTTTCAGAGTTCTCACCTGCATAGAACTTCTTTCCCCAGCAGAGATCGTCCCTTTCCTCCTCTGCCCTGAAACTTTTGTACTGAAGGAGAGGACCTAGATCGAAAATTGGACACCAGCAGGACATTGCAAATTTTGGGGGCAGATTTGGGTTCCTATGGTGTACAAACTCTTGAACCAGTGGTAATTAGTCCCATGGCAAACTCAACTGTAGAAAGCTGGCCTTCCAGACAGCTAATGCTGAGATCTTGATGGAGGAGGGCTAGTGAGAAGGTAGAACATAAATAGCCCCAGTGCTTGGGTTACCATGGAAACCGGAGTGTGTGAGGCCACAGCCTGAGCCAAAGAGCCATTGAACATGCCCCTTACATATTTAGGGACCAGCAGAACCTGCTGGGAAAAACATTCCCTCACCCCAGGGTCCTGTCTTCCTAGCAAGGGTTGTCTATGCACTAAGAACCTGCTCAACAACCGAAGCAAGGTTTCTTAAGAGAGAAAGTTTCACCATTTTTTATTCATTCTTATTTACTATATATATATGTATGTGTAATTATAAAGAAACAATCATATGCATTGTCTTTTCTATTTATGTAATATTCTGAAATTAAATTTCTTTTGTTTCATATCCATAGACTTTGACTGGTCTCTTAGTTCACATCATTGGGTTATTTTGAAAAGAGAGGTTGCCTCTGAATCTATGGAACAGATTTAAGAAAGGCTCTTCTTAGGCTGAGGTTGTGGCTCAGTGGTAGAGCCCTGGGTTCAATCCTTAGCACCACTTTAAAAAAATAAATAAAATAAAGGTCCCAAGTATAATGTGTCCAACTATAACTAAAAAATAAATATTAAAAAAAAAAAAGACTCCTCTGACCATTGTGGTGGCACATAGCCTACAATCCCAGTGACTCAGGAGACTGAGGCAGGAGGACTATAAATTTAGGGCAGCCTCAGCAACTTAGCGAGGCCCTAACTCCTGGGAGTGTAGCTCAGTGGTAGAACATCTTGGATCAATCCTCAGTGCTGATAGATAAATAAATAAATATATATTTCTTTTTGGCTTGTTTTTCAGCTGGGTGGGTAGATCAGGGGTAGTTGGACTTGGGAGCAGATAAGAAATGCAAGACACTGGGCTGCTGAACCTCCTGATGTCCTGTGACTGAGTGCTTTGCACAGATCACAGTTCCTCACATAGTATCTATTTCCTCGCTTAAAAATAAGGACTGAGAGTTACAGTAATAGTAAAAAACTAGATATTTAGACAAATCTTGTTGAATTGTTTCTGTCACATGAATTTTGGGGGAAACACAGATATGGTAACAATACCATAAACTGGGTTGCTTATGAACAACCCAAATTGCCAGGTATGGTGGCCTTTCTGGAGTTCCAGTTCCTTGGGAGGCTGAGGAAAGAGGCTTGCTTGAGCCCAGGAGTTTCAGACCAGCCTATGCAACATAGACCTTGCCTAAAAACAAAATCAAAACCCCAAAGGGGAAAAACAAAAACAAACAAAAAAAACAAGCACAAATGTATTTCTCACATTCTGGAGGCTGGGAAGTCCAAGATCAGGATGCTGGTAGATCTGGTTCTGTTGAGCCCCTGCTTCCTGGTTCATAGCTGCCATCTTTTCCCTGTAACTCGCATGGCAGAAGGGACAAGGTTTTCTTTGGGGCTTTTATAAGAGCCTTGTCCCTATTCTTGAGGGCTTTACCCTCATTACCTAATCGTATCTCAAACACCCCACCTCCAAATACCCTCACATTGGGGATTAGATTTCAACATGAATTTTTTGGGAAACACAGATATTCCGTTTATTGTAGCTATTTCTCATTGTGTGATTTCAGGTATGTTCCTGAACCCGCTGTCACCTCATCTGTGAGGTGGAGATCGTAGTATCCATGTCAACAGTACTACCATGCTCGTGAACAGATGGAAGGCTAGGGCTTTAATTTGGGATCTCTGGCTGGGCTTCAGGAGAGCATTTGCCCCTGTGATTCTATGTAAAATTTTGTCTATTTGCATTTTTCCAGGGGAGAGATTTCATAGCTTTCACAAGAGTCTCAGAGGAATCCTTGACCACTAAAATACAGAGAACTACTAGCCTTTAACAGTGCTGGCAGATGGCAAGTATTCATTAAATGTTAATTCTCTCTCTGCCAAGGATTAATTTTATAATCAGCAGGATATCGGTGCTGATGTAGTTATTTTGATAACAAAGGAGCTACTTAAATTCCGAATAGAAATAAAATCTCTGCAGTTGTCTTGACTCTGTGAACTACCCATGTGTTCCTCTGTTGTCAGCTTAGATTCTGCTGAGAACTACCTGTCTTCTCCATCTCCCAAGACCCATGCGTATTATTTACAGCAAAGAAAGGAGTCAGGTCTGCTCCCTGAAGGTGAAGCAGGGAGAGGCTTAAATAAAACTGGTAATGCCAAAGAAAAGGAAATGGTCTGGAGAGGACAAGGGGTATTTTGAAAAATAGAAGGACGATCAAAATGCCTGAGAATGCTGAGCATATAGCAATCAATCATTGAGTCACGGAAAAAAAATGAAGAGGTAAACATGCATTAAACAGTGGAAAGGGAAGAGAGGAAAACAGGAAATTGGGAAGAGTCATGCTGTGGTCTCCTCCTCCTCCTGGGCTATTTCATTTTCCTTCGCCTGCTGTGGTACATGGCCCACTTTTGCTTTACCAGTGTTCCTGAATCAGAGGCCTGCAGGGGACTGGAAAGTTGAAGGCTGAACCCCAGGCTAGTGGTTAAGGTATGGAGGAAGTCATTTAGATGCTTCTCGGAGGCTAGCCTCTTGAACAAAAAATTGGATTGAGCAGTGGCTAAGCCTTGGTTCAGGTTGAATGTTAATATCTTAATCCCTTATCAGCGGCATCTAATGCCGAGATCCTGAGAGTCTTCTACTTGAAATCAGGATTAAGGTGAGTGGGAGGGCCCATCGGTGTCATTGCTACCTTCTCTTTATATTCCCAGAAATAAGTCGTTTTTGTTGTCAAGGCCTTGGTACAGAGGAATGCTTAATTCATTTGAACTGTATCAATGGGCAGAAGAAAAAGGAAAGACTCACAGTTTAGAAACTGAGCCTGAGGGCCAGAGAAGCCCAGGAGGTGGAGCCAGTGGGCTAGAAAAGAGTCAATCAAACTTAGGAGGTAAGTAAGCATCTTTTGGGGACTCTTGTACCAACCTGGGTCGGGGGATGTCAATTTTCCACATGGACATCACAGCTGGGTCTCTCTCCACTCAAGGCTGAGGCAAGTACAAATTTAAGATTGTGCTTAAGATTGCTGCATTTATCATATTTTCATGATCTGTGTCCACTGGCAATGACTCAGAAGGGAAAATAATAGCCCTCAGAGGAAAAATATTGATGTGATATACAGTCATGTGTTGCCTAATGATGAGGGTATGTTCTGAGAAATGCACCATTAGATGATTTTGCTGTTGTGTGAACATTGTAGAGTGGCACACGAACCTGCATGGTCTGGTCAGTCTCTCCCCATGGCCTCTGGGATGTGGCCTCTGGAGACTTGGTAAACATGAGATGTGTGAAGCTGCTGCCAGGGCAGCGTGGCGTACCGCTTTACAGTGAGCTTCAGAGTGAAGGAGTTCCACATAAAATCCAGCATCTTGCACATGCTAGGCAAGCGCTCTACCACTGAGCCCAGTACCTCTAAAACAACAATAAAAAAAGTATAGTAAATACACCAGCAACAGAAGTGTATCGTCTTATCAAGTATCAGGTACTGTACATAATTGTTATACTTTTATATGATTGGAAGCAAAGGTTTGTACTAGCGTCACCACAAATGAATGTGTAAAGCATGCATCGCTGTATGTATGACAGTTACAACATCACCAGGCAACGAGAATTTTTCAGCTCTGTAATAACCTCATGGGATCACTGTTGTATATGCAGTCTGGAGCATCACTGTATAGCACATCAACGTATGTGGATATATTATAAATCATATGTCTAGCTTTAAAGAATGAATCATGCACGCCTGTAATCTCAATAACTTGCTGAGGTGAGAGGATTGCAAGTTTGAGGCCAGGCTCAACAATTAGTGAGACCCTCCTCAAAATAAAAAAATAAAAAGGACTGGGAATGTAGTTCAGTGGAAGAACACCCTGGTTCAAATACCAAAAAAAAAAAAAAAAAAGAATTAGACGATTGATCTATAATTTGAACTTGATCACAAGTTCAAATGTCTTAAAATACTAAGTACTATATGTGTTTACGGGTTAACCCTCAAGTGGGGAGCTTCTGCCCTATCAGATTGCATTGAGAGCCAGAGCAGCAAGTCAGCATACTGTAAGCATAAGAAAAGCAGAGGCTCTTCCTTTGATGAAGATTCAATATTCTGTTCGCTTCTACAGCTGTGAGTGTGTTATAGAAGATTCTATTTGTGGGACTGAAACTCCCCGGAACACACTGTCTTCTTTAGAAAGTAGTGTTCTTCTTTTTTATACTTTTATTTATTTATTTTGTGTGGTACTGATGATCGAACCCAGAACCTCGCACATGCTAGGCAAGAGCTCTACCACTGAGCCACAAACCCAGCCCCCTAGAAAGTAGCATTCTTTAGATGATGTTCCAACTTGATTGTCCCATCAGACCTGCACTGTGTTTGAGGAGCTGTCCAGCAATCACTGTGATAAGAATTTCAACCTGAAGGCAAATGCCACAGTTTTGCAGAGTGTCATTGTGTTCTGTTTGCCCACAGCTCAATTTAAAAAGCTTTCCATGATGGGCTGGGGATGTGGCTCAAGCGGTAGTGTGCTCGCCTGGCATGCGTGCGGCCCGGGTTCGATCCTCAGCACCACATACATACAAACAAAGATGTAAAAAATAAATATTAAATAAATATTAAAAAATTCTCTCTTTCTCCTCTCTCTCTCTCTCTTAAAAAAAAAAAAAGCTGTCCATGAATTCTTCACTGGTCTTTCTCTCTGTGATCATATTTCTTACTCTTAGACTAGAAGTTCCTAGAGATAAGAGCTTGTGGCCTAATTCAACCAAGTCCCGTTGTTTATCTTGAAAAGCTGAACATGATAATTTAGACCCATCTGACATTCCCAGATGGTGGTGAAAATGGGTTTGATGGTTTGTTTCAGATGAAGGAAACCACACCAAGAAGCCATGGGTATTAGCTTCAGTTACTTTGTCTGAGTCTGTATGACTAGCTGAATTACTGAATCACACCAAGTCTCAGTTTACTTGTGTATGAAATACAGATAATCATCACTACTCTACTTCTCCATCTTGTGCTTTTGTGAAGTCCAGAAGAAATCATGAAGTGAAAAGAGCCTCAAAAAACTGTTAATCCCTGTGGAACAGGTACCTGTGGCCAATACCCCAAGCTCACCTCTTTACCCCATGTGGAGTAACTTGTTAATATCCCAGAGTTCACATCATCTCCAGCATGAATGAAAAGAATGTGCTTCATATCATAAACCATAGAAAAATATGACTTGTATGTTATGTCTGATTTTTTAGCTTCTTTAGGACTAGAATAAAGTGTCTGTATTAGTGTCAAATTTCAAAATGTTGAGTAAGAAACAAAAGTGGCCTGAGCTGGGTGTGGTGACACATGCCTGCAATTCTAGCTACTTGGGAGGCTAAGGCAAAAAGATCACAAGTTTGAGGCCAGTGGGACAACTTGGGGAGACCCTGCCTCAAAATAAAATATCAAAAGGGCTGGAGATATAGCTCAGTGTAAAGCACCCCTGGATTTAATTCCCAGTACCAACCCCAAAAACAAATGTGGTCAGCATATGTGACAGTATCATTGGAGGTTTGCTAGTGACATTTGGTGAGATAGAAACAGGCACAGGGGCACAGGGCACAGGGGAGATGGGAGTATGGTTTTAGCCACAGGAGAGTCTCTCTACAATGGGATGGAGAGGGGTGAAAGGGAAGGAGGATCAGCACAGGAAGCTGGGAGCTGTGGAGCTGGCCAGGTGTAGGATTTTGTGGTAGTGGTTCCCAAACATATTGGAACCCCCTGGAAGATTTCGTGAAACACTGCTGAGCTGCACCTCTGAAGTTTCTGGTCCAGTAAGTCTGAGAAGAGAAAAGCTATATTTCTAATGAGTTCCCAGATGATGCTGAAGCTGCTGGTTCATGGACCACACTGAGAACTGCATATGTGGTGTGGCAGTGGGTGAGCATTTTGTGCCAGTCTTGGGCACAGAATAAAGAAGGCCCGTAGGGGCAGAGGTCTCCTCACTGTGGCATGTGGGGAGCTGGTGTGTGGACAGGCCAGAAAGGCAGGCCAAACTATGAGCTGGTATCTGGTTCTGTGCACATAGTTGGTGCTGATTGAGGGTCCCCAAGAGGGTTGCAATTAGGGAGACTGATTCCTTAGGGCACAACACCTACCACTTCAAGTAAAAGGGAGCAAAGGGAATGAAATCAGAACTCTGACAGGGTCTACTCTAATTTTACTGCCATTCAGATCAACTATGAGGGGAAAGATATCAACTTTTCCTGTGTCTCAGGGATTTTACATGCCTTGCCACATTTGGTTCTCGAATCCCAAGCTGTTGGTACCACTGATCCATTTTAAGGATGAGGGAACTAACCTGAGAAGTGAAGGAATTTTCTCACTGTTATCTAGGTGGACCTAGGATGCAACCAACCCTGGGTTGACCTGTCTAGTTAAATCTCCCCACTGCTTCCCCTACTGCCAATTTTTTTATACTTTATTTATTTATTTTTATGTGGTGCTGAGAATCGAACTTAGTTCCTCCCACATGCCAGGTGAGTGCTCCATCACTGAGCCACAACCCCAGCCCGCTTTCTGCCAATTTTATGATTAAAATGTAATCTAAAAAAATCAATATGTAATTAGTATATTCAGTAATTGCTAAGAAATGTTTTAAATATTTTTCAAAGTCTTTGAGATTCAATATGTATTTTACACCTACAGCATATCTTAATTCAGACAAATCACATTTCATATCAAGTGCTTAATAGATACATGTTCAGAGATAACACTCAGCCACATGTGCCTGTAATCACCATTTCTGCCACTAGATGGCAAAGATGCTCTTTCTCACCTGAGTATTAGGGTTAAGAGACGGGTGGGGACTTCTCTTAAATATTCCTGTCTTTGATTTATTTGTTTAAATTTTAGCCAGAAGTGAGTCTGAAAGATTCCAAACCATTAAAAACTTACTTAGAAATAAACACATATAGCTGGGTCTTTGTGTGTTTGGGGCCAACCTGGGAATCCTACAAGTTAACACCCATGTAGAATAGACTTTATTAAAAGATAAATAATAAGCCGGGCGCAGTGACACATGCCTGTGATCCCAATAGCTCAGGAGGCTGAGGCAGGAGGATCGTGAGTTCAAAGCCAGCCTCTGCAACAGCGAGGCCCTCAGTAACTCAGTGAGACCCTGTCTCTAAATAAAATACAAAATAGACCTGGAATGTGGCTCAGTGATCGAGTGTTCCTAAATTCAATACCCAGTACCCCCCCCCCCCAAAAAAAAAGATAAATAATAAGAATGTGCAAATTTAAAGCTTATACATACATTATTAAAACTTAATAGTAAGTTAGGCATGATGGCATATGGGACAGGAGGATCACGAGTTTGAGGCCAGACTGGACAACTTAGTGAGACCCTGTCTCAAAATTTAAAAAAAAGAAAAAGTGCTGGAGATACAGCTCAGTGGTAGAGTGCTTGCCTAACATATGGAAGGCCCTGAGTTCAACCCCCAGTTCTGGGAAAAAAAAAAAAACAACTAAAAACCAAAAACAAAACAAAAAAACAAAACCAAAAAACAAAAAACAAAACCAAAAACTCCAGTATCTGTAGCAATTGTTTAGAAATTAAGCAAACAAAAAGATTTTTTCTGGTGAGTATTTTCTTATATTGTTTAGAATTGAAGGTATATGGTGCCTATAAGAAGACCAACTATTAACTGATTATTTAAACAATTCTCTCTTGTTGACTGCACCTGAGGGGAAAGGAGCCCACCCCCTCCCCTTGGTCTACCTCTTGGTGCTGACACCCTGGAGTTTCCAGTCCATTTCAAGAATGGGGAAACAGCCTCAAGAGGCAAAAAGCCCCTTTCCTGTCACAGGGGTGCTATGCCATACCTGGAACTAGGATTCAGGTGTCCCAGACTGTCCAGTGCTGGACACTGGGTCATTGTTTGAGGAGTGGCAGTTGTTGCTGCCATCTCATAATTTCTCATGCCTCTGTAGAGACAGTGTCCTGGCCCGAGAGCCCAGTCCCTGCTGTGCCATTTATGGGCTGAAGACTTATTTATCCAGAAGAGGCCCTCAGAAAATTAGAGAGCTAATGAGGAAAGGAAGGCAGGGAAATAACCTGCAGGCATTTTAGGAGTTTACCGTTCCTGGAGGTGGGGCTGTCAGCCAGCCATCTGGTGGCAGATTGATTACATTGGATCTCTTCCATCATGGAGAGGCCATTGGTTTTGTCTTCATTGGAACAGACACTTATTCTGGATATGGATTTGCCATCCCTTCTTGAAATATTTCTGCCAGCCCAACCCTCTGTGTGTTCGCGGAATAGTGGAATACCTCAGTCATGGTCATGTACTCTGGTGACATTGCTTCTTTCCAGAGAGCTCAGTTCAGAGCAAATGAAGTTCAGCAATGGATCTGCCCTCATGCAAAATCACTAGTTTAACCAATGCCCTGTAATCCAGAAGCATCTGGCCTGATGGCTCTGTGGTATGGTCAGCTGAAGACTTGGTTATGGCCATTTGGCCTGGAAAGTTGGGGGTCTGTTTTGCAGGATGCAGAAATAGGCTTGGAATCTGAGATTGTTTTTTCCATCAAAATCAAGTGGCAGGGATGGGAGGGGGGTCCGCTCGCTATTGGGGAATTCTTTCCTCCTGCTCCTGCAACTCTGAGCCCTGCTAGCTCCACAGCCCTCTTTCTGATGGAGGATGGTTGCTTCAGGCCATGCGACAAGGATTCTGTTGAATGGAGCCTGCTCTGGGCTGTATTGGGCTCCCCATGCCTCTGAACCAAAGAGAAATCGGGTTGCTGCTACAAATAGGGGGAGAAGAAATATGTCTCCAACTTTGAGGGCACCTCTTGGTATTTCCATGCTCAAGCTAGAAGTTAGTGGAAAACTACAGCAACCAGCCAAAGGTGGGGCCACTAAGGATTCAGACCTTGCAGCAGTGAAGTTTGGGGTTACCCTGCAGGTAGAGAACCTGAGAAGCTCAAGTCTTGGTGGAGGATAGAGGGAGCCTAAGACACATGAAGGAAGAAGCAGACTATGAATATCAACTGTGGAGCTGTGGCCATTGACTGGGGACTCTGGCAGCTCTGCATGTTTGTCCCTTTTGCTGTGTGTGTGTGTTAGTGTATTAGTGAATTTCTGTTTTCTTCTTGTTTTTATAATTATTGTTAGGTCAACATTACAAATTTATTTGGGTGAGTCTATGACTAAATTTGAGGAATAATTAAAACCTTTCAGAGACAGATGCTATGTACATTTTCTGAGGTTGGACACAATTAATCTTGGGGCTTTGTATGTTGCCTTCTGGTGGGAAAGCAAGAGCGATCATGTGCAAAAGTTGTGCCTTGGGTTGTGCTGTGTTGAATGGAAGCTTAATGACGGACATGATAATGTGTATGACACATAGGGTAGCATAGACAGCTGAGGTGGGCTGTGTTTCTATGTCTGATTTTGAAGAGTTAGTACAAAAAAGAATGTTAAATATCTCATTTATATTTTTGTTTGGATTACATGTAGAAATGATAAAATTTCAGATATATAATTTTTGTAAAATATAAATTTTACCTGTTTCTTTTTACTTTTTTGTGGTTATCAGAAAAATTTAAATCACTTATGAAATTTTATTATGTACTTTATACATATGACATTAGATTTAAAAGGCTAAAAAGGATATTTAGACCCACAAAATGAAAGAAAATATTGCAAATAATTTATCTGATAAGGGACTGGTATAGTTCACTCTTATAACTCAACAATTTTAAAAAATTAAAAATGGGCAAAGTAACTGGGTAAGTTGTGCACACCTGTAATCTCAGTAACTTGGGAGGCTGAGGCAGGAGGATCTCAAGTTTGAGGCCAGCCTTAGCAACTTAGTGAGGGCCTAAGGAGCTTAGTGAGAACTGTTTTAAAATAAAAATAAAGAGGGCTGGTAAGGGGCTGTGGCTGTGGCCCAGAGGTAGCGCACTTGTCTGGCATGTGTGAGGCACTGGGTTCAATTCTCAGCACCTCACATAAATATATAAAATAAAGGTCTATCTCCAACTAAAAAAATATTTTTTTAAAAAAGCTGGTAGAGTAGCTCAGTGGTTGTATTAGTCAGGGTTCCCTAGGGGAACAGAGTCAATAGGAAGTATAATTATAAAAAAGGGACTTATATTAGATTGACTTACGAGACCAGAAGCTAGATAGTCCACAATGGCCATCTGCAGGCTGGAGAGCTGGGAGCACCAATAGCTGCACAGTCCAAGAGACTGAAGGGATCAATGGTGCTGTCTTAGTCTGAGACCTAAGCCTTCCGGGGAATCACTGTCAGAATCCACTTTGGAAGAGTGAAGAAGCCAGAGTCTGATGTCCTCAGATGATCGCAGCAGTAATCAAGAACCCGGTGAAGAAGAATCGAGCTTGCATCCACTGCTCCTTCTTTATTCTTCCAACTTTTATTCTATACAAGCTACCATCCTATTGGTCTGTGCTGTGCATGTTTCGGGGGAGGGTGTCTCCATTTCAGTTGGCCATCCCGCAGGCAACCATTCCTAGACACACCCTCAATGACACATCTATAACCCTCTTAATCATTGATATCTCTTAATCCAATCAAGTTGACAATTCAAATTGACCATTCCAGTGGTAAAGTGCCCCTGGGTCAATCCCTGTTACAAAGATAAGTACATAAATAAAATTAAAAGGTGCAAAGGATCTGAATAAACATCACTTCAAAGAAGAACTGCTAATGGCCAATAAGCATATGAGAAGATGTTTTACAGCTTGAATCCAAAGAACTCTAATTCAAGTCTGACCCAGGAGATAAATTCAGAGTCATTCAAGACCTAGTTCAGGGTTGGGGATGTGACTCTGGCAAAGCACCTTGTCTATAATGCAGGAGGTCCTGGGACCAGTTCCCAGCACGGAAAACAAACAACAAAACAAATCGCACTACAAAAGAAACCTCTTCTAAGAAGGTTTCTCCCTCCCAGGCAGAGCCCTGACTCCACCTGCTGAACTCCCACCCCAGCTTGATACACCTCTCCTGGAGGACTGACCACATTGCACCACATCTGCAGGACCAACCTGTTCAGATGGGGAGCTCCTTCAGGGAAGGGACTGCATCTAATTCATCTTGGCATCTCCCAGGCAAAGCACAGTGCCTGGACCAGCAAGGCCTCAGCATGAGGATGGATGGCTTGGAAGGAGAGCTGCCTGTCTTTGGGTTGAGGGTAGGAAGCAGAACTAGGAAGTCAAAACTGACTAGAGAAACTAGGGTTCAGTGAGGACAGGGAGATGGGGCAGAGAGTTCTAGAGCTGGGGGTGTTTGCAGCTTACTACATAAAGTGAAATTGCTTTCTGAACCTGGAAATCCATGTATTTTTAACATCTGCTGCGACCTGTGCAGCATCCACAAAGGATTATCTAGTAGGGACAATGGGAGATGAAGGAAAACACAGAGAGAAAGAAGACACAGAGAGATTTTAATGAAAAGTTGGGGCCAGGTGGGACACTGTACTCTGATGGAGGAACAGTGACCCAGAACTATGGGGTCTCATAATCAGAAAGTTAAACTATAGGGCATTGAAAATTGTTCAAGGCTTTTAAGTTGAGAGAGGCTTCTTTGTGCACTCTTATGGTTTGGATGTGAGGTGTCCCCTAAAAGCTCACATATGAGACAATGCAAGAAGGTTTGGAGGAGAAATGATTGGGTTACAGCTTTAACCTAATCAGTGAATAAATCCTTGATGGGATTTACTAGAGGGGTGGGGTGTGACTGGAGGAAGTGGTTCATTAGGGGTGTGGCTATGGGGTATATATTTTCTATCTGGATCATAGAGTTCCTTTCCCTCTGTTTCCTGATAATCGTGTGATTTGCTTGCCTCGGCCACACTCTTCCACCATGATGTTCAGCCTCATCTTGAGCCCTGAGGAATGGACCTGGCTGTCTATGGATGGAGACCTCTGAAACCATAAGCTTCCAAATAAACTTTTCCTCCTCTACAATTGTTCTGGTCAGATATTTTCATCACAGCAGTGAAAAAGCTGACTAAGGGGCTGGGATTGTGGCTCAGCGGTAGAGCGCTCGCCTATCATGTGCGAAGCCCTGGGTTCGATCCTGGGCACCACATAAAAATAAAGGCATTGTGTTGTGTCCATCTACACCTTTTTAAATTTTAATAAATAAATGTTAAAATTAAAAAATAAAATAAAGATATTGTGCCCAACAACTAAAAAATAATAATTTTTTTTTTAAAAAGAAAAAGCTGACTAAAACATGCACTGAAAAGTCACAGAACTAGAAACAGCTTTTACAGCTATCCTCCTGTTGCAGTGCTAAGAACATTCTGCAATTATCCTGCTGTACCCAGGATACCATTTTCCTGGGATGTCTGATAACTGTTAGTACCAGAGCTGAGAGTCAGGGCTGATAACATCCTCGCCTTTGGAAAGGGATGTTTCCCAGGCTTGGCTTTTTGATACACCAGGATCAACTGATGACCCGGGGTTGGGGGTCTCATCTGCGTCTCCACAAAATCCTGGTCTCCACAAAATGCCCAACTGAATGTGGGGCCAATGAGTCACTGTGGGAGGGGAATAGGCCTCAGGAGAGGCAAGACAGTGAGTCCCTAGGTTTCAGCTCAAATAGGGGAATCACAGGGGATGCTGCAGGGTGAGGCTACGTGGGGGAGGCTGCATAGAGATGTTACATGGGAGATGCTGCGTGGGAGAGGCTGCAGGGAAGGCTGCAGGGGGGATATGTTGGCAGGCAAACTTGATTGTGAGATCAAGTTTGGAAGGATCAGGAAGCACCTGATCCTTCTCTCTGTTTCTGTCAAGATTGTTTCTTGAATCTTCAGGTCCCAAGGAAGCCCTTTCTCACTTGCCTCACTGACCGAAGGCCACAGGGGCACAGGATGTGCTGGGGCTGCTGTGCTCCCTAGGCCCACACTGCACCTGCTGTAAGCCAGCAAGGGTTTGGGGGGCTCACCACATTTCTAGGTCCTTCCATTGCTGGCCATGGGTGCCCAACACATGAACCTGAGATCGGCTGCGCATATGCTGTCCCAGCACAGGTGTCACACTTCCTGGTCCCCAAGGAGGCCTGTATTAAAGTTTCTGCAGAATGTGTTCTAACGTCTGCCTCCTTTCACCAAGTGAACCTGGAATTTAAGGTTCATCTCTTGGTGTTTAGGTTGAGCCACTTGTAGAAATCCATTTCCCAGTGCTGGTAAGGGCACGGGGAGCTGGGAACTTACATCTACTCTTTTGAATGGTAGTTTGGTAATAAGTATCAAGCCTTTAAATTCCCTTTGCGTTGCCACTATTTTTTTTTCTTTTCTTTTTTTGGTTCTTTTGTTTTTTTTGTTTTGGTACTGGGGATTAAACTCAGAGGCCCCTGACCACTGAGACACATCTCCAGCCCTTTTTTTGTATTTTATTTAGGGACAGGGGCTCACTGAGTTGCTAAGTGCCTCACTTTTGCTGAGGCTGGCTTTGAATACGCAATCAGCCTCCCAAGCCACTGGGATTACTAGTGTATGCCACCACGCCTAGGTTTGTCATTGGTTTTTAAAGTTGGAATAATGTGATTATATTTTTAAAAGAGCCCTTATGTTCTAGAGATGTATATTAACATGATTATGGATGAAATATTGGGCATCAGAGATTTGCTTCAGAACAAAGTATTTGGGGTGAAGAGCATGACTGGGCATCGCTAGAACAAGCTTGGCTTTGAGCTGATCCTTGTTGGAGCTATGGGATTAGGGGTTCCGGGAGGTTTATTGTACTGTTCTCTCACAATTCATATATATATATATAAATTGTGGCCCACCAAGAGAACTGTCCTGGGCCTGCAGCTTGTCCACTGTATATAAATGTATATATATAATGACAAGGGGGATTTGAACTGATGTCACCATGGTAGAAATCCCAGGTCAAAGTCATCTTTATTATTTAACTTCTGACTATGGAAAAGTTATATATATATATAATCCCCCTTGTCATTTAACTGGGTTTCTCTGATTTCAGTCTTGTCCTTCTCAGTCCAGAGGGATCACACCCCATTTGTGTCCCTGCTCACAGTTTCAGGGTTCCCTGGAGCCTCAGACCTGGCTGAGAACACATGGTTGGAAACGGAAGACAGGGACAGATCACAAGGGGCCTGTTGGCAATGTCAGGGCCTGGTTGGATGGTCCAGACCCCGGGAGCTTGAAGCGGGGAGGCAGCCCCTGTGGGAAGGCCTGGAGACCAGTGGGTCATGATTAGGGTCCTGAGGGCTTGAGAGGAGGGGAGGGGAGGTGGCAGTGCTGGGGACACAGAACAGAGAGAGTGCTGTGGCAGTGGTCCAACAGCAGCTCCTTGGCTCTTCTTCCCTGAAGAAGAGCACAGAGAGCCCCAGAGGGCCAGGTAGGGACCAAGTGTGTTCCACAGACACTCCTTGGATCAATAAGAGTTTTGCAAATGGTGCCTCCAGAGGCGGTCACCAGGAAGCTAAGATACAGTGTGACCGCTTGGGATGGGGCAAGGCCCTGCTCCCTGTGGCTGGGGATCTGTGACTGATGATAACAGTCTGGCAAAGGTGACAGAAAGTCGCTTGTGAGGCAGTGAATCTCTCCCCTGCACTCCTTCATTGAGGGCTTGACTTGGAGCCAGGGAAGGGGCTGGAGGGACGCTGGAGCCTCAGCTGGTGTGTGTGGCCCACCAGGAGAACTGTCCTGGGCCTGCAGCTTGTCCACTGTCCCCACACATGTGTCACGCTTTCTCCCTACCCCTAGGAGACTCGCAGTTGGTTTCCAGGATGGAGGGGAGTGGGAAGTCGCTGTGGGGAGGCCAGATGGCTGGGAAGAGGCAGGAACCTGCAGGATGGCCGTCAGCAGCTAACGCTAACTCTGCACCACGCTTAGTGTTGGGCTCTTTAAATGTCACTCATTCACTCTGAGTGAGGTCTCCTTTCTCCCTTTCCAGAGCTCTGTGCTTATCCTTTGGCATGCTAATCATGGCTGCAAATGACTCTATGAAACAAACCTACGTCTATTTGTGTCACGTCTGTCTCCCTTGCTGGACCTCAGCTAGAAACTCTGTGAGGGCGGACTCTCTTTGTCCTCTGCTGTGGCTTGGATACCCGCCATGCTGCCTGGCACACAGCTGGTGTGCAATAAGTATGTGCTGAATAAACGAACCATCCCCAGGGCAGCCCAGCGAAGCAGGTGCTGTCAGTATCCTCATGGAGCTGGGCAAACCGAGTGGTACAGAGGTCAGATCACCCAGGCACTGAGGTCAGAGAGTGGAGGCCAGGATTAGCTCACGGGGTCAGTCAAGGAGAGGAATGTAACCCAAGCTCTGTCCATAAACCCAAGTGGTGGAGAGGGACATACCTGTCCTTTTGGGCTGTTGGCTATTGGGATCTGAGACCAGGGCTACTTACTGGTGGCCATGGTTCTATTGCCTCCATCAATAAACAGTTCTGAAGCCTCGCTGTTTGCCCCTCCCCACAGCCCTTTCCCTCCCCATCAGAACCAACTCCCACCCTGACTCTGAAGGGAATCACTTCCTCACATTTCTTTATAATTATCTCACCCAAGGGTACCTTTTTAAATTCTACAATTTAGTCTTGCACATTTACATATTTTAAAAGATAATTTCATTCTATAGTTGTAGTAAAAAAAAACCCCATATAATATAAAATTCACTATTTTAACCATTTTAAGTGTATAGTTTTATAGTGTTAAGTATATTCACATTATTGTGTATCAGATCGTCAAACTTCTCACCTTGCAAATCTGGAGCTTCATACCCATTAAACAACCGCTTCTCCCGCCTGCTGCCCGTGGCCTTTGTAACCACCTGTCTACTTTCTGTATGTATGACATTTTTTTCTCCCCTATGATATTAGGAATTGAACCCAGGGGGGACTTAACCACTGAGCCACCTCCCCAGCCTTAATTTATTTATTTTACTATTAAATTTTTTTGTGGTACTGGGGATTGAACCTATGGCCTTGTGCATGCAAGGCAAGCACTCTACCAACCGAGCTATATCCCCAGCCTTTATTTTTTACTTTGAAACGGGGTCTTGCTCATTTGCCGAGGGTCTTGCTAATTGCCCAAGCTGGTCTGGAACCTGCAATCCTCTGCCTCAGCCTCCTGAGTAGCTGGAATTATAGGCCTGTGCCACTGCAGCCAGCTATATCTATGAATTAGACTTTTTTTAAATAAAGAAGTCTATTTCTTCCATATAAATGGAAGCACTTGTGGCTGGCTAATGTCACTTGATGTAATGTCCTTAAGTTTCATTCATGTGATAGCATGTGTCAGAATGTCCTTCCTTTTTACAGCTGAATGATATTGCATTGTATGTCTACACCACATTTTGTTTATCCATTTATTTGTTGATGGGCACTTGGGGCCACTGTCCCCACATTCTTGGCTATTGTAAATAACAGCGCTATGAATAACAGTGGGTATATAATTACCCACTTTTTAGTTTGATATGTCTTTTAAGTCTCTTTTAATCCAGAGACTCTCCCTCTATTCTTTTCCCCAACTTCTATGTTAAAGAACCCAGGGCATTCTACTTGTAGAATTTTATGGATGGTATGGTTCATCATGCCTTTTCTCTGTCTTCCCAGCAAATTGGACAGTGGATCAAGAGGCTTGATCAAATTCACTTTTCTTTTTTTGCAACAATTGATGGTGGTGTATTCTTTCATCAAAAGGTATACATGATGCGTTATTATGATGTACATGTGGCTGGGGGCGGGTGATGTTAACAGCTGCTGATACTCAATACCTGCAACGCTAATTAATCGGTGGGTTCAAAGTGGTGTTGTTCTAATTTGATAATTCCTTTTTCATTCATTAGCAGCAAAAACTTTCTTAATACTTAGCTAGTGAAAAGAAACAATGTAACAACCCGTGTGAAGTGTGACATGGCTTTTGTGTGTTTTAGATATTTGTCTTTTCCGTGAGATAATTACTTGAAGAAGGGCTCTCTGCTGATAGAAATATATAAAATAGCAGAGATCTTCTGGATGATAATTGTTGATTGAATTCATCTCCTTTTACTCTTTCAAAGTCTTACGAAATTGACAGAAAAAGACTTTTTTTAAAAAGGCAAGAGACCTGCAAGGATGGAAAAACAGAAGAGGGCAACCGAGCACAATTTTGGGTGAATTGCAAAGTATTGGTCATCCTCTCAGAACTTCTTGAGAGAGGCACTTGAGAAGCCAACACTTTGAGATCTTTAATATCTGAGAGTGTCTATTTCACCTTCACATTTGATTGACAGGTTGGTTGGATGTAGAATCTAAGTTGAAGAAGGGGCACAGGCATGTGTCAGATGTCCTGACAGGGTATGACAGCCTGGGTTTGATTCCTGAGTCCCTCACTTCATTAGGAGGGTGTTTGTAAGTCACACGACATCTCTGCCTGAGTTTTTAAATTTTAAAATGGGGAGGAGACCTGTCCTGGCCCAGCTCCCATGGATGTGGGACCCTGCCTGTGCCCCATCTTGTAGGCTGTGAAGAAATACTACTAGACCAGACTCTCAGAGCTGGTGACTGGTGAAGTGCCACTGCACTTGGGGCTGCTAGAGGCCCTGGGCATGTGGAGGGTTCCCTACTGTCCAGCATTTACTTCTCTTTCCCCTCCCCTCCCAGCTAGTGGAGAAAACCCGGCTTGTGTGTTAGTGGGAAATGGGTGAGTCAAACCCTCACCTCTCCAGCTGGGCCTCCCTCACTGGGCTGAGTTGACCCCCAGGCCCTTCAGGGGACTTCCTCCCAGTCAGTGTGGCTCACGCTGTCTTCCTGCTGCTTCCAGATCTGCTCTTCAAGAAGTCATTTCCTCCTGAGAATGGAACCTGGGCTTCAGGGAAGCTGCCCCCAGCTGCGTAGTGGGTTCCAGTCTTCCTCGGAGCCTGGCAAAGCCATGGAAGATAAAGGGGCACCTCGTCTCCGACAAAGAGATGAAGGTTGCTTGTTCTGAGAATGGTGTCAGTCAGCGATTTTCTGTAGTTAGAAATGATAGTGTGTTCTCACACACACTGGAATGGCTTTGGGGCCACCAGGCGATGTAATCTTGCAGAACCATGTGATATAAACTATGACACCACTGCTGCGCACACTGTCCATCTCAAACAGGGTTTTACGTGGCACAGGTTCCTGTATGTATAGGAGGGAAAGCTAGGAGTTTTGTCTCAATGCTCAACTGGCTGGAGCGTGAGGTTAAGGTGGTTACGAAGCTGAGCTCAGAGAAAGGAGCATGTGATGAATTACTGCTGCCACAGGCAAGGACAAGTGGTAGCATGCCTGCCTCGACCTTGGGGACATGAGAGAAATGATGCCTTCCTGCTTTTATTGAGGTATAACCTCCATAAAGTGCACTCTTCTTAAGTGTACAATTTGATGTATATTTACACATATATAGTGTCGGTATATATATGTGCATACACATGCATATACACATCTACATATACACCAGCTGATTCACACACATACTACCACCACCTAGAACAAAATATAGACTATTTCCAGAAACACAAAATGCTCTCTTCTGACCCTACCAGTAACTAGTGTCTCAAAGACAAATATTATTTTGACTTCTATCACCACAGGTTGGTTTTGCTTGTGTTTAACTTCATTTAAATGGAATTAAGTACTCTGTACTTTCATTTCTGGCTTCTCTATTCAGTATAATGCCTGTGCAATTCATTCATATTGTCGAGTAGTTTGTTTTTGCTCACAAATCCATTATATGTTTGTGTTATGATTTGTTTATCCATTCTCCTGTTCATCAACATTTTATGTCATTTCCAAGCTTGAACTATTATGAATGAGGATGCTTTAAATATTCTTTTACGTATCTTTTGGTGGACATAACTATATATTCATGTTACCAAGCAGTTCATTGTCTAAATTTTTGCTATTTTCATGTTTCCCATTTTCTGCCTTCCCTTCCTCCCTCCCTCCGTCTCTCCTACCTTCCTTCCTCTCTCTCTGTACTGAGTTTTTAAACCCAGGGCCCAGGAAATGCCAGGCAAGTGCTCTACCACTGAGCTATACCCCCAGTTCCAGAACTTACTAATTTCAATTACTTAATTGGACTTTGGTTTCCTGTAGGCTTGAATAAATCTGTAATTCCCTCTAATTCTTTTTTGACTTTGCGGGTGTTTATCTAGACCTGTCTTGCCAGATGTTAAATCGTCTTCTGCTTTCTGTAGTTCTAGGATGGATCTAGTCTACACTGGCTAGGAAAGGTTTGGGACACCTTCCTTGCCCACTGATCAGTTCTTCAAACCTGGAAATTGGTTTCTTCCAGCCTGAAGGGAATAGTTTCTACAAAACTGACTATTTTAGCCTGGACTTTTTACTTTTTTGAAATAGCTACTATGTGTGCACTGTGTATTGAATACTTACATCTGCTCTCTAAGTACTTCTGGCTGTGGGAGACTCCAGACTTATACACTTGTTTCTGATTTTGACAAGGTTCACACTTCTTATTTCTGCAAAGCAGGGCCTTATTCATGGTTGATGCACAGTAAATATTTATGAATAAACTTAACAAAAATCACTGAAGAAAATGTTACACAGACTGTAACCAGAGGCCAGGGAAAGTTCCTTCTAGCCTTTAGACTTTAAGGCAAAAAACTCACCCTGGCCTTAGGGAAGGACTGAGGTGGAGATGGGAGTGTTTAACTCTTATTTTCCGTGCAGAACGGAGCGAGGGCCCTGGGCAGACTTCCACCTGCTCTGCTCTCAATAATTGTTAATATTGATGATTTCTCTAGTCTGTCTTTCCTCAAAGTTCAAGGACCTGTGTTTTTCTGCTCCCATCCCTGTGCATTTCAATTTACAAACATTTTTTGAGCAAATGGTACTGGGATATGAACAGCACAAAAGCTGATATACAGGTGCCACATAGAGGTGAAAATTCAATATGCAAAGCATGGCAGGGAGAGGGTATTCTGCTCAGCCCAATTCCCTCTGTGGCCTCGGGTCAGTTACTTACCCTCTGTGGGCTCGATTTCCTTACCTGTGCAATGGGAATGGGGAGTTGTAGTGTTTCTCTCTGCTGGGCTATGAAAGGGATACAACTGTCTGTGCCCAGGTACTGTATGCCTGTCCTCCCCAAGGAAAGCTGAGGAGGGTGGCTGGACAGCTGGGCTGTCCAGGGAAGAGCTGTGCTTCCCTGGGTGCAAGTCTGCACTTAGCCCCTCACAGATGGTGCTTGAACCTCCTCAGAAGGCCTGCGGGGGCATTTGTGCAGAGGCCTTGTTCTGATTGATCCAACCCAGGCACATTCCTGTCTGCCCTGAGCCCCTTTAGCAAATGCCCCCCCCCCCCGCCCCCCGGCGCAAGTTCCAGATGGTCCCACCTGCCTTCCAGCACCCTCCCTGCCCTGCCCCTGCTCTTCCTCCTCAGCAGCCGCCCCTTCATGTCCCAGCACTGCAGCTCTGGGGGAGTAGTGTCCTCCGACCCACCCAGGATCCTGGGTTCTGGCTGCTGCCCTGGGCCAGTAAATGTTCCCCGAAGAGGATGAGCCCCTCTAGGGACCCAGATGGACTTGGCAGAAACCCAAAGCAGCCAAACAATCGATTTTAAAATTGTCCCTGCCTTTGGAAATCCTAATAAGCTTTCTGTCCCCTCCCCGGTTCCCTGACCCAGCTTGAATACTGTTGCGGTTATTTCAAACCTGCGGTCCGTCCTTTATCTTGTCTGGCTTTGCAGGCACCAGGCCTGGGTTGAAACATGGAGCTTTGCCACTGACCAGCTGCATCACTGACTGGCAGGCAGATGACACCCCCAAGTCTCAGATTTCTCCTCTGCAAACAGGGGTAATGGCACCTTCTTTGAAGTTACCTGCAGATTCTCATGTCACATATGATGTCTACAGCAGGCAATTTTGTCACTGGGGCTTGCAGTAAAGTGGTTCGCCGCATGACATCTGGATTAAAATCCCCTGTCCCCATCATGGGGGAGGATGAACAAGTTATTTAACTCTCTGGGCAACCACGGCTTAATGCCCGTTTTTACTGCTGTTTACACCATTTATTGGGCCCATCCTGGGCAGTTCCTCCTCTTCACACGTGGGTTATGAATCTGTGAAGTGCTTCCAAGTGGGAACTGTTCTTCCCCACACATCACAGGAGGGGAAGGGACTGAGGCAGAGGACAAGTGAGAGGAAAGGGATCATATCTTACTCCTCGGATTAAACCCCCAATGGCTTCCAGTTCCTCTCAGGATTCAGCCTTTCAGGTTCATCTCCCCAGAATGCCATTGAAAAAGTGTGCACTCAGCATTCTCCCCTCACTCCACGAACTAGATAGGAGGGGACAAGATAGATGAGCACCTGTCCCCGTGGGGCTCTGGTCTAGAGGGAGGAGAGGCATCAGATAAACAGGTGATTACAAATGGCCTCGCCAAGTGCTCTGAATGGGAGGCCCCTGGAACCAGGAGATGACAGAACAGCTGGGGGGGGGCGGGGACTGACTCAATCCAGCACCGGGCAGGCTCCTCCCAGAATATGCTGCTTAAGCCCAGCCAGGCTGAGCGTGATGGCTAGGGTGCCTGGGCGCCAGCATTTGCAAAGCGCATGAGGTACTTCTTAAACCTAGGGAAGCCCCGCTCAGCTGAGGGTCCTTCCCCTCCGCCAGCTTCAAGTTGTCAGAGTCATGTAATTGTCCATTTGATTGTCTCTTTTCAGCACACACCAGCATTCTTCAGAGGACATAGAGTGTTATTAAAAATCTCTTACCAGCAGGGTGCAATGGCACACGCCTGTAATCCCAGCAACTCGGGAGGCTGAAGCAGGAGGACTGCAGGTTAGAGGCCAGCCATAGCAACTTAGCAAGGCCCTGTTACAAAATAAATATAAAATAAAAAGGGCTGGGGATGTAGATCAGTGCTACATAAGGTGCCCCTGGGTTCAAACCTCTGTACGATTAAAAAAAAAAATTCGTAGAAACTTCTGTTTCTGGTCAAGATGGTGTAATGGGCCAAGTTTACTCCTCTGCCTTAAACAACTAAAAAGCCAAGAAAAAAGTGTAAAAGGACTATTTTCAGAGCTGAGAACGGATCAGTGCTTGCATGCATGTTATCTAAAGCTGGGTAAAGTCTCTCCCTCAAGGAGCAGGCAGAATGTCCTTGGAGCTCCTATAGAGTCAGGAATATTTGGTGTCCCCACTAGTCACAGCAGGAGGCTTCAGAAGGGTATTGCTTCAGGAATGGAGAAATCAGCCTTAGACCCAAGGTGACTCTAGTCCTGCCCATCAAAGCTTAAAAGCAAGCTGCAAAAGGATCAACTGCTTCTAAGTAGCTTGAGTCTGTTCTAGAGCAAAGATCAAGAATATTTTTTAAACTCTTTTTAAAAATAATGTTTTAGTTGTTGATGGACCTTTGTTTTATTTATTTATATGTGGTACTGAGAATTGAACCCAGTGCCTCACTAGGCAAGCACTTTATCACTGAGCTACAACTCCAGCCCCTCAAGAATATTTTTTAGGCTTATTCTTACAAATAAGTGGGTGTGTTGGTATGCACCCGTAATTCCAGCTACTCAGGAGGCTGAGATGGGAGGATCATTTGAGCTCAGAGATTAGAGATAAGCCTGGACAATATAGAGAGATCCTGTCTCAAATCAAACTAAAAATCTCTAGCACCCAACAAGGTAATCCACAATGTCTGGCATCTAATATACAATCACCAGGATTCAAGGTAGTAAGAAAATGTGGCTCATGATGAAGCAAAAAAGCAACCAATCAAAAATGGTTCAGGAATAATAGAATTAGTAGATTTTAACTCTTTTCCATATGTACAAGAAGGTGATGGGAAATGTAAACTTGGTAAGAAGAGACATAGAAGATACAAAAAAAGACCCAAATAGATCTAGAGATGAAAACTACAATGTTCGAGATAAAAATTGTCCTAGATGGAATTAATAACAGAATATACACTGCAGAAGAAAAGATGGCATGAAACACAGCAGCAGCAACTCACCGAAAATAAAACAGGGAGAAACGACACAAGAAATAGTTAACATAGCATCCATGAGCGATGATCCCACTTGGAGTGGCCTAAATCTTGTGTGAGTGTGTAAGGAGGGGGAATAGAGATGGGGACAGAAAAAAAATGTGAAGAAACGATGGTTGAAAACTTTAAAAATTCTATAAAAGCTATGAACAAGGTCCAAGAAGCCTGGTGAACCCCAAGGAGAAATCTCTTGTCTTGTCTGCGCCTGGCTCATGGTTGGCACACTGTCCCTGTCTGATAAATGAAGGGACTCATGGCTGCCTGCATGGGCCCTGCTCTCTCTCCCTTTCTTCTTCTCTTCTTTCTTCCCCTCACCTCTCTGCTTTTCTCTTGCTGTCAGTGCTTCTCATTTACCAGAGTTGTCCGGGACACACATGGTGGCATCTGGGCTGTACACTTGATCCTAAGTCCTGGAATCTGTCTCTGCTCCAGGTTTTGCCGCTGAGAGCCTCAAGCGGTCCAGCCTCTTCCGGGTCTGAGTATACCCAGGGTTTTTGAGATTTAAGCTAAAATATCCTGAGTCCTGCTGGCACAGATTTCCCCGGGGACTCCTGGTTTCTTAGTCTTTCTGCGTGAGGCAGGGTCAGGAGGTGTGCCCAGGATGGACTGGACACTGTGTTCCCAGGTACGTGGCTCAACAGAGCAAGGTTCAGACCCATCATGGCCCACCTCCGCAACTCCTTGCCATGAGAAGCTGGTCCCTTCCTCTCTCTGGGCCACTGATTGTATTTGGATTTGATGAATTCTTAATCCCCTCCAGCTCTGACCTCCTGTCTCCACCCCACTCCCCTTTGACTCTCTTTCTCTTTGATGTGCCTCATCCTTGCTAAATGGGTGTGTGGAGCTTGGAGAGGAAAAGGCAGGAGGCCTCGGACCCTTTGTCCCTGCCAGGCCCCTTTCTTCAGGGATCCCCTGGAGTTTTCAGGTCCAAGTTCAAACTCATTAACTCAGCACACAGGCCTCAATTCTTAGAGCACGGGTCTCTGGAATCCTCCCCATTAGAATTGCACCCCCTCCCCCCTCCCCAGCTTGTAATAGTGAAGATTCCCATTAGCAAGGCCTGGGGTGGGTTCCTGGAATCAGCATGTATTCTAAGAACCCTGAGGGATTGACATCAGTGTATTGGTGGTGATGGGGAGTTAGGTCACACTACACAGGGCAATAACCCCAAACAGTAGAAAGGAAGCTGTGTTGAAACTGATCCCCGCCACCACCCAGGTCCCCTCACTGGAAGCAGATTCCAGAGATACATAAACAAGCACATACATACACAGGCATGTGTTTGAGCACAGGGACAGGTCATGTAATTCTGAGAGCCAAGTAAAGCCAGAGAACAGCTGCACCAGGGTCTCTGGGATGTACCCCCATCACCCCTGTAGCCCTCACCCCCTGCTTGCCCTGCTCCCCACATGGACCCCTGCCATTGAAGGGCTGCCCCTGGCCTGTGCCCTTCCCTCCTGCAGTCCTGCTTGCTGAGAAACGCCCATCCTCCAGTTTTGCTGCCTGTCTCTCAAGATTCAAATGGCTCTTCCTGCAGAGAGCCTTCCAACCCCATTCTGTGCCCTCACCTCGGGGTTCTCTGGGTTTCTGCATTCCCTGTCACCATACTTATCATGTCGACATGAAGAGACTGCTCACTGAAGGCTCCTTTCTCCATGTGATGAGCTCCTGAGTCACAGTGTATGTGGCATGTGGATATTCAATAAGTGATGACCGTGTATATATGGGGAGCAGGCATTTTGTCTGTTTTGCCCTCTGCAGTTTGGAAATCCACATCACGGTGCCCTCAGCCTCCCCAGCCTCTCTCCTTCCTGGTGATCTGGCAGGGGCTGGTACAAAAAGCTGCAGGTGAGAGGGGGTCTCTCCTGGAGGAGCAGGTAGCCCTCAGCTGCAGAGTCCACAGACTGAGGGATCTCCAGCGGAGGCTTGCACCACTGAGAGGGGAAGAACCCAAGTTTTCCTCTGGGGCTTGCCCTGCTGGTGGCCAGTGGACAGAGCTGGTTTGGTGGAGCATTCCTGCCAGAAGCAATGTGCCAGGCCTGCTCCTCCCCACCCGTGCAGAGGGAGCAGGTGGCCTGGGCTGCAGGGAGGGGGTAGAGAGACCCCACAGAGGGAGGGGCATGGGAGAGGAAATTGAAAAAGCAAAGGGGGTGGAGTGGGGTGTGCGGCTGGCCGGGCAGTTGTTTAACGAGTAAATGTGCTGGGAACGCTAATGAGCTGTGTTCATTCATGGCGGGCTGCCTCCCGAATTGGGGAGCTGGCCAGGTTCTGGGGTGGAGGAACCATGGATGGGAGCCAAGTTGGGGAGCTGCCCGGCCGCTGGGGCAGGGACTCCCGTAATGGGCTGGCGGAGAAGTCTTTGTCCTGGGTCTGAGGGGGCCCTCCTTCCTTCCCTCCCTTCAAAGGAAAGGCCAGCCTTTGCCAGGCTGTGACAACTTGGCTGAGGGCCTGCTTGGGATTCACCGTCCAGACTAATCTGGAAGCTTCTAGGACAGAGGCTGGCTCTCAGGAGCCACAGTCAAGGCCGATTTGCACCCTCCTGCTCACTCTCACACCCCTTAACCCCGGCACTCTGAAGACCCCAGGGCATGTCTCCTGGCTAATCAACACTCTCCCCTTCCCCACATGGGTCCTGGCTTCTAGGGGCCCTCCGAGGTCATGGGGCCGGGGAGGCACTGCTGGAGCAGAAGGTGGGAGACCAGACATCTTCAACAGTGAGAGTGCGGCCTGTGACTGGCCTACTAAGTGCCAGGTACTGGGGTAAGCGCCAGTGAGGAAGTGAGGGGGTGGGGAGAGGTGGGGCCCCATCCTGCAGGGGTGTCATGGAAGGAGAGCAAGTGCAAACAGAGCTCCAGCTAGGGTAGGGTCAACAAAGCAGCAGGCACTGGGAATGAGGACTTCAGAGTGCTGCCAGGGGCTGGGCAGGCCTGAGGAGAGCAGTTGTAGTTTGCTAGATGAGGGCAGAGGCAGGTGGGTCCTTAGGTCTAGCCAGACCTACCCCAAGTTACTGAATTGATGCTCCAGAGCCCAAATAACCCAAGATGGAGGCCATGCTCAGGGGAGTGCAAATACTTTCAAAAGAATGCTCAAAAGCCTGAAAAATCAGCCACGTTAGTTGTGACAGACTGGCCACAGTTCTACCTCTGCTATGACAGTAGATACTACAAAAAATTTCATGCAGGTGGAAAAGAAGAACCCTGTGTCTTGGGGTTCATCTTGGGCTCATCTTGTGGAGCCCACCAGTCTCTCACCACCTGGCAGATTGCATCCGTGCCTGACATCTGTGGGACCAGCCCTTTCTTTCTGGGAGACTCCACAGCAGCCCCGGTGGGGGGCAGGAACTTCAAGAGTAGCTCCGAGACTCCCTCTTGGGAGGCAGGCCATGTGCAGCCTCACACCAGGCCCCACCTGACAGACTGATGGACAGGGTTGGTCCTCCAGAGCCCCAGCAAGGCCCCCTACTGTCCTTGGTTTGGGGAGGTGTTTTGTCTTTTCTCTGGTTGCAGAGAATTCTCCCCACATGGATTTCCCATTCACATCCTTGCCCACATGTTTTAGTCAGCTCTGCACCTCCTCTCCCAGCCGCTGTGACTAAAAGACACAACCAGAACAACTGTCAGGGAGGAGAGGTTTATTTAGGGACTGGTGTTTCCGAGGTCTCAATCCAGAGACAGCTGGCTTTATTTCTCAGGTCTCCAGGTGAGGCAGAACAACATGGCGGAAGAGTATGTGGCAGAGGGAAGGGCTCTCACCCGGATCAGAAAGCAGAGAGGAGATTCCACTCTCCAGAAACAAAATACGTACCCGTAGCCATACCCCCAGTGAACCACTTCCCCCAGCTACACCCCACCTGCCTCCAGTTACCACTCAGTAAATCCCATCAGGGATTTATATTCACTGACTAGGTTAAGACTATAACCCAATCATTTCTCCTCCAAACCTTCCTGCATTGTCTCACACATGAGGTTTTGGGGGACACCTCACATCCAAACCATAACACTACACCTACCTTGGAGTAAGAAACATCCCTGCTCACCGGGGTTTAAGGCTTGGGGTCCTGTATAGGTAGCCTGAGTTTCTCTCCCAAGCACAGCTGCGGGGACCTTTTCCAGCCCTCTCTGCTGCCCTTTGATGACAGACTAGGATATTCATTTCCATCTGTTTCCACCTGTCAGAAATGGAGGAGCACTGATATGAGTGGAGGAAGGTGTATGCTGGATTCCCAAGTCCCACTGACACTGTGCTCCCCAATAGGGAAGCCATCAAGCTGGCCTGGGTAGAGAAACAACCCCTGTGCAAATGCCCAGTGCAGGGCTATTCTCTTCCTGCTGTGCTGGCCTCAATTTCCCTGGAGAAGTGGGGTGCTGCCATCTTGGGAAGAAGGTGTATTGGAGAAAAGGAGACTGTATTTGGTCTAGGGCTTTTGTGTGAAGCACCCCCCATCCCCCACCTCCCACCGGCCCTTTGCCGCCCTGCAGGGCTCAGTCTTCAAGATCTCAAGCTAAGTAAGGCAGGTGGCTTGGGGAAGCCACCTGGGGCCAGGGACTTCCTTTCACCAATAATTGACAAAGTCAGTCTGTGGAGGCCCGGGCCCCTTTAGCCTTGGGGAAAGCAAGTCTGTGGCCTTGGTGTTCAGGCGCTAAAAAAGAACCCATTCCTCCTGTGGATCACCATCTGCGGCCAGGGATGCTTGGGTGTCTGCGTCTAAATGTGTGCATCCTTGCTGTGCGTGTGTGTGTGTGTGTGTGTGTGTGTGTGTGTGAGAGAGAGAGAGAGAGAGAGAGATATGCGCGTGTTCGTGTGCGTAGAGCCCATCGGGCAGGTCGCCCTTGCCCCTCCTCCCGCAGCCCCCTGCCCACTGGCAGCGCCTCGAAGGTTCCACCTTTGAAACTGGACGCTGCCGCAGCCGCTGCCTGAGCGCTGGGGAGGAGGGGGCGGTGGTCGAGGCCGGGGGAGGGCGGGGAGGAGTCTGGCCCTGGTGTGTGCTTTTCGATTGATGGATGACTGCCGGGTGGGAGCGAGCGTGCGGGTGTGAGTGTGTGTGTGTGCGTGTGTGAGTGTGTGTGTGTGCGCGGGGTGCGTGCGCGCGCGGGGCCTGCCCATTTTCTTCCTTCGCAGCAGTCAGTTGGGAGCTGGAGGGAGGGAGAGGGAGACGCAGCGGCGAGAAACCCGAGCGGAGCNTTTGGGGCTGTGTTCTGAGCAGTTGTGTGGGTTTGGGTGCTTTGGGCTTCCCGCCTGGTGATGGGCAGTCCGGTGTGGTGGACTTGGAAGTTTCTGATCTCCGGCTTCCTCTCCATTGTTTGCCCCAGAGCCTAGAGAATTCTTCCCGTGCAGGTGTCAGCTCTCCCGCCCCAAGCCATCCCCAACCCAGGCAGACAATGGGACCTGAGGGCTGTGGGTTTGGGGCTTGGTACACGTTAAGATCAACATCCAAAGAAGGGTAGGTGTGTCCCAGACTGGGAGCCCAATGAATAAGATCTAGAGAGCAGGAGCTTGGGGCAGATACACAAGGTTAATGATGTTGACCATGACAAGTCATAAAAAAGGTCATTTTGCTTCCACTTCTGAATTCTTGAGGAAATTGAACCCTTTCTAGACCCGCTGAGCCTTGTAGGGTGTTTTTGCTATTCTCCTGCAGCATGTGTGTCCCTAGTGTCTGTGAGCACCTCAGTAGTGTAAGGCCATGAGATTCCATGTGCATGGCTGTGTGTGTAGGTTTTTGGTCATAGCCAGGGCCTTTGTACTGCTCGCAGGGGTGACTGCACGGGGAGGTTTTTGATTGAGACTTTGGAGAAGGCTGCTAGCTCCTTTGAAACCTGACAGGTCCTTTCCACACTCCAGGGCGACTGCCGAGGCTCTAAGGAAAGGTGTACATATTTTGATAACTTTTGAGCACATTTTCATGGCTCCCAGGTGCAGACAGCTGACCCTGGGGAGAATTGTCGCCTGGATCAAACTCTACCTAGGCCAGCAATTAATGATCACATTTGCCCCAGACTCTTCTTGCCTGAGTCTGAAACATTCCCGTGGAGGTTTCAGAGAAGTTGCAATCTACATGCAATCTAGATAGGAATCGATGCGTGTGCATGAGTGTGTGTTAGCACGTGTGTTGTGGGGCTGGGGAGAAATGGTGGGGTGGAGAGAAGTGGGACCAAACCCGGTTTTCTTGGGGCAGCCTGTGCATTATCCTGTGTGGACCTGGAGAGGAAATGAGCATCAGACATTATCCAGAGGATCCCTGAAGTCACCTGGTCACCCTCCATGTCTGTTCCCTCTGGACCTACTCCCAGTTCCTCTTGCCTTGTCTCCTGTACCTGTTACCCAGGTAGCAGCCTTGATCTGAGACACATGAGCCCCCTCTGTGTGGTAGGATCTTGAATCTTGAAGTCCTCTCCACCTGAAGAGTTCTTGAAGTTTTCTTAACACCTTTAGTGTTTAAGATAGAGTGTGTCTTTTTTTTTTTTTTTAAATATTCATTTATTTTTTAGTTTTCAGCGGACACAACATCTTTGTTTATATGTGGTGCTGGGGATCGAACCCGGGCCGCACGCATGCCAGCCGAGCACGCTACCGCTTGAGCCACATCCCCAGCCCCTAGAGTGTGTCTTGACTTTCATGAACTCTCTAGTTTTTTTTTCCAATCAGTGAGATGGAACGAAGTGCAATATCCTAGCAAAGAGCAAAGAGTTGGGGCTCTGGGAGTGTCAGTCCCTGGGTTGGAGCCTAACTCTGACAAATATTAGCTGTGTGACCTTGAGCAAGTTACTAAACTTCTCTGACCCTTAGTTGCTTTCTATCAGGAAAATGGGGCCAGATACATGTTGGTCTTTGGTTCTAGTAAGGATGGAAGGTAATGCATGGAAGAGCCTGTATGTTATAACGCTCCCTTAAGTGAGATCTGATTATGATAGGACTAGCCTATTATGATAAAATAGGGCAAGAAGCCTCATTATTTTAATTCAGCAAATTTTCACTAAGCCAAAAATTGCCCTGGGTGCTGAGGCTGCAAAAGGAATGAGCCACCTTCCAGAGGCATGTGGTTGAGGATCAAGCAGGGAATTCCTAACTACAGGTGCTTGGGAGAGGGCCAAGCCAGCAGTCTAATGGGGGTACTAAGAACACTGGGGTGAGAAGCCCTTTTTGGGGTACAGGGGCTTCTCAAGGAATGGGCTGTTCCATCAGCCATTGGATTTTGGATTTTGCCAAGCAGAGAGGACACGCAATGGTGGCAGAAGGAACAGCATGAATCAAATCCTCAGGCGTGAGTGTGCCAGGCCTGCTAAGGACAAATGGACCAGCTTGTCCCAGGGGCCGAATCTTGCTGTGTCTAGTGGATGCCAGGGGACTGGAGGCTGGAGAGAGTTTGGGAAAGGGCAGGAAGGCCTTTCTCTATCTGGACTTTTCCTTTGGAGACTTCTAGGTGGAAATCCGGGGGCGAGTTATCTTGAGGGAGGGGGAGAGGTCTGATCTCTGCTCTGCACGCAGAGCCCCTGGGGTTGGAAAGGACATAGAAAGCCGAAGGAGCCTCCTGTTCATCAGGCAGGCCTCGGAAGAGCCATTTGAAGAGGCAGGGAGCATCCTGAACGAGGCCTTGGTGAGGGCCCAGGTGGACTCAGGATAACTAGCAAATGCTCTCTGTGATCAATATGGGCACAGTGCAGCACTGGAGCCCGCCAGAGCGTCTTCCTCTGAGGCTGTGAAATTTTTATGGACTGCAGCTGTGCATTTGCCTTTTGTCCTTTGGGCCGCTTCTGTGGCAGCCTGGGAGATCTGGCAACTTTATGATCCCGTATTCCATAACTTCTCCCCCAGTGAGAAGAAGTTGTCATTGGTTTGCTGCAGGGACTTCTGGGGAGAGGGTGAGCAGGCCCTAGAGCTGCTGAGGAAACCAGTTCAGCCAGGGGGGCTGAGGGCTGAGGGATGGTGGGCAGGGAAAGAACACTAAATACTTCACTGTAGTGGAGCAATCGAAATACAGAGCCGGTGGGAGAGGCGCTGGAGGGGGCCTGGAGGTGTCATCTCTTTGTAGAACCCAGGCTCAGAGGGACCCAGCAGAGCCACTGGTAACTTTTTTTCTTCCATTCAAGGACCTTGGTTTTTCAATTGGATTTAAAAAACAAAAGCAATGATACTAAAATAATAAATCCAAAGGGTACAGACTGGAGCATCCAGGACTGTGACAAGAGAAGGCAGTATGTGTGGACATTGCGTTGACCCTTCACCCAGGCACTTGTATTCTGGACGTGCCACAGATTCCCTTGTGGCTGCAGGGAAGGGAGAGGCATCTGTCTGGTCCTCGGCAGATCATCTGAGGATGGAGAGGCGGGACAGGGCCCCTGGGAAGGTCGCCTGCTGGCTTCTGTTTGCCTCAGGCCCCACACATTCTGCTGCTTGTCAGATCCTGGGGCCTGCTCCTTTCACCAGTCCGTTTGTCCACCTTGTCCTAGCTCCGTGCATGCTGCAGAGGTCTGTGCCTCCTCAGAGCTCAGCCTGGGATGTCCAATTCAGCAGGGCTGGGTAGTCACATCCAAGGAGGACAGCCCAGAGCACCCTGAGGCTGAGGGTCTGGGGGACGATTTTGGAATTCTAGATAAAGATTGGATGGGACTGTGGTGAGTGAGGTCAGGGTCCACGGAAGCACACTAGGGCCTGAGCAGCCCACGGTGGCCCCCTGCTGTAGAGACTGCTCTGTGCAGGGGAATTGCCTCCTGGTGGGGTGAGAGGCTCCTGCACCTCTAGGCTTTGGTATGGGTGGCTGTGCGCTGAGCTTATTGCTGCGCTCTTGAGGACTGAGCCCTAGGGCTACCCCTCCACCTGCTCTGAGACTCCATTTTCCCTGCATGTAAACGGGGACAGTGACAGCCTTGCAGGTTGATGGGAAGGAATGCGTGTAGAGGGCCTGGTGGGTGTTTAACCTTCCTTTGGCCTCTGGGGATGACTCCTACTAACTACTGTGTTTGTGAAAATGATTTGTGATTCAAACATTAGGTGACAAAATTGTTATTGTTTGAGAAGCCCAAGCTAAAGGCTTCTGAAGGTTCGAGTGGGCAGAAGGGAGCCTGGGAGGGATGGCGTGAGCGTGGGCTGTGCTGCAGGCTGCTCTGTAGACGCTGTCTGCTTGGAGTGTGTGGTCACTGGACCTGGGCATCTTTGCCCCTGTCCTCTGGAATTTAGAGACCAGGAACAGGGACTCTCTGCAAGGTGGATGGACATGATGGCATGGTTCTGGAGTTGACCTGTTGGGGTTTCAGCCTCATTCTGCCTCTCAGCAGCTGGGGCACTCTGGGCCAGCCACGGGGTTTAAGTTACTCATTCAACAGATAGCCGCTGTCTACTGAAATCCGCATTGTGGCGATGAATAGGGCCACGCAGGAGGAAAAGCTGTCCTTCTCTCCCGGAGTTTGAATTCAGCAGGGGAGGTAGAGATGAACGACACAATCTGAGAATAAACACATAATTGCAAGCTGGGATAAGTGCTTGGGAGGACAGTGTGCTTCCCAGAACACCATTTTCTTGCCCATAAAGTGGGGATGATGATAGGAGCCACTCCAAAGGGTGGCTTGAGGATGAAATGTGGTGTCGTCCTGAGGACCATTGCACCGGGCCTGACAGACAGCAAATACCCAATAAATGGCCTCACTGTGATTGTTATTAAGGAGACACAGACTGCAGGGACAAGAAGGGAGCTTGGGTGCAACTCAGCCAGGCTGGATCCCAGCATGGCTGTCCTGTGTCCTTAGCAGGCAGCCACTGGGGACCCCGCAGCACACGGGGCAGGCTGCCCTTCCTTGATGCCTCTTCTCCAGGCTGTGCGCTGGCTGTCAGTGGCCCAGGCCACCGAGGCTGTCAGCAGGGGCGGCCATGCTCTTTTGGGGCCCAAACAGGGGCGGTGGGGACAGGCAGCTCCTGCATTATTGGGAGCAGACGGGGCGTTTGGCGGAGTTGCCGCCTCCAGTTCTGTGCCGGCATTAGCAGCTCGGCAGGGCTCTGGCTTAATGGGATTTTCTTCCCAAATGCTGTAATTATCGCCATACAAATACTTATTACCCAGAGCAGATGACGGCCGGGCCTTGGGCAGTAGCCAGGGAGCTGGGCTGTGCTAGGAGTGGAGAATTGGCTTCTTTTTTTGAGGGAGCTCATGACCCCCTCCTCTCCTTTCTGGAACCCAGCCTGTGGCGGACAAACAGCTGTTGGGCACCTGCCCTGTGCATAGCATCCAGAGAGTCCGGGGTGGACCCGCTCCTCTGGGAGCTTGCTGCCGGGCGGGGGAGAAAGACAAACATGTACGGACATCTGTAGGGACACGCAGCACAGTAGCTACCAGCACAGGCTTTGGTGTCAGAATGGACCAGTTTGAATCCCCGCTCCATTAGCTACCACCTAGGAGATCTTGGGCAGCTCACTAGTGACTCAGTTTCCTCGTCTGTGCAATAGGGCCACTGATAGCACTGACCTTGTTAGGTTGTGACATTCCAGTGAGCTCATCCATGTAAGGTGCATGTTGTCAGTGGCCCATGGGTGCAGAGATTAGGGTGATAAGCTCACCAGGTGGGAGTGACAGCTTGGAGGCAGGTTGGATTGCTGTAGTTTCTAGGGTTGGGGTAGGGTGGGGCTTCCTTCCTTCCCTCTCTCTTTCTTCTTTCTTTTGAGATGGGGTCTCGCTGTGTTGTCCAGGCTGGCCTTGAACTTGAGATCATCCTATCTCAACGTCCTGAGTAGCTGGGATTACGGGTGTGCGTCCCTGTGCCTGGCCCTGGAGATGGGATTTGAACATTGAAGGTTCACAAATAGAGAGATGAAAGGAGGCTAAGAGGATTTGGGGCACGCGGTGTGTGCCACATATTTGGGAAGGAGAGTGAGAAGCAGACTCACGGAGAAGTCAAAACTTGTGTGGGTGAGTTCTACAAGAAGCGATTAAAGCAAGGGGTGGGCATCAGGCCAGGAGGCTGGGAAACGTGGAGCTGCTAGAATACGGGCACGAGCACGCGCCTGTGTATGTGTGAGTGTATGTGTGTGTGTAGAACTTTTTATTAATTTTTGAAATCAATTCAGTGATTTTTAAAAATAAATTAACAGAATTGTGCAAACATGGCCACGACCCAATTTTAGAGTATTTTCATCACCCCAAAAGATCTCTTGTGCTCACTGTAACTTTGATTTTGTTATAATTTCACACTTAGAGACAAGTTGCAAAAGTTTGTGTCTTTCATTCAGATTCAGCCGTTTGTATTTTACTCCATTTGCTTTAACATATGTTACACACACAATCACATGTAATTTTTTGCTAAACCACTTAAGAATAGATTGGAGAACTGTAACATTTTCCTTAAAGCACTTTTGTATCTTTTAATTTATTTTTTGGTACTGGAGATTGAACCCAGGGGTGATTTACCACTGAGCCACATTATCAGCCCCCTTTTTTATTTTTTATTTTGAGACAGTCTCTCTAAGTTGTTGAAGGCCTTGCTAAGTTGACAAGGCTGCCCTTGAACTTGTGATCCTCCTGTCTACACTGCCTCCCGAGTTACTGGGATCACAGATGTTTGTCACTGCATCTGGCTCTTGTGTATTTTATAAGAACAATAGGCTATCAAAATTAGAACATTCAACTTTGATACAATAATGACTTATTCATAGTTCATATTTAGATTTCATAAGTTGTCTCAATAATGTCTTTTGTGACTATTGTCTTCCAGAATCCTGTCCCCAGTCACACAGGACATTTAGTGGCCATGACTCTTTAGTCTCTTAATTTGGAATATTTTCTCTGCCTTTGTTTTTCTTGACCTTGACATTACTGAAGAGTACAGACCAGTTATTTTGTAGTCTGTCCCCCATTGGCTTCATCTGATCCTTCCTTGTGGCCGGTCCCATTCCAGTTATGTGTTTTTGTCAGGAAGTTAAACAAATATACACAAATGCACATGTGTGTCATGTCAGAAGGCACATGGTGTTGATTTTTCCAAATATTGGTGCTTTTAACTTTGGTCCCTTGCTAAGTTGGTATGTGCCTGACCTCTCTGCTGAGAAGTCCCTTTTTTTCTTCTATGCTATTACGAGGAATTTCTTTTTTTTTTTTTTTAAAGGTTTTTTAAGTTGTTGATAGACCTTTATTTATTTATTTATTTTTATGTGGTGCTGAGATTCGAACCCAGTGCCTCACATCTGCCAGGCAAATGTGCTACCACTGAGCCCCAGCCCCAGCCCCTGTTAGGAGGAATTTGTGGAGATATTTTGTAGCCATCTTCATACCTGTCCCTCATTTAACTTGTGTCACTAGCGACAGCCTCCATTGATGATTTCCTAACGTCCTCATTTCCTATCAGTTGGCAATCTGCTGCCAGAAAGAGCGTCCCTCCACTCCCTCTCATATGTCTGTTTATAACAGTGAAGATTATTATTTTATTCACTGGTTTGTAATCTGCTGTCATCGTTTCTTTGATATTCCGGGGATCCTGGGTTTGGCCTTCAAGACCACCCTATGTCCTTTGGATGAGACCTTTTGAGTACCTGGCCCCAGGGATTTCGAGCAGAGAGTGACAGGTACTTAAGGAAATTCTGTTGCCTGGCTTTTGTGTAGAAAAGAAATAGGGTGGTGTGGGGGCCCAGCCGGGAGTGGGAAGCCCTGTTAATTGTGGTGAGTGTGATTTTTGGCTTTTCTGTGACAAGTTTTGCTGTCATTGCTGTATTTTTATTCTTAAAAAAAAAAGTTGATTTCAAAATAATTTTAAGATATAGACTAGTTGCCAGAATCATCTAGAGAATTCCCACGTACACTTCCACCAGCTTCCCCCAACATTAGCATTGTGCGTAATTATAGTACAATTACCAAGCTGAGAAATTAGCGTGATTGCAGTTCTATTAACCAAGACCTTATTCTGCCTCTGCGAGGTTATTTATTTTTTATTTTTTGACAAATGTCCCTTTTCTGTTCCCGTATTCCGTCTAGGCTTCTGCTGTGCATTACCCTCCAGCTCTATCTAAGCTTCAGTCTCTGGGAGCTCCTCGGCCTCTCCTGGCTCTCCATCACCTTGACCCTTCTTGAAAGTGTTATTTTGTGGAATGTTTTTCAGTTTGGGTTTGTCTAGTGTGTTTTCAGGATTTCATTGAAACTAGACATTTTTGGAAGGAATGTCACAGAGATATTGTGCCCTTCTCAGTCCATCTATTTGGAGTAGATGTCAGCCACGTATCTTGTTGCTGGTGATGTTAACCTCCATATCCTGGTCAGGAGGGTGACTGCCAACGTCTCCATCCTAAGTGATAGATCTCTTCTTTTGTAAGTCATAAGCATTTGGGGGCAGATAATTTGAGACTATGTGATATCCTGTTTGTCCTCAAGTTCACACTTACTAGCTGGGTGGGGTGGTGCTGTTCTGTAATCCCAGCTTCTTGGGAGGCTGAGGCAGGAGAACTTCAGGTTCAAGGCCAGCCTCAGCAACTTAGTGAGATTCTGTTTCAAAAAATAAAACGGGCTCAGTGGTAGAGCACTCCTGGGTCAATCCCCAATATTACTCACACACAAAATTCTCACCTACTAATTTTAGCATCCCTTAATAAATCTTGCCTGTAATAATTATTGTCTAATTGAGGCTGGGGATAGAGCTCAGTTGGTGGAGTGCTTGCCTCACATGCACAAGGCCCTGGGTTCATTCCCAAGCACACACACACACACACACACACACAAAAGGTATAATTATTATCTAATTGAGATTTTCTTGGTCCCTGATTCTTTCTTTTATTAATTGGAATTCTGTAAGGAGAGAAGTTTACTCCTTTTTAATAAGGTGGTTTTCTGATGGGTACCTAAGATTTTGACTTTCCTGAGGATAGGGACTGTATCTTGTGTATCTTTATATCCCTGTTGGTTTGTGCATAATTGGTGCTTAACATATATATATATATGTTGAAGCTGGGCACAGTGGCATGTACTGTAGTCTCAATTACTCTCAAGACTTGAGCCCAGGCATTTGAGACCAGCAGCCTGGGCAACATAACATAGTAAGACCCCACCTCAAAAAAAAAAAAAAAATCCAGCTGCAGTGATACATGCCTGTGCAGCCATTACAGCTCCTCAGGAGGCTGAGGCAGGAGGATCTCAAGTTTGAGGTCGGTCTTAGTATCTTAGTAAAACCTTCAATAATTTAGTGAGACCTTGTCTTAAAAATAAAAAGGACTGGGGATGTAGCTCAGTGGTATAGCACTCGTGGGTTCAGTCCCCAGCACCCAACCCCTAGGTGTTCAATGAGTTTTTTTAACTTTTGGTGAGGCATTTCATGGGTTCTGATCTTTGCTTTAGTAAATACGGCTCCGTGCCGGGGTCCCCGTGAAGACAGTACATCCTTCCAGGCTGCAGGAAGGACTCCCTTAGCCCCAGGAAGAGCTCAGGCACCAGGCAAGGTGGCAGAGAGGAGCTGGCCGCGGTGGCAGAGCTGAGGCCTGTCCTGTGCACGGGAGCATGGGCTGAATGTCTGCCCACGGAACCAGCAGTTACTGCGGCAGTCAGAGGCCTGTGGAGTGGGGAGGAGGACGAACCGTGCGGAGCAGACAGTCTGTCTGAGGAGGAGAGCTGCAGGGACAGGGGACCGGGTCACTGCACAGCTGGTCGGAGCAGTTTCCTGGGAGAAGTCGGAGGCGGGAGGCAGATGGTGGGGGGTGGGCGGTGGGGACATTTGCAGAGAGGAGGACAAGCTTGGAGCTGGCAAGTTGCTTGCTTGGAGGGACAAGTGGGCAGTGGGCAGGTGGGAAAGAGGAAGGGGGAGGGATGAGACGGGTCAGAGAAGGATGGAGGCAGAGAGAAGTGAGAGGGCGTCCATGTGTCTTTGGTCACCATTTAGAGGCCCTGCCTTGAGCAGGCTCAGTGAGGTGCTTCATCTGTGCCCTCAAAAGACTTGGGGGGAAGGTGGACTTAGTCCTGCCCTGCAGATGAGGAGAAGGTTCAGAGAGTGGGGCCACGTGCCTAGGGTCAAACAGCCAACTGCTAGGTCATTCATTCCCGAGAGGCCGAGGCTTGAGGCTCTGAAATGTGTTTTCGTCACTCTATGCCCGAGGAGAAGGCCCCGTTCCTTTCATTCATTTGCTTGTCTCTTACAAAGCACCTGTGAGTGCTTAGCACAGGGCCTAGAGGCAAATTTGCCACAACTGATTCCTGCATGAACATGTTTGGGGTGAGCCCGGGTTGCAGGCTGGCACAGGGAGTGTTGGGGTTCTGATGCAGAGGTGGAGGGCAGCGAGCAGAGTCGGGGAGATGTGGGGAGGTGGGGTTGCCAGTGGTCAGCATCAGGGACCTGGTGGGCGGGCAGCCTCTCCAGGGCTGGTTGGGCAGTGAGTGGGTGGCTGGGGGCTATGGTGGCTGTCTGTGGGGCCCTGACTGCAGGGTGGTGGTTTTGGGGTGAGGTCCAGACCAAGGAAGGGGATCGGCAAGAGCAACCTGGCCTCAGTAGTGAAGTGACTAGGGCACAGCTTGGCCCTCAGAACAGAATGCACCATGGAACTGGGGTTAAGAGTTGGCCCCTGATCACGTCACACCTGCTAGGATGGCCACTACCGGGAAAGAAGAAGAAAAATCCCCCAATAGAAAATAACAAACAGGATGAGCATGGGAAGAAGTCAGAACTCTGGCACTGACGCGGGAAGGCGAAAGGACGTCATTGCTGGGGAAATGAATGGCAAAAATTTAGGAGTAAAATTACCACCTACACCTAGCAATTCCATTTGGGGTTATATACTCCACAGAAATGAAAGCAGGGTCTCCAAGAGGTATTTGTACATATGTTCAACATATGTACCTGTGTTCAGAGCAGTGCTGTTCACAGTGGCTGAAAGGTAGAAGCAGCACCGTGTCCGTTGGTGGATGAATGGATAGGCAAAATGCACCAAATATAGACAGTGGAATATTTTTCAGCCTTGAAAAGGAAGAAAATGTGGACTTGTGCTACCACATGGGTGAAGCTAGAGGACATTGTGCTGAGGGAAATCAGCCAGTTGTAGAAGTACAAAGAGGGCATGATTCTGCTTGCATGGGGTACCAGGAGTCAAGTGCATAGAGACAAGGCATAGTGGTTGCCAGTGGGGGATGAGAGCTGGTTGTAGGGACTGTAGGACAATAGAAAGTTTGGATTTGCAAGATGAAAAAGTTCTGGAGATCTGTTGCACAACAAGGTGAATATACTTAACAATGATGAACTGTACACTTAAAAATAGTTCAGATGTTTTATGTTATGTGTAATTTTACCATAATTTCTTTTTTCAGTACTGGGGATTGAACCCAGGGCCTTTGCCCATGCTTGGCAAGTGCTATGTCAATGAGCTACCTCCCCAGCCCTTTTAAATTTTATTTTGAGACAGAATCTCATTAAATTGCCCAAGCTGGCCTTGAACTTGAACTCCTCCTGCCTCCATCTCCCAGGTTGCTGGGATTGCAGGTGTGTGTACCACTGCACTTAGCTTTTTTTTTTTTTTTTTTTTTTCATTTTAGCTCACACGCACACGCACACACACAGGGGGAAAAAAAAAGCTTGGCCCTGGAGCCTGACATGCCATCAGCTGGGTAACCTTGAACTTGAATTCTGGAATCCTTTATGCTCCTTCATCTGTCGGTCAAGACTGATAAGGAACCTCAGAGCCAGGTACTAGTATGAGGCTTCGTAAACCAGCTGGCTTGGTCAGTGGAGCTACGATAACTAGGACTACTGCGGAAGCCAGAGAGATGAGATGGGTCTCCAGGAGCCTGGGGCACTGGAGCGGCAGGATTGGCAGCAAGTGTCGCTGGCAAGGGGCTCTGACTAGTCACCCCTGGGCTTCTCCACTCATCGCCTGGTGGGGAGTCCCAGCACTCGGGTTGATGTCAGGCCATGGACTCAGCTGAGTTGGGGGACTGTGAGATTGGGAGCAGGATTGTCACCCGCTGAGGCCCGAGGATCGTAGGGAAGGCCTAGCCCGCAGGTGGGAGTTCGTGCCTGGGCTTGGCCATGATGAGCCAGCAGCAGTGCGGGGACTGGCCTGTTTAGTGAACACCTACTATGTACCAGACACCCTTGTAGGTGCTGGGGATCTGGCAGTGGGAAGCTAGATGTGGCCTCTGCTTTTCCAAGCCTATGGGGGGGGGCGGTGGCCTTTCGCCAAGGACCTCGTGTTGAACCCAGCTCTGAATGTCCTCTCAGCTCTCCTGGAGCTAGGTGGACACCTACAAGGAGGCAGCTCGAGAGGAAGGGCTGTTTACACGGAGGCCTGCAGATGGCAGATGTGATCAGGTGCCTGTGTTGGTGGGCAGAGCGGGGAGGGAGGGCTGCTCCAGGCTGAGGGGGCAGCCTGGTCAGTTGAAGGGGGTGGAGGAGCCTAGTATTTTCCAAGGAAAGGGGCTGAGGAAAAGTCAGCCTTCCACTCCGAGGGCGAAGGCAGGCTGGTCAGTGGCCTCTGTTTTTTGGGAGGCACAACCGCTGCTTCCTGGGGGCAGTCTCTGGCTCACAGCCTTGTGGGCTCAGGTCTCCTGACTCCAGAGTCCCTTGACACCTGGCCAAGGCTCACAGCTGTGCCAGGGCTGCCCCCTCCTCCACCAGCCCTCACCCCTCTGAAATCCATGGCTGTGCCCTCTGGGCCCTTAGGACCCCCTGCCCCATCTACTGCTCCGAGATCCCCCTGTCTGCCCTCACCAAGCACCAGCCGGGCACTTTCATGGTACATAACATTGTTGTCCCCATTTTGTAGATGGTTAAGTGAGGCTGAGAGATTGAAGCATGTTTTAGCCCACTTTCTGTTGTGAACAGCACATTACCAGATGTATTGACGTAACAAAGAAAAGAGATTCATTCTGGCTCATGGTTCTGGTCTAATGTCAAGGGGGCCACTTCTGGTGATAGCCTCCTTGCTAGCAGAATCCCAAGGTGACACAGGGCTTCATATGATAAGAAACCTGGTCTAACTGGCTTTATAGTAGACACGACTCTTTTTGTTTTTTGTACCTAGGATTGAACCCAGGGTACTTAACCACTGAACCACATGGGTCTCACTGAGTTGCTTAGGGCCTCACTAAGTTGCTGAGACTGACTTTGAATTTGCGATCTTCCTGCCTCAGCCTCCCTGGCTGCTGGGATTATAGGCATGTGCCACCACGCCTCGATCAGACCCACTTTTGAGATAATTCGTTAATTGTACGAATGGATTAGGCCATTCCTGAGTGCATAGTCCTAGTTACTTCTTAAAGGTCCCACCTCTTCCTTTCTCATAATGGGGATTAGGTTTCACCATGAGTTTTGGAGGGGACAAACCATGTCAGGTCATAGAAGAGTATTTTCTCAAGGTTATAGAATATCTAGGGTGGAGCTGGGCTCAAGTGCAGGCCTGAGACGCCACGGCCTGAGCTCTGCAGCTGAAGCACCGAGCTATCTCGGTCAGCTCCCCAGCACTGCTGCTTAAGGATAGCCTCGGTTTCTTGTCTGTCGGGTGGCATCAGTGACCCACCTCTGAGGCTGATGTGAGAATGACATGGAGCTAGTGATTCTGAGGCCGCCAGGACAGTGCCCGCCCCTGGAAGATGCTGGCCCACTCCACCTGTTCCCTGCTTCTCCTGAAGCCTGAGGAAGCCTCCGAGTGGGAGAAAGAGCCCCTTCCTTCCTCCTTGTCTGCTGAGGGGTCCTGAATGGCCTGGCTTTCTTGCTTGGCAGCTGGACTTAAGGGCACTGTTCTCTTGCACATATTGGGCTCACTTAGGAGGATGGAAGGACCTGGAAGCGAGGAGGGTATGGGTAGGAGGGCAGAATCTTCTGTCTATGAGGGTTTTTTTTTTGTGTGTGTGTGTGTGGGGGAGAGCATTTAATAATTCATGTTTTTCTTTTTTTCTTTTTTCTTGGAGTCGGGGAACACGGAAACATGGAAGACCTACTCAATCCAATGTATTTGCAATATGTCAATTTAATGTAAATCCATTCCTGCCTTTATGAAATTCTTATTGACACATCTGTTGTGAGCTTGTGCTGTGTTAGGCCCCGAGGAGACAGTGAGAAAAAGCCAACACAGCCGTGTCCTCACGGAGTCTGATCTCTGCAGGGGCTGAGACATCAGACAAGAACTCCTCCAAACTCCTAAAAAACCACCAGCAATCTGTGCTCCTGAGCAGAGGAGTCGGGTGCTCCATCTACCGAGAGGATGGGAAGTTGGAGTGGCTTAGCCAAGGGAAGCAGGGGGCATTCCAGGCAGAGAAATGGCAGGCTCAAAGGCCCTGCCACAGGGGGTGGTCTCAGGAGGAAGGGTGGGGCCAGCTTGGGCCAGCTGGGTGGGCATAGGGCAGGCCACATGGAACTTGTAGCTCATGGTAAGGAGATTTGTCTTGATTCCAAGAGCAATGGGGATGCATTGAAGGGCTTAAGAGGGGAGGGAATGATCAGATTTGCAGTTTGTAAAGACCATTCCGGCTGTGGCTTGGAGAGCAGATTGGAGGGGAGCCAGGGCAAACATGGGGAGCCCATTTGGCGGCTCTGCAGGGCTGCTGGCGCAGGGTGGAGGTGTGGAGTGGGTGTCAGCGAGCTGGCTGGGCTTGCCTGCGGATGGGGTGCTGGGCCCTGTGGGCCCCAGGACTGCAGTCTGGGCAGAGCCTGGAGGGGAAATTCTGCCTCCCCTGAGCTCTCCTGCCTGACTGTGCAGACACTCAGCTCGTGGAGTTGGCCAGGGTCAGATTTCAAAGGAAAGAGCCGAGGTGTGCAGTTTCTCAGCCCAGGAGGCCTGTCTCATTCACAGAGCAGAGTGTTTGGTTTTGGTGACCTGGCAGGAGGAGTATAGTTTTCTCAGGGGGCTTGGGCCACGGTGGGAACATTCGTTCTGGTCCTTGAGGGAACCCCTGAGGCAGGAGCTCCAGGGTGAGAAATGCTTGTGAAGAAAGCTCAGGCAGCTCCCAGGTCACCCTCGAGGGAAGGGCCTGAGGTGTTTGTTCCTGAGGAAATCCGAGAGTCCAATTGGTTTGTTACAAACACCCAGATGCTGGCCACCAAATTTTTGTTTCCTGAGAGGAGTTGAGAAATCCTCGTGAGCCTTTGTTTTTTTCCTTGGTAATTTGCTTCAGAGGATTTTTCTCCAAAATCTTTTGTCACTGAGGTTTTTCCTTTGAGGCCAGGGCCCCACTGGGACTGGTGGAGATCAGGGCCATTGGCCACCAGGGTGTATTTCCTCCTCAGGGAGCAGGGTGCCGTGGACTCGCCACAGGAAAAAGCCATTTTAGGGCGTCTGTCCTGGTCTTCAGCATCCTAGGGCCCGAGAAACTGATTCCTCCTGCTCAGCCAGTTTGTCACTAGCCTGCTGGATGTGGGGACAGCACCTCCTGGGGGACCTGTGGGTCCTTGAGGAAAATAACAACGATGGCAGTAGTCATAAAGTAATCACAGGTAATCCTGAAAGAGAGCGCTATTGGTGCGCCAGGCGTGGTGCTTGGTGTCTTAGAAATAGGGAGGCGTTTAAACCTTCCCACACCTCTGAGAGGCGGATGCTGTCATCACCCTCATTTTATAAACGGGGAAACTGAGGTACAGAGAGAAGTTAAGCTACGTGCCCAAGGCCACACAGGTAGTGGGAGGGGGGAGCAGAAGTTGCTCCAGAGCTCAAGATCTTAGCCACTAAGAACACACTTAGCTTGGCCCCGCTGGGGCCTTCCCTGGTATGCACAGAGAGGTCAGTGGCCTTGGGGCTCCAGAGCAAGTGCTTCACAACCAAAGCAGCCGCATGACTTCTCAGCTCTGTCCAAGGTATGGGGTGAGGGCACAGGGGGACGACTGGAGGAGAGTCCAGCCACAGGAGGGGTCATGGTGGAGGGAAAGCACCTGGAATCACGCTGGCCGCCTTCGACCCTGGCCTCACGGTTTATCCGTCGCGTGGTGCTGGGTTAGTTTTTCACCAGTCTGTGCCACAGTTTCCTCATCAGCATGTCGGAGGGGACGGGACTCATCTCCTAGTGGCTGTGAGGATGCGGGAGATGAAGCGTGTTTGGAGCCAGGCTGGGCGCTCCTTCCTGGTGGCCACCCTGCTGGGGGTGGGGAGGACCCCGCAGAGGCCATGTTCTCAGCCTCAGTGGAAAAACGCTTGGGTATCCAGCAGCCCTCAGGCCCGGGGGCTTCGTGAGCTCTGCCTCTGTCCTGCCGCTGCCTGCTGGGTAGGGGCAGTCCCCTGAGAGGGGACGCTTAGCTCTGGCATAGAGAGCAGGGCTGGTGTGGGGCAGGCGGGTGGGCCTTGGCCTCAGCAGACAGTCTTGTCTGGAACCACAGCAGGGCCTCTGGGGAGAGAGGCTGTGTTTGCTCTGCTGTCTGCCTCATTGTCCCCTCTCCCTGCCTGTCCAGTTCTTCCCTAGAGTGGGGCTGGAGTGACAGGTAAGGAATGGGAAGGAGGGCTTGGTCTTGGGCTAAGGAATGTGTCCCAGTGTCTGCACAGGGGCAGTGGCACAAAAGGGTGAGAAGAGAAGCTGGCAGGTGCCAGATGGCATTGGAAGTCCCCGTGAACCTATCCACCCCCACCTGCCCTAATGGGAATTCCATCCTCAGTGATGCCCCGTTCCATGTCTGACAGGTTGTCAGTCGTGTCTTGGCATTTGTCGTTGCCCCATTTTGCCATCTGTGAAATGGAAATATTATCATAGTCAACTGCCTTGTAAGCCAAGGTTGTCTTGAGAAGGAAGGAATGAATGAGTGGTTATAAAATTGGTCAGAGTCTCTGTGACCACTGACGGAGGGACTCCTTTCCTATGAGCGTTTTCCTCTGAAAGGCCCACTCAGCTTTATATGGTAATTTTTTTTGGTACCAGGGATTGAAGTCAAGGGCACTCAACCATTGAGCCACATCCCCAGCCCTATTTTGTATTTTATTTAGAGACAGGGTCTCACTGAGTTGCTTAGTGTCTCACTGTTGCTGAGGCTGGCCTTGAACTCACAATTCTCCTGTCTCAGCCTTCCAAGCCACTAGGATTATAGGCACGTGTCACCACACCTGGCTTGCAGTATTGTTTTTAAGTGAAAAATATCAAAACAAAGTATCAGAACAATGGTCCAAGAGCTTGGGTCATCTTGTGGCTGGTCAGAACCTTAAGAGGACAAACAGGGAGTCAGCTGTGGAAGTGGGTGATACTTGTGTCCCATTTGTCCTCTCTAGAACCTTGCAGTAGATCTTCAGTAAATACTTGTTGAATTATCTCAACTCTATAAAGACTATATCCAAAGAAATCAGACTTGAGAGGGAAAGGTGCCAGAATGTTAATGGGAATTATTCTTAGAGATGGGCTCATGCAGGATTTTCTTTTTTTCCCCCTTTATTCAGAAAGTTGAAAAAATTTCAAGAATGTGCATATGTTACTCTTATTTTTAAATGCAATGATTTGGTTATTTCATTGGCTTATACAACATAGAAGATCTTTGAAAAAAAATCGCAATGTGGAAAAGTATAAAAAGAAAGTCAAGCCACCTCGCGTCTCACCACACTTAGCAGTTAGCCATTAATCGATGGCACACAGGTCCCAGTTCACCTGTGCACTCACCTGTACAGGTGTGTGTGTGTGTGTGTGTGTGTGTGTGTAGGAGTTTGCATAAGGGGCTGTTAGTACACAGGTTGTCCTGTAACCCCTTTCTACATCTCGGGTTGGGGATGGCTTTCCTTGTCACTAGGGGCAGACCTGGGCCATTTCTGATGGCTGAGCTGCTTCTCCATACTTGGTGTCATGGAGGTGCTGAGCTCAACTAAGCGGTGGGTGTTCTGTTGATGTCCATTTAAGTTGTTTAGCAGGTTTGCCCTTCCAATCTACTGCCAACAGACTTTTATAATCAGGAGAATGAGACAATCAAAAGTGCCACGGTTTTGGGCTTGGGGGTGATGTTTCAGCAGGATCGCCCAAGGGAAGCCAGCTCGGTTGGGACGGGAGCCAGTTTTAAAGAGCTTATGATGATGTTCCCAAAGTCTGGGGAACATTGCAGAAGGAGCAGATTGGTGACAGTTCCGGGGAAGAATATTGAGTTCAATGTGAAAAGACCTTCCTGTTGGAAAGAGCTTGCATCACATGGAGAAAGTGTCCTTACAGCAGTTAGGGACAGGATGTGATTGGCTCGGGGAAGGCTGTGCGAATATGGAGGGCACGAAGCCCATCTCAGATCCCGGTAGACATAGATGAGGTTTCTTGGCTGTTCCTCGGGGTCAGGTCTTCAGTAAATACTTGTTGAATTATCTCAACTCTGTAAAAGTTATATCCAAAGAAATCAGACTTGAGAAGGAGAAGGGCAGAGAGAGTGACAGATTGAAGGAATTATTGGCTTGTCCGCTTGAACCGAAAGACTGGGCCCTACGGTCAGAGGCTGTGGCTGTGGGTTCTGTCATCTACCAGCTGGGGACCTCAGGAAGGCACCTAGCTTCTTCATCTGTAAGATGGGCCCGATGGCTACTTTCCAGTCCCGTGTAAGGATGGGTGTACCTGGAGCCCGTGGAAGTGAGTCAAGTGTGTCACCATCCTTGGTAGACCCTCTCCTCTACCGGCCACACCTCAGCACGTGCGGGACAGGGAGCTTGCTATTTTCCTAGTAGCTTGGACTGGGGTTGAGATGGTGGCCGTACACGGAAATTTAAGCCAAAGTTTGTTGTGAGAAGATTGAGCTGTAGTGAACATGGTATGTGTGTGTGTGTGTGTGTGTGTATGTGTGTGTGTTGGGGTGTGGGTTCTTAGGTTGATGCAAAGCATGCAGGTGACTGTGACAGTGGTGAGAAAGGAGACAGAGTGGCTATGAGTGGGAGCAGCTGGGTGGGGGACAGCTTAGATGCTGAAGGGGACAGTTAGGGATGCAGCCAGGTCTGAGCGTGTGTTGTGTGTGGCTCAGAGGAGGAGGTTTCTGGGACGTGCAGCTCCTCCCTGCTGCTGCGGCCTGCCTTGCTGAGGCCGAGCAGGCTTTGGGGGAAGAGGAGTGACCCCACAGAGGCCAAGGGAGCTGCTCTGCGAGGCCAGGTGGGAGGTGGGGCGGAGATGGCCTGAGTAAGGTCCATGTCCAAAGTGCCCAGGGGATGATCCAGGGGTCAAGGGAGGAGCAGATGTGTCCTTGGAAGGGAGGAAGGACCAGATGGCCAAGGGGCCCTCTGCAGTGGACACAGTTGTCATTCCTGTTTATAGGTGAGGGCACAGATGACTAGCAAGGATGTCGTCAGAATAGCCTGTCATGGGCTGGCCTCTGAATTCTTTCCTGCCTGAGTGTCCTGTCCCTCCATCCAGCCTGGGCTCCTTGGGGCGGGGACTGTGGTTTGGTTTCTGCAGCACTCTCAGCAATGTGCCCTGGCCTCGTCCTTCCTGCTGGTGGGACATCTGTTGAAAAGAGGCCCCAGCTTGTTGGGCCTGGGCACAGAGTTGGGGTCTGAGGCTGAGCCGGAAGCCCCCAGCCCCGTTGGCGAGGTGGTTGGTGGAGCCGGGAGCCCACCCTGGGCATCTTACCGTTTCCTTTTCCCGTTTCTCCACCAGGGAACTCAACGGCAACAACATCACCCGGATCCACAAGAATGACTTTGCGGGGCTCAAGCAGCTTCGGGTGTTGTGAGTACAGGATGCCCCTCCCCCATGGCCTCCCTCCCACTCCCACCCTGGCAGTGGCTTTGGGGCCCTGGGCAGAGCCCTGGAGAGCGGTTGAAGGGCTGTCCACCAGCTTGGCTGTCCACTGTGGAGTCAATCTTGGGACCTCTGGGAGCAGGATGGGGTGAGGTTGAGTCTCAGCCCAGAGCGCCTATCACTCACCTCATGGCTGAAAAAACGGGGCACGGCGAAGGGCTTGTCCATTGGCTCCTCCCGAGTGGGGACCAGGGAAAGCCTGGCGGCCACGAAGACTTTTAGGTCTCTGTTAGTCAGCTTCAGCTCGTGGGGGCCTATGCAGGCTGCCTCACAGTTCTGGAGGCTGTGAGTCCCAGATCAAGGTGCTGGAGGGTGGGCATCTCTTCCCAGCTTGGAGATGGCCACCGGCTCACTGGGTCCTCACGTGGCTTTCTCTGTGTGAGAAGGTCTGTGGTGCCTCTTCCTTTTCTTGTAAGGTCACCAGTCCTCTGGTAAGGCCCATCCTTTGACCCCATTCACCTCACCCGCCTTCCTAGAGGCCCTATCTCCCATGGCTGCGCTGGGCTTTAGCACGTGGAGTGGTGTGGGTGGGTTGGGGCACAGTTCAGCCGGGAACAGTCTCCAGAGTTCTTATGAACCTGGTCAGACAATTACAAGGTCCCTCACCCCTGACTCCCAGGATAGTGCAAGGGTCCTAGGGTCTCGGTTCTTTTAGAACTGCTGGTTCTGCAGTTCTGAGGGTCTTTGAAGGAGCTGAAACCTTATGGCCAATCCTCTCTGAGGTCAAAGGTGACAAGTTGTTAGGCAGGGGTGTCTGTTTCTACAGAACCCACTGACCTTGACCCCTTCCCTCTTCTGGGTCTGGGGGAGGTCCCCCTCTCTCCTGATATTTGTACCACCCCCACCTTGCCCCAAACCCTGTCCGCGGCCCATGCTAGGACACATAGTCACCTGAGAGAGGAAAGGGGAAAACACAGGAGAAAAACAAACTTTATTCCCTCAAAAATGATCACACAACAATCCCTATGTTGGTGGAAATTCTGCCTCACCAGCTGGACACCCTGGTCTCTGAGCCTGTTGGTGGTGACACCACGCAGAGTCCCATGGAGCCAGGTGGTTCAGTGGCTTGGGCACCCATTCTTTTCTTCAGCAGATGGGGCCAGGCGGGGTGGGGATGGGGGGTGCCAGCTCTGCGGGGGGTTTGCTGCATACTGGGCTCTGCCCAGGGCACAGCTCCCCTCCCTCTACTGGGCAACACCCCCTGCTCCCTGCTCTCCCTCTCGGACATGTGCCCTCTGTGCTAAATAAGGGCACCTGCACCAGCAGCTCAGAGCCTCCCTGGGGCACATCTTGGGACCACTGAGGCAGGAGGCTTCAGAGAGGTCAGCCTGGGGCTCAGGCAGGATGCGCAGCTTGCTATCAGCCTGGGTGTGCTGAGGAGCCTGTGTTGGGGACTTGGCAAGGTTGTGTCCATCCAGGCTGGGACGTGGGTCTGTGTGAGGCCTGGGCACGGCTCCTGTTTTGCCCCTGTGCCAACGTCGCCTGGCAGAGTTCGCCTCAGCTCCTCCCTGGTGCCAGCTGTTTCCGGGAGTCCTGGTCTGACGCTGCAGCTGTCCTGTCTCTTTGTCTCCCCAGGCAGCTGATGGAGAACCAGGTTGTGGCGGTGGAACGAGGGGCTTTCGATGACATGAAGGAACTGGAGCGGCTGTGAGTACTGGCAGGGCGCAGGCTTGGGGGTGGGGGACACTGGGGAGGGTACAAAGTGGATCAGCAGTCAAGCTGCAGTTGCAACCAACGAGGGAGCCCCTGGGGGGCGGACCCCAGCCCCCAGCCAGCCTGCCTGTGCCTCACAGTGGAGCCTGCAGCGGGTGGAGCTGCAGCCAGGGGAGAGGTCGCAGGGCGTGGGGAGCTGGTGGCAGAGGAACCTGGCAGTGCACTTCCACCATCCCTAGTGCCACTCTCTATTGTCTGTCCCTGAAGATATGTGATGGCAAAACCTCCCCACAAGTCCCTCCTGCCATCTCGTCCCCAGGCATATGCCCTGTCCATTGATTTGTGTGGTTTTTGTTTTTTGGTGTGAGGGATCAAACCCAGGCCCCAGCGCTCTACCACCCAGCTGCACCCCCAGGCGGGTTTGTGTGTTCTTAGCAGAAGCCATTCATGTGCTGAGGGGACGGTCAGGACGGCTTAGGTACTCAGAGCAACAGCGGGGACATGGGAAGGTGGCAGCATGTTCTGATTTGCGTGGTTTGTTTCAGGTTTGGGTCTTGATCAGTTTTTGTATATTAGTGACAAGGGGAAAGAAAAGGCTTTTTGCGTGGGTGAGGTAGGCACTCAGTCATGGGGCCACCTGTCTGTCCCTCCTGCAAAGTAGTTTGGTTATAGGTGTCAAGAGTCCTGGAGTTCATGCTCTCTGAATCAGATAGTCTGTTTTATTTTAAGGAAACAATCAGAGAATCAGAGACATGGTTGAAAAATTTATACATAAGGATTTTCATTGTAATATTATTGAAATACAAAAAAAATTTTAAAAACAACCATTTTGATGGAGTAAGATATAGAATCACATTTTTTTTGAAGAACAGTTGAGACCATGGAAATGTGCCTATATATATTAAGCGGGGAAGGTAGGAAGTGACATTTTTGTAAATAAAACCGCTTACTATGTGAGCAGATTATAAGAGAAAGAAAGCAATTATACTGAGTGGTGGGATAGCAGCGGGCACTTTTCATTTTATTCTCTGTGCTTTTCTCATGGATTTTCTTACAATGAGTTTTTAATAGCAATTATAGCTGCCACCGGGTGCCTTATTCTGTGCCAGGAACCAAGGTGAGCTCTTTGACCTGCACTCTCATTTAATCTCAAAAACAACACTGCTGCGAGTGTTATTTTACAGACGGGGAACAGAGGTGCACCGAGGTTAAGTCGCTTGCCCACAGTGGTGCCGACGAGGAGATTAGAACCTGGATCACTTCCCCTTCAGAGTCTGAGCTCCCAATGACTAGCACCTAATACTCCACCTTTCACTCTAATATCAAAGAGAGGAAGGCATTAAACACAGGGGAAAGAATGTGATCGTCTCGCTGCCTTCTTGCAGCCTGGAAGAAAATCAAGGCAATCTTCTTTTGTGTTCCTCCTCCAGGCCTGAAACTGAGCGATAAGGAGCTCACAGCTAGACCAGATGTGTAGTCCCGGGTCTGCCTCCTTTACAAGGCTTAGAACAAAATACATATTAATGACCTGGCAGTGAGGGGCTGGTTTGGACCTAGCCCCTTCTGGCTCCAGCTCTGTGCTGCTCTGCCCTGGAGGAGGATGAGAGGTGGGGGAGGGGTCTCCATGCAACCAGGGTGGTCCCCGTCCTGCCTGCTGCTACCACCCCAGGCTGGCCAGGGTCTTCTTCTTGGAGTGGTGACTTGTCACTGTAGACTAAGTCCTTCTGTCCTTTTTCAGTTCCTTTCTTCCGGGTGGGTCACCAGCAGGACAGTTGTTCTGTCCCTGGAGGTGCCCATGACTTTTTGTGAATGGCCAGTTAGTGGCCACCCTGTCTGACCTATTGGATACCAGAGGGGATCAGTTTATCTTGGGAGCTGGTTGAAGTGGGGAGCGATGAGAAGCCACGTAGATTGTAAACATTTCATTTTCAGTTAAAACATGTCAATGTGCATTTATCGGCCCCTTTCCCCAGATTTATTTATTTACTTATTTATTGATAAGACTTTCTTTTTAGCATGAGACACTCACTCGGGTCCTATATTGCTTTCTTCTCCTAAACCACACTTACATACCTTGTTTAAGATTTTTGTTTGTTTGTTTGCTTTGCTTTCTTCAAGGTGAAGTAAGATTTTTTAAAAGCCCTTGGAAGCAATCTTGGTGGAGAATTAAGTCTTCTATTTAATTTAATAGCTCTTTAATTAGCAGCTTTCTGTTTTATTGAATCTTTTGAAAGCATTTAGCTTGGTTTTCATAGTGATGGTGCTTTCTTTTTCCACTTAGTTCATTTGTGAATGAAATTAATTGAATTCCATAAAGTACCTGTGTGATAAACGAGTTTGAGGACAGACATAGCTGGTTCCTGTTAAGTGTAGACATGGAAGTGTGTGGCTTTGCTGGCCGGGGAGGATGGTCTACACCTGCTGGCCTGCAGCTGGGAGGACACAGAGCATGCTCAGCTCCCCATGAGCTGGCTGAGTGGGGCTCAGCCGGGATGGGGAGCTACCTACAGGCAGGCTTCCGAATCCCACATCTACACCACTCAGCGTGACTTGGGCAACTCGCTCACCTCTTGGCATCACGATTCCCTCATCTTTCAAAGAGGGACATTCAGCAAGGCCAACAGACACCCTGGGCAGCTGTTAAGAGCCGAGCCCATGGCACTGCGATGGTGGTAGTGAGACCTTCCCCATGGGGTCGTTTTGAGGAGGAGGGTGTGGGCATGACCGGGAGGTGCTGTTGTCTTATCCAGGAGAGAGAAGTCCACCTTCTTACTCTGCTTTCCCTCCACTGATGGAGTAATGCCTATCGAACACCTCTCCCAGAGCCTGGCGCACAGCCAAGGCTGGAATGACAGTGGCACTGCTGCCTTTATTATTCGGAGTGTCCTATGGGTCCCTCGCCATGCCGGCTCCCTTCTTTGGTACCCTTTGATTTTCTAAATTTAAACTAGGTGTTGAATTCCTTTTTCCTCCTAAATGTTTTACAAAAATTAAAGTCAGAAAAATGAGAAAGGCTTGGGGAAAAAACAAAACAAACTCCAGAAATTTTCAGGCCATGGAAACACAGGATTAATTGATCGGACCAGCATTAAGGAACTTGGAGCCACCTGATGTCTCCTCGGGTGGCTGTGAGGATTATAGTGGTGGTCTCTTTCTTTCTCGAGGCAACGGTGTGTTTCCCTAGGAGGCTGCCCTTTAAAGTCAATTTCTTCCAGCTGGTTTCCTAAAGCTGCACATCTAATTGTCTGTACCGTGCTGGAAACATGACAGTCCCCGATGTGGTGACAGTGACAGTTCTCACCTATCAGATGAAAGATGACCTTCTAGGAGGTAACCACAGATGAGTTACTGCTGGCTGCGTAAAATGGAGTTTCTTTTTCTCTCCCTCTAGAAGAATATTTTTGCTGAGTTGGTTTATCATAGTGGTTCTGTCAAAGTGATAGTGTGTGTAACCCGGGCTGTGCTGTGGCCTTACTGGCAGGGGCTGTAACACACATCAGTGCTTCTGCAGCCTTCATGTGCGCACGAATCACAGGGGATCTTGTTGAAGTGCAGGCACTGATTCAGTAGGCCTTGGGGTAGTGCCAGAGGTGGTGCAGCTCCAGGCACCTCCCAGCTGGTACCCAGCAGGCTGTCCGTGGACCAGGGCTGTATATGTTATGAGTCTCAGGCCCCTTGCTGGGCTGAGGTTCTGTAGAGGCTAAACAATAATTATTAACTTTTAATATTGTCTATTATAGTTTTCCAAGATTTAGATTGTATCCTTTGCTATATCCTAGATTCTGGTATCAAAGAATTAGTTGCTTAAGGTGAGAGAGATAAGTTTGGTTAAATGCAGGACAAGTCTGGGTCCTTTCTGCATGATGTCTTCCCATCAGGCTGTATTCCAGAACCAGACTTCCTGCTCCTGCCTCTGTTTGTACTGCTGAAAACATCTCTATCCAGCCTCCAGGGAATTAAAGTTATGGACATACTGTTCAGTCACAAAGGAGGACTGGGGGGTGAAGCTCAGTGTGGAGCGCTTGCCTAGCATGCATGAAGCCTGGGTTAGATTCTCAGCACTGAGAGAAAGAAAAAAAAAAAAAAAAGGAAGTTTCTATTGTTTGGCCTGGAAAGCCACGCACAAACTGTTAAGTGAGAAAAATGCTTGTGGTTGAGCACTTTTCTCTTATGATTTTGGATTTTAAAAGCATGCCTTTTCATGAATAATTAAAAAGATCAAGTTATTTTTATTTTGAAAAAAGACCAAAGCAAACAATAGAAAACATTAAATCATTGCTTCGCCACAAGCAATTAGGAATGGGGGCTGCTTGGCCATCTTCCCCATGAGGGCGAATCTCACGTTTCTTGGCCAGTCAGTCCTTCCCTGTCACAGAGGTTCTTGCAGATGTGCAGGGTGATGGTGAAGGGCAGGGAGCAAAGCTGACTTGGTGAGTGGCTTTCTTGGAGGTCACTCTTGCCCTCCAAGTGCTGGATGGTGGGGTTCCCACTTCATAGATAGAACTGGCCCTCTGAAGACGATTCCCCTGGGCTCACACCCTGACCCTGCTAGGTCTTGAATCCGGACCCTTGTGTCTCAAGGGAATTCTAGAGCAGTCCTTTGGATTTCCTGGACACTTAGGTGACTTCCAACTCCTCTGTTCTCTTTTTTTCAGACGACTGAACCGGAACCAGCTGCACACGTTGCCAGAACTGCTGTTCCAGAATAACCAGGCCCTGTCCCGACTGTGAGTGATGCTTAGTGCCAGAATATTCTCCCCACCTGTGGTCAGTGGGGCCTGGACTTTCTCATGACCTCTCCTGCTGCTCCTCACCTGGCAGGAAGGGTTTGGGCCATCAAAGGCCAGGCCAGGTGCTGTGTGGGACGCTTCTCCATGACAAGCGCTTGAAAGAACCCCAGTTCATCCACCCCATGCGCTGCCACCAGCAGTGCAGGGGCAGGGGAGCTGGGGTGGCGCGCTGTGACTGACCTCCGCCAGCCCTTGCAGGGGTCCTTCTTATGCTCTGGATCTCGAGTGTTGGGTTGAATATTGATTCTTTCAGCTATAAGCCCTTCTCAGACTAATTTGTTTTCTGCTCCTTCCACCTTTAGTAGGCTTACCAACCAGGGTGGAAAGCCGTATTTTTATTTGTGGTCAATGTGCTGCTTTTGGGTTTAAAGGACGGTTGCTAATTCTGATCTGTGATTTCCCAGAGGTGTCTGGAATTGTTCTACCACGTATTTCATTTTGTGGACTCTTGGGTTGGACAGGACCCTGAAGATTTACTAAGGAACCTTCTCTACAGCTCCTTAGCATCTCGCCCGCAGCTTTTGCTTGGCTACCTTTAGAGATGGGGTGCTCACCACCTGCCTAGGCAATTAATTCCCTTATTGGAAAGATCTGCATATCAGAAAATTCCTTTTGGGCTGGGATAGAGCTCAGTGGTGGAGTGCTTGCCTAGTGTGTGTGAGGCTGTGGTTTTGATAATCACTGAAAAAAAAAAAAAAAGAGTAACTCTTAACTTTGAGCCCTAAACCTGCTTTCTAATGACATGTTTTTCTTAACTTTGCTCTCTGTAATGACTTAGAACAGCCATATAAGCTTATGAATTTTTTCAGAGGACTGTTAAGTTTTTGAATTTTGAGTTAGGAGAGTTGGAGCCCCCTTAATTGTTGTCACTAGCAACCTTTGGAACCATTGTCTGGGGCCTTCTGCTTGCCCAACAGGGCACTGGGTGAGAGGTGGGGGCTGCTGCTTCCTCCCTGAAGGAGCTCTGGGAGAGCACCCAGGTGGAGGAGAAGGCACCAGGTCATGCAGGTAAGCCTGATGCAGGTGGGGCTAGGTGGCAGGTGGGAGCCTGGGCCATCTGAGTGCTGGGGGCCTGACTGTGGATGTCTCTCATGTCCCTGATAACTGGAGTGAGTGAGTAGCCCTGTGGGGGATTGTGCTCCTGTGCACAGCCTGACGTGTGACCATGACGCAGGCAGTGTCTCCTGCTGCTGGGACAAGGTTGGAAAGGTATTGTGACTTCCTCAGAGTCCCTCTGAAGCCCCCTTTGGATTCCTAGCCCTATGCTCTTCATGGTTTCATGTCTCAAGGGAATTCCAGAGCAAAGGACTTCTATGCTTTAGCAACTGTTAAATAATCAGATTCTATAACCAAGGGCTGGCACAAGGAAATCTATTCGAGGGTTGAATGGCTTGAGGAGCCTTTGAAGAGGACAGGAGTCTGCGTGACACCTGCTGTTGGCGTTCTCCTGGGCTGGGAGCCAGATGGACCCGTGGCCTTTAGAGACGATGGATGTTCTCACCTGGGCCCTTTGGGCATATGTGCAGGCTCTAGAGCCAGAACTTTCTCTCAGCACTTACTGCTTCTCCCTCCACACTGAACTCTTGGCAGGAGATCCTTCGAATGCAGGCATAGCTGGCCCAGGGCCACAGACTATTTAGCTCTCCTCTGTTTCTCTTTCTCTTTTTGGTGCTGGGGATTGAACCTAGGGGCTTCACACATGCTGAGCACACACTCTGCCCTGCCGAGCTACACCCCCAGCCCCTAGACATTTCCTGATCTCTGTAAGGGAGGTGTGCAAGCCAGGAGGACTCTGGGGAGGATTCCCTGCACCACACCCCGAGTGTCACCCAGGACTGGAGTTCATGCCTTTTATTAATCTGGTTCGGTGTTCCTGGCGTGTGGGCTCCTGAGATCTTCACCTTGGAGGTGGTCATAGGGGAGGGCAGAGGATCTAGTTTACCTCACCTCTACCCCTGTTCTCTGGACCTGAGCGTCTAACTTCTCTGCTAGGTTCCCACATTGGTCTGGCCAAGAAGCACCTGGGCTGGCTTGGTTCCAGAAACAGAAGCCCTGGCCGGCTGGCGTGGAAGCTGTGGGAGCACCGTGTAAGGGGGACACAGCCAGCAGGCAGGAATGGAGGTTCAGCTGGCCCTCGTGGCGCCTGAGATGTGAGGATGCATCTAGTTTTTCAGAACATCCACCTTATTATTCCACTCTTCCCTGCAAAGCAGTGCCCTGGGTTTACTGGAGCATCTTAGTTCCTGCCACTTGGGTCGGCCACATTGCCGATTCCCCTCCTGCTTCCTGTGGCTGAGGCTTTTTGATCCCTGAAGTGTTTGGGATTTCAACTCCTGATTTCTGGAAGAATCTGATTGTTCCATCTTAGGTCAGGTGTTCTCCTGGCCAGTGAGCTGTACTGGGGTTAGTGGGACCTCTGGATCCCAGGCCTCCTTGGGAACTGGGGGTGAGAGGGATTCCTGAGAAGGCAGGGTAGGTCGGGAGGCAGTGCCTAGCGTTTCTGGTCTCTCACCTGTTGACCTTCTCTTTGCTTTGGAGGGATCTGTTACTAATCCTTTGCATCTGGAGCAAATCAGGAACTTTCATGCCGAGGCTTTGCCAAATCAGCATGAAAATGGGCTGGAGTAAGACCACATGTGCTGAGAGGGACTCTTGGCCACAGAGTGCAAGGGTGGTGCAGTCCGCGGGTTCATTGCTTGGTCTGTGCGGGGCTGCTGTGAGGTTTGAAGGATGGTGCAGCCCTCTTTCAGGTGTGCACGCTGTGGCCTGTGGGAGGCGCTAGGGACATGTTAGGGAGCCCACCCTGGAATTGCTTGTGAGGGTGGCCAACCCAGCTCCCAGCCTGCAAGTGACCCCACACTTGAGCATTAATCCAGCGTCAGTGCAGGTGTCCCCCATCCCTGTGGAGATCAGCTTTCACTAGCATCTCACCCCCTAACTCAGAATCATCCCTCGCTTTGTGGGGACCTTCCCCCGGGGGGCTTTGGCTTCTTTTCATGGGAGGTGAAGGGCGCCCTGCAGAAGTACCCAGAGGAGGCCATGGAAGGAGGCTGGTCTGCCACCACAAGAAGGGCTCCATAGGCCATGGGCTAGAATTCAGTGTGGGACAGTCATTGTTGGCAAAGGGAATCTGCTTTTGTACTAGTTTGCTGAGTAGTGAAAGGAGAGGAGACATGGAACCAGGAGGTGATGTTGCCCCTGGGAACGTTTCTTGGTGCCCTGAAGTGACAGGTGAAGTCTGTGCTGCCTGAGGATGCTCCCATTGTGGGGGGCCACCCCCCTTTAGAAGAGGGCATCCACCTCCTCCTCGTCTAGAGTTAGCCACTGCAGAAGCAAGCCTGCCCATGACATCTTTTGTTGCCTCTATGTCCCAGGGTGGACAGGAAAAGTTTCAGGAACTGCAGTCCTTATAGTAATGACCAGGACGAGCAGAAGGTCATCCTGCACCAGGCTCATCCTGAAAGACCTGGAAACAGGATCTGGATCTGTCAGCAGCATCTCTGTGAGAGCAGCATTTCCTCCATCTTATAGAGGAAATAAATGCAACTCAGAGGGTTTGTGACACGGCCAAGGGATGGAGCCAGATTTGAGTCTTGTCTGCTGTTGCTGAAGGTCATCCTTACATATCACCCACCTACTCCCCCCATGCATCCAACAACCCACCACCCAGGCACCTCCTACCCCGCCCACCCACCTACCCATCTCTCCACCCCTCCACTTAACTATTTATCTACCGACCACCTGGCCTCCCAACAGGCAACTCTGTCATCGGATTCCCTGCTACTTACCCATCCCTCATCCTCCATAACCTCCCACTCACCTGGGTTTGGGGTCTGCTCCGTCACCTTGCCAGCCAACAACCCCCAGAGGATGTGATGATGTTTCCACGGACCTGCACAGGGGTTAGGCTGGGGTTAGAGGGCCATGTTCGAGACCTGGCCGCTTCCTGAGAGCAGCAAACCCCAGTTTTCACTGAACCCTAGGTTCAGGGGGGGCACAGGTGAGCAGCTCTCTGTCCTTCCAGGTCCGGCTGCTCTGGCTGGTTGTGTTCCCCCCCCCCTGTCTTGTCCAGAAGCTGCATCTGGAAACAGTTCCCTTGGGCCGCCTTTTAGCCTTGAAACCAATATGAGTCCCGACAAGATCGACCTTTTTCGTCTCTGCTGGGCCTAGGGGAAGGAGGGGGGGTGGGTGATTAAGGGCAGCCCAGGGCATTTATTTCCCCTTATTTATATCCCTGCTGTAAGGACCACGATAACTCATTAACAGGGCCCTGGTGGTTGGAGCTGCAGGGCTGTGAGATTTTGCTGGAGCCCTGTTGAAGAATGCCTGACCCCAGCGACCCTGTCTCAAGCTGGGTTTAATTAAACTGTCAGCACTGGTCAGAAGAACAAAGCTTCTCTTCCCGTCTGGCCCCCAGCCCCCATCGGAGGCAGGAGGGCATTTCTGCTGAAATGAAGAGCTGTTAAAAATGGATCCGTCTTGCCTCCAAGGAAAATTACCCGAAGCAGGAAGGTGACCTCGCTATTGTGACACGTCTAGGCCAGGCAGCAGGGCGGTGGAACGGAACCAGCCACTCTGACGATGGAGAGACAGTGGGTGAGGAATGGGGCCTTCGCTGGGCCAGGGCCTCCCTCCTGCCGGAACTGCCTCTGGACTCCTTAGGATGCCATCCATCACTCTTTAGGCTTCCCTTTTCTCAGAAAGCAATGTCATGAGCTTTGCCCGGTGAGATAGTAAATCTGGAGTCGTTCCTGTCAATTATGATAGAAGCTTCCTTGCTTAGACTGACAGGGGAAGTGCTGGGACAACAGGTCCTTCCTGGGGGACTTTTCACCTTTTGGTCATACTTGCGTGCACAGTAAAGTCCCAGGGCTGATGCAGAGTGTTCCATCTCTCAACCTTCTCTGACTGGGAAACTTGACAAATTTACTTTTTCAGTGAACACCTTTGGGCCTAGTGTTAAGTGACTTGCCGAGGTCTTGATAAGAACACAGAGTTGAGATTTGAACCCAGGTCTGGCCACCCCAAACCGACACACTTCCTTCAGACCCATCCATACCCAAAGTAGAGGGAAAGAGTTGTCTCAGGGGAGTTTATAAAAATGCAGATTCCCAGGGTCAAGGTCATCAGAGATCCTCGGTCAGTGTGGGAGGATCCAAGAGTTGCGGGATCATCAAGCCCCTCTTTCTCTGGCTCCTCTTTGGGAAGCCTTGCTCCCCAGCGTGCACAGTGAGCCTCTGCTTGCCCCTGGCCTGGTTCCTATGTGAGAGCCACACCAAGGAAGCAAGAAGCCGAGAGCAGACTCTTCACCTCCCGCAGCCACCCGGAGAACAATCTGGGGGATTATGAGTTGGCAATTATGGAGCACTCTGGACTCTCCAAGTGCTTCCCAATCATTAAATCCTTGCCTGCTGTCAAGGCTGGAGCAAAAAAGGCGAGTGTCCCACTGGGCGGCACGGGAGTTTCCTGGAAGGGGTCGGCCAGCCTGAGATTGACATCCCGTATGCCAGAGCGCCAGAGTGGCTGATGAGCCCAGCATGGATGAATGTCCTGCATGTAGCCCTGGCAATGTGCTGCAGCCTTTGAATCTACCTCTGTCTCTGGCTGGCGCAGAACCACACAGGCCTTCACAAATGTGGACAGTTAAGGGAGCCCAGGAGCCCTGGGGCCGGTGATCAGTCCATGGCCATGCTGGGAGAATGCCCACGCTGGCATGGTTACACAGGGCTCAAGACCCAACAGGCTACCCCACCCCTCCTGCAGCCTCGCACGTGTTCCTATGAGGTTCCTATGGGATCATAATCACAGAGAGGAGTCCGGCGAGAGGCACGCATGCAGGAGGGGCCTGGTGTGCATAACTTGGGGGAGGTGAGGATTTTTTAAAAACTGTTTCCAAAACTATACACACAATTTTGCTAAGATATTGATTGGAAAATAGAGAAAAGAAGAAGATGAGAGATTAAGGGGGTTTTGTTTTTCAAAAAAGGCATTTAAATAATGCTTGAGCTAACATACAAATATATATTTTTAAAATATATTTTTTAGTTGTAAAAAATATATGTGATGTGAAATATGTCACAACCATCTCCACTATCTTTGCCCAAAATGTTGTCATCATCCCAAGAAAACCTTTGCTCCCATTAAATGACTTCTCCCCCAGCCACCATCCTGTGACCCCTGTTCTGTGTGCTGTCCCTAGGGCTTTGCCTACTCCTGGTACCTCGTTTGAATGGACCCACAGGGTATCCCGTCTGTGACTGGCATATTTCTGTGGTTCTGAGGTCTGCCCATGGTGTAGCATCTGTCACATGTCCTTCCTTTTCCTGGAGCAATACTACTGTCCTGCAGGGACATGCCACGTTTTCTTTATCCATTCAGCTGGTGGTAGGCATTGGTCACCTCCATCCTCTGAGCCCTTTTAGCACTTGGAGGAAAGAGCCTCTGTGGTGTTCCTTATAACCCTTTGTCCCCACCTCCCCTACCAGGTTGAACTGGGACTCGGGGAACAGGACCTGCCCTTGTCCCTCCAGCCCAAGTGAGCTCAGCAGACAGGTGGGCTGTGCCTGGTGGGAGGGGATGTGTCGGACTCACCTGCTGTTTCCTCTGGGTCCTGGGCTTGGGCTTCATGGTCTGCCTTGGCCCTTGGCTTCATGGACTTGACCGACTCCGTGCTTTCCAGCTGTCCCCTATTCTGCCTGACCTGGCTTTGACTTGTGGCCCAGAAACATGAAGCCAATTGTTCAGGGCTCAGTGCTGGCTTGTAGGCTAAAGATAACCAATGGTGACAGGTTAAATGGAGTGTCTGGAGAGGCGGCCAGGGCACCCCTCTGTGAGGGCAGTCATGGAGAGCCCAGAAAGTGCCTCCTGCTTCAGAAGGCTGGAGGAACTTGAGGTGGGGGTGGGGGAGGATCGGATCAAAGAGGAAGTGTGGACCCCTCGGTAGGGGGAGGTGGAGATGAGTTTCCTGAGGCTGACCTGGGGCTGTGCTGGTGGTGACTTATGCACGGTGGGCTCTGATTGGTTCAGTTTGGGTTTTTTTTGGTACTGGAGATTGAACCAGGGGCACTTAACCACTGAGCCACATCCCCAGCCCTTTTTTGTATTTTATCTAGAGACAGGGTCTCACTGAGTCACTTAAGGCCTCGCTAAGTTGCTGAGGCTGGCTTTGAACTAGCGGTCCTCCTGCCTCAGCCACCAGAGCCTCTAGGATTATAGGCATGCACCAGACAAGGTCTTGCTGAGTTGCTTAGGGCCTGACTAAATTGCTGAGGCTGGCTTTGAACTCATGATCCTCCTGCCTCAGCCTCTCAAGCTGCTGGGATGATAGGATGCACCACCGTGCCTACTGAGTTCAGTTTTTGGTGGGGATGGGCCAGGGCCTGGCATGTCCTGGGCGGGCCCTCCTTTAGCTGAGGTGCCAGGCAGTGTGTTTCCTGCTTGGTATCCCTGGCCAAGCACCAAGGGATTTGGAGGCTTGAAGAAGACAGGACGGAGGTTCCTCAGGCTCTTTGCAGTGTGTGTCATCAGGCTGATATGCCGTCCTCAAGTGTTGGCGGGACCCTGTAGTTTGGAATCGGTGGAGCAATGCTAGCTCTCTGACACTAGTGAGAAACCCTGCTGGCACTTGATAAATTGGCTCTTAATTAACAAAAATATGGGACGATACATTATTAACAAAGATATTTTAACAGCTCCAATCTTTCAAATGTTGCCCTGGGGGAGGCATCAAAAGGTTTCTTTCTGTGACATGGCTGGCCACTGTTGTCTTGTGTTTTAGACCTGTTCCTCTCCCCACCTGCTCCATTCCTGTGTCCAGAAGCTCCTGGGCTGCCCACCTCTGTGGTCAGTCTGGCCCCAGTGTTAATGAGGAACCTCTTGGCAGAAGCCTCATCTTTGTCCCAGGGAAACTTGGAGTGTCTTCAAGGCAGGGAGCCTTGGAGCAGAGGAGGGGTAAAGAGCTGATAAATGATAAACACGTCCCCACGTCTCTACCAAGTCTCTGCCTCTTCCCCCACGTTTCCTTCCGGTCCTCCTGCAAGCTGACCTTCCGTAAGGAGATGCAGCCTTCCATCTTGCCGGTTTGGGAGCAGCCCGAGGCTGGCATGAGTGGACCCTCGTGTGGATCCTGGGTGCACGAGTGGACTCTGGCTGGGCAGGGAGGGTTGGGCTTCTCAAATCTGAATTGGGCTTGACCGAGCCTGTTGAGGTGGGCACTAGCTCGGGAGGAAGTGCTTGCTTTTAGGAAAAATGGGCAGTGGAAAAATAACACCGTGTGTCCTTAAACCACTGGACACTTTGGGAAAGCTTCTTGGCAAAACTCTCTGGGTCTAGTAGGTGGCATAGTTTTCCATCTTAGTGAGCAGCTTGTGGTCAGCTCATGTTCACCAGTTCACTGGAGCTGACCATGAGCACGGAGCCCGTCTCTCCCTGGCGCCTTGTGCATGGCTCAGTGGACCTGGGGCCCTTTTTGCCTTCAAGGGTTTGACTCACTGAGTGTTCCTCACCCACCTGGGATCCTGGGCCTTGGCTGTGGTCAGAGCTCCCGGCAGGGTTGCCTGAACTTGTCCCTGGCTGCCATGGCAAATACCGTAGATGACTGGAGCCTGGAAGTCCAAGATCAGGGTCCCAGAATGGGAAGGTTCTGATGAGGGCCCTCTTCCTGGCCTCCATTGAGCCAGCCACCCTCTTGCTGAGTCCTCCCGTGTTGGTGGTGGTAGGGGGGACACACACACCTCGGGAGGCTGAGCTCTCTGTGTCTCTCCCATTGATCCCACCACGAAGACCCCACCCTCAACCTAACTACTTCCAAAGGCCCATCTCCAAATGCACTGGGGGTTGAGGCTTCACCATGTGAATCTGGCAGTGGGCATAGTTAAGTCCGTGGCTGCTGCCCTGGCCATCTGTATTGCTTCCTACAATACAAATGACCACCAGCTTGGTGGCTTAACATGACACAGATTTCTTACCTCATAGCTCTAGAGGTTCGAAGTCCAAATCGTGGAGCTAGAATTGGGGTGCTGGAAGGCTTGCCTTCCTCCTGGAGGCTCTCAGGGGAATCCTTTGCTCCCCCAGCTCCTAGAGGCCACCCTCATTCCTTGGCCTGTGACTGCATTGCTCTGACTTCGGCTCCACATCTTCTCCAACTCTGACTCTCCTGCCTGCTTCCTTCCCTGGGATCACACTGGACACGCCTGGGTAATCCAAACTCACCTCTCCGTCTCAGGATTCTTGCCTACGTCACATCTGCAAAGTCCCAGTAAGGTCACATACCTCTGGGCTCCAGGGATTAGGCTGTGGGCATCTTTGGGGACGGCTTTGTTCTGTCTACCACACCGTCTTTTCCCTTTGGGGCATGAGGACCCTCAGTGGCTGGGAGTATGCCAGGCCCCTGTCCGCCTGGTACTATGCTGTTAAGTGTACATCATCCTAATTCCAGGTGCCCACCAAAGACAAGGGCCTCTGGACAGCTGTCCCTGCTCTTCCAGGTTGTAACCAGGCTCCTGGCATTGAATCCTCTCTTTACCTCTAGTGATCATGGGGCCGGGGCCAGTGACTTAACCTCTGTCCATTGGAGGGCTTGGACAGGAGTAGGGGTGGTGTCTGTGGAGCACCTGATACAGGTGCTATGATTATAATCAGTCCCCAATCCGTGGGAAGTGCTGGAGTGTTGTGGGAGGACAGGTTCCATCCAGTGTGTTACTTGGATGTAGAGTTTTCTGTCCTGGACGCCTTTGGCTGTTGGGCTTCTCAGCTCCCCTCTCATCACAGCCTCAGTGGGAAGTGACAGGTGGGCCTGGAGCTCTCTGCCTGCAGTTCCCTGTCTTTGCTGTGGGGGACAGAACCTATCTCTCCCCGAGCATCTTGCCTCTGCTCTGTGTCTGGCAGGTGGCTCTTTCTGCTCCCTGGGAGTTTCACTCATGCAGATTCTACGGCTTTGCTTTCATAGGCTGAAAAGGAGGTGGTGACGTCGTATGTATAAATGGAAGGTGAATTTCTGCAGCCTCTTTCCGTGAACGCATTCCCCAGGAACTGACTTCAACACAGAGCTCCTTGTTAGATGAACTTGACATGAATATTGGCACGAATTATAACTCACAACACTTCCATTCATGATCCACGATAGTGGGAAGGTTGAAGGAAGTCAACGCCAGGGTACACCTGGCACCTTACCTTTTTTATGAATTCTCAGCTGGTATCCATCTCTGCCTCACCTAATCTTCACTTTACCATTGAGCATGTTGGCATCAAAAGTCCTTCCGAGAGCGTGGACGTGGTTCTACTTAGAGACTTCAGGCCCTCCTGGCGTTGAAGTCTGTAGGGGAGCAGAGTTGTCACTGTAAACAGAGGGTCAGTATGGATGTTTGGCCTCCACTGCTGTTGGTTCTGCTCTTGAAACCCAAGTCCTCACCTCTCCTTCCTTCCTGGTTCTAGGCTGTCTTGTTTCTCCTCAGCGGTGGCTTATTTGTTATTGTGATTAATACACATAATGTTGAGTTTAACAACTGTTTTTAAGGATGGGGTTCAATAGTGTTATGTATGTTCACCTGGTTGTGAAATTGATCTCCAGAACCGTTTCATCTTATGAGACTGAAACTCTCTGGGCATTCAACAGCTCCCATTCCACCCCTGCTGCAGCCCGGCAACCACCACTCTATTCTCTGTCTCTGTGAGTTTGACTCCTCTGGGGATTTCACATGAGTGGAATCTAACATTATTATTATTATTATTATTATTATTATTATTTTTTTTTTATCCCTTTGTGGTTGACCTGTTTCGTTTAGCATAATGTCCTCCAGGTTGGTCAATGTCAGAATTTCCTTCCCCTCTATGGCTGAATAATATTCTCTTGTCTGTATCTACCACATTTTGTTTATCTATTTGTCCAGTGATGATGATTGAGTGGTTTTTGCCTTTTGGAAATTATAAATAATGCAGCTACAGACATGGCTGTATGAATATCTCTTCCAAAACTTGCTTTCAGTTATTTGGATATATATACTCAGAAATGGAATCACTGGATCATATGGTAATTCCGTTTTGAGTTCTTTTGAGAGATTCCCCATACGGTTTCCCACAGTGGCCGCCTAATTTCACAGTCCTACCAGCAGTGCACGAGAGTCTGCTTTCTCCCCACCTTCACTCACACTTATTTTTTCCTTCTCTCTCTGTCTTTATTGTGGCTGTCCTAATGGGTGTGAGGCCATATGTCAGTGGGGTTTTGACTTGCACTCTCTGGTGACTAGTGACATTGGCCGTCCAATCATATGCTTTTTGGCCATTTATATATCATCTTTGGAGAAATGTCTCTTCAGGTCCTTTATCCATTATTTGATTATTTTGTCATTGGGTTCTAGGAGTTCCTTATGTACTCTGGATATTAATACCTTACCATAGAGATGATTTGCAAATATTTTCTCCCATTCTATAGATTTTCTTTTTAATGCTGTTTTGTGATTTTGATTCCCCATCCTCTTTTTTTTTTTTTTTTCGTGCTTGGGATTAAGCCCAGGGGCGCTTTACCACTAAGTCTCACCCCTAATCCTTTCAATTTTTTTTTTTTTAATTTTGAGACAGAGTCTCACTAAGTTGCTGATGTTCTCATTAAATTGCTGAGGCTGACCCTGAACTTGCAATCTTCCTGCCACAGCCTCCTGAGTTGCTGGAATTACAGGTGTGCACTACCATGCTCGGCTTGTGTTTCTCATTTTTATTAAAGGACTGGATGAGCATATAGAAAGGATACACAGCAGATTTGCAGGTGGTGCAGAGCTGAAAAGGGATGTACTTCGGATGAAAAAAGTAAGGTTAAAAAATGACTTCCATGATCTGGACTAGAATCAATGAAATGAAACCTAGATAGTGATAAATATGAAGTTGCCTGTAGAGGCCCTGGTGGGGGCAGAGCTTGGTTTTACTTATTGTAAAAGGGGCTTATGACTTCAAGCTAAGGATGAAGCAAGGGACAGTAAGTTGCCTGAAAGAACCAATGTACTCTTAAGCTGAATTAATAGAGGCAAGGTGTCCTCTCCAGGGGAGGGGATAGTCCTGTTCCAGTCTGGGCTGCTCCAGGCACATCCAGAGAACAATGTTCAGTCTCAGAATCTGCATTTTGTGGCGTGTGTTGTGGGGAGGCCACTGAACATGCTCTGGAAGGGGGGTGACGAATGTCAGGAGCTATCTGGAAACCATTTCATGTGAGATACAGTGAAGGGGCCTGGGGCAAAGAAAATGTGGAGGAACCCTGAGAGTCATTTTCGAATCTATGTCATGAGGATGGAGATGTGATTTGTTCCAGAAGCTGAGCACCCGGGGCAGATGGTTTGGGGGAAGCGGTGTGTTCTCCGTGGGGCAGGCTTCCCGAGCACAAGGGTGGGCTGCTCTGCTCACCGCCTCCCCACTGGGGCTCAAGGAGCAGCTAACCCTGCTTGTGCCAGGCAGAGGGCAGTGGAGGTGCCACAGGGTTCCATAGCTTGGGCTCCCCAGCCTGAGTTCCATAGCCTGGGCCCCCCAGTCTAGGCTCCCCAGCCTGGGCTCCATGGCTTTGGGTGGCTCTTAAGTACAGAGCAAGGGGGCTGTTTGTGGGGGGGCGAGGCCCACCCCACAGTTTTGGCATGGTTCATGCAGACACAGGAAACTGGCAGTCTGGAAGTCCCTTCGCCCAAGTCTGCGTGCGGGAAGCCACCTCCCAGAAAGGGGCTCCAGCGAACTGTGTAACAAAATATTTACGAGGCCCTGGATTCTGGCCCACGTTTTGAAGTCCAATTTGAAACAATAAAAATCAGCAAATTGCTTTGGGAATGGGGTCTGATTGGTGAAAAGACACAGACGGTCTGTCCTCGGGCGAAGCACTCCTGGACAGTCTGGTTGGAGGTGCCCAGAGGAGCCCCCTCCCCACAGTGCCCCCCCAGCCCTCGCCAGTTGAGCAATGACTCATTTCCCGCTTTGAAGTCGATGCGCTTGTCCTCGGAGCCCTGGTGTTTGGACCCCTCTGCTCCTGCCACAAAGGCCCTTCTGTGGGCAGATCGCGGAGGCCAAGCAGGGAAGGGTTAGGAGAGGGAGGTATCGGCTGAATACCAATCAGGAGCGAAGCGTGTGTGTGGAGGGTGAGGGGCTCTGGGCTGCTGGGGGGGGGCACTCGTGCTGTGCAAACAGAGCCAAGAATTCCCTTTGGCGGGTTTGTTTTACCAAAGAGTCGGGGGGGCCCCCCGGGAACAGGGGAGAAGGAGGAAATATTTCACAATGCGAAGTTTAAGTTGCGCTGCTTGTTGGGGAGGGGCCGGCCTGAGAGCTGCAGGCTAACAAAGAGGCAGTGTGGGCTGGTGACAGTTAGGGGAAAACACAGGGCAGCTAATGGGGCCGTGATGGGTGGGGAGGTAACCTGGGAAAAGCTGGTACAAGGAGAGCGGGCACATAAATTCTGGTGGCGTGACATCCCCCTTGGCAGGGAGACAGGGACCACGCTCACCCTCCCACAGCCAAAGCCAGAGATGCTCCCGCTCCCAGGGATGTGGCCAGGGTGAGGACGGCTGAGAGGGAGACACCCCGCTGGGGTTCCCTGCCCTGCAGCACCCCTCCCCAAGCGGGGGTGGGGTGGGGGGAGAGGAGGGCCTCAGGAGAAACCCCAGAAACTAGCACGAAGAAGAGGGCCTCACCTTGGAGAAGCTTTGCTGATTTGGGGAGACCCCAGCTGGTCCGACAGACAGGAGCGGAGGGCCCAGTGTCCTGCATGCACATGGAGACCCCAGGGCCCCTTGCAGGACTCAGAGACACGCTGCTGGCCTGGGCACTGAGCAACTGAAGCTCTGCATACTATTCTAGGAGGGTCCATGACAGCACCCAGGGAACAGTATTTATTACCTGGGGCTTTCGGAGGAAGTCATTTAGCAGTTTGTATTTGGACTTTTATGGCTTCGGGGGGGGGGGGGGNCAGTGAACCCAGATGCCAGTGAACTTAGTTTGTTAGTTTTTTTTTTTTTTTTTTGGAGGTGGGTACCGGGGATTAAACTCTCAGATACTCAACCACTGAGCCGCATCCCCAGCCCTGTTTTGTATTTTATTAGAGACAGGGTCTCACTGAGTTGCTTAGCATCTTGCTTTTGCTGAGGCTGGCTTTGAACTCGTGATCCTCCGCCTCAGTCTCCCAAGCTGCTGGGATTACAGGTTTGCGCCACTGTGCCTGGTACCAACCAGTTTTGATCAAATTAATAATACTCATTTTCTTAGAAAACAAAATTTCCCTCCCATCCCCCCAAAAACCACCTCAAAACAGGGAAGCCACATTTGATTTATTATTTTTGTGTATGTGTGTGTGTGTGTGTGTGTGAACTGCTCTCCTCTTCAGAGCCTTTAGAAAACATTTAGGAAAGAAAACGGGGGCACCTTACCTGATGGGAACACATTGAGAGCTTCTCTAGGCTGTGAGCTGTGGGCTTGAATCTCTAATGTGGTATGATCCCTGGTTGATGTTTGCAAAGTAGCAGCTGGCCTTAGACTGCTGGACCTCCGGCTGCCTCTAGCTTGGCCAGGGGGTCCCAAGGCCTCACTCTTCTCTGGATGGGTGGATGAGTAGATGGATAGATAGATGGATTCGTTCACCCAACCAACTTATTACAAACCTGCCGCATGCAGCCATTTGTCCAGCGCAGGGGATATCATGATGAATTAGATATGGTCTTGAGTTTAGGCAGAGTGTTGATTGGCGGGGTCGCCTGTTGTTGCTCATTTCTCAAATGGGTGGCGTTAAGCTGTGAGAATTTGATGGCAGGTTGCTTTTTCCTTCCCAGTGCCCGTGAAAGGAAAAAAAAATGGAATGTGAAAGAAAATGAATAGAAGTGGCAATCATATTTCACAGGGACAGACGCACATACATCAATTACGCAGCTGTCCCACTGTGACCCACAACCCCATTTATCTTTTTCTGTCTCAGACATATTGAATTTGGTCGCTACACCTGGGGATCTGAATGTCTTACTCCTCTAAAAGCAACTGGGGAAAACAAAGCCGTTTCCTACAAGTCACAGCTCCATTTATAAGAAACAAAGGACAAGAAATCATTTCGGGCAGGTTCTTACAGTAAACTGTGTAAGCAAGAGCCGGAACTCACGTATCGATGATTCTTAATAGTGTCTTTCACAGTCAGCTAGACATGGCCTGTGACCTCAGTTGTCCCAAGGGGAAGGCTGTGGATAACTGGTCACTTGAATATTGACCAAAGAACACAGTGACTGTCCCCTGGGCTCCCACAGGAGGGCGTCCCTTGCTCATTAACGCCATCTGTTGATGGTGGAGGTGACTGCAGGGGTCAACTGGGCATTTCTAAAGGCACCTGTAATCTAAGGGTTTATGTGGGGAAGCCACTGTGCAGCTTCCGTTTGGTCTTTGTGTGCGCTGATGCTGAGGAAACAACCTTCATTAGGAGTCAGGCAAAATGGGGACTTTCAAGGTTTGGACTCTGGAATCCAATAGCTCTGCTACTTCACTGGCTGGTGGCCTGGGATGAGTTGCTTGTTCTTGCCCAGACTCAGGCTTCTCATCTGGAAAAAAGGGCATAATAAGGACTAAGCTCAGATTAGCGATACAGATTATATGAGACCATAGCAGCGATGGGACCACCAAGGGACGTCACGGCTTCTGTTTTTCTTGATAGTTAAATCGTTGAGTCCCTCTAACTAGGGAATGCAGAGAACTAAAGAAAATAATTACATGACCATTACCCATTAAAACAGCATCTTAGTCCTCATCCTACCCTTGAAAATGTTAGGGAAAAATTTTCCAAGAGTAGCTGTATATAATGATATATTATATCTTTATTTTGTTTATTTATTTTCATGTGGTGCTGAGGATCCAACGCAGTGCGTCACATGTGCGAGGCAAGTGCTCTGCCACTGAGCCACACCCACATCCCCAAGAGTAGTTTTTGATAATTTTTATTTTCTTAAACAAAGAGAATCAGGCAACCATATGTGGCCGAGATTCTGGAAATTTGGTCTGGCATTCAAACATGGTGGGGTTCTTTCCAGCAAGAGAGAAATGAGCCACAAAGACAATGTTCTTCTCCAGGTTGTTTCACTTAATACCTAATGTTTTTTGATTGTGGAGATTCTAGAAAGATTTTTCTTCAGGAGGAGGAGAGCATTTTTTAAAAATGTATTTAACTGACAGTCAACATTTTCAGGAGATAATACATAGGATGAACAGCGTGGTCAGCCTGGTCCCATGTCGCCATAGTTTGTTAGTTTTTTTTTTTTTTTTTTGTGTGTGTGTGTGTGTGTGCGCGTGCACGTGCACACTAGGGTTAGAACCCAGGCCCTGAGCATAGGAGGCAAGCTCTCTACCACTGAACTGCATCCCCAGCAGGAAAACATTTTTAAAGAAATAACCTGCATGAGTTTTTTTCTGCTGACAGGGGGAATGGAGCTAACCCAGCAACGTTCCCTTTCTCTCTCACTGACCTTACTGCAGATCCACTGGCGGGAAGTCTGGGTTGGAAAGATGCTGGCGCCCAGTTCATTTGCCCCTGAGACCATTCATGTTTGTTGAGGGCGAGGCCTTGGCAGTTACCCATTTGACTCTAACAGGAGGACTTGTCCCTGTTCAATCTGTTTCAATTCCCCATCCCCATTGTTAATATCAGCTCACACCCTGAAGGGCCTGAGGTTGAGAAGCGTCCCTCAAGACTTAGCCACTGTCCCAGGCTTAGCTCATTGTGCCTTCAGGACATGATTTTTTTTTTCTGTTTTGGTACTGGGAATTGAACCCGGAGTGCTTTACCACTGAGCCCCATGCCAAGCCTTTTTTGTGTTTTATTTTGAGACAGGGTCTTGCTCAGTTGCTGAGGACCTTGCCAACTTGCTGAGGCTGGCCTTGAATTTGCTATCCTCCTGGCTCAGCCTCCTGAGCCGCAGGGATTACAGATGTGTGTCACTGCACCTGGCTGGTATCGCCTCTTATACAGCAAGGATTGCTTCCAAATCTTGCCAGCTCTGAAATTAGCTCTGTGAAGATCACTCATTTCTGCTCATTTCTCGGCTTTCACAGCTCTTCAGGGTGGGCCTGTCATACCCATCAGTACTCTGTACGATGCTTAGCAGAGATGGTTTGTGTTTTATTTTATTTAAGAAGGAGAGGAGGGTTTGTTTGGGGAGAGAGCCTGAAGCTTTTTGTTTTGTTTTACTTTTTGTTTGTTTGTTTTTCTTGTTTTCAATAGAGCGATTTCTAAAAGAAAGGGGAAAATATTATGTAGCAAAAATTACAAAATTATAACACTGTAAGGGTTAACATTACACTGTGACATGTCACCCTGGAGAAGAGGCTGGTGCTTGAAATATGCACTTCCTTAACTTCACAGTAAATCCACTTTAAAAAAAACGAACTTCATTTTTTAGAGCAATTTTAGATTCAAAGCAAAATCTAGTTAAAGGTACAGAGAATCCCCATTACCCTGATCATCCCCACCTGCCTCCATTAGAGTGACTCACTTCTCGGAATACATGAGCCTATACTGCCTTGTCACTGTCACCCAAAGTCATGGTTTACATGAGGGCTCGCTCTGGGTGTTGTACATGCCATGGGTTTGGATGCATTCATAGGGCTGTGTGACTTCCTGAGATGGTTTTGTTAGTGTGTCCCCATCTTTGTCACCAGTGCCAAATGCAGATGCTGACACCTCTGACCAGCCCTAGACCCCTTCTCACCATTACCCCAGGGACCCCAGAGATTTGGGAGCCCACCAGGGGGTCTGGAGTACCTGAGCAGCTACCACCCTTCTTTGTTACCCTCCCCGCCCAGGTCATAGTGTTTTTCTTTCAGGCAGGGAAAATAGGATTTTCACTTCCCATGCCTAGGGAAGGGGCTTCCCCCCATCCTGCATCTGGCCTCAGCCATTGCTTTCAGGAGGCAGGACGCAGGTGTAGCTCCTTCTTTACTTGGCCCTGCAGCCTCTGGGGGAGAATCCAGGGCACAGTGTCCAGTGGGAGGTCCAGAGGACTGCGGGAGCTACTCAGCTTTGGGTGCTTACGCAGCTCACTCAGAGTCCCCTCTGCACAGGGCTCAGGTTTGGGGACTTCGATTTCCCAGGGCGTCACTGCTGCCTGGAGAGCAACTGTGCCACCCCATTGTCCTTGCTGTGGCCCAGCCTCCTGTTCCTGAGGCACCCATCTCACAGCCCCTCGCCCTGCCAATTAGAGTTTCTTGTGGGTGTTCTGCTTTGCCCTGTCCCTCCCGAGGAAACCTGCATTTCGGCTCTGTGCTTTGGGGCTGTGTGTCCCGGCTCTGCTGTTTCTAGCCACCTGACTCCGGACCAAAAATGTCACCGCCAGTCTATTTCCTAACTAGTAAAATGGGGATGATCCACCCAAAGTGGGTAGCAGTTTCATGCTGGGCCTGGGTCTGCATCTGTGTCAGCTCTGCTACCTGCAGTGGCTCTAGTCCTGGGCCTGGCTCTGCAGGGGAGCTGTCACCGTGAAGGTGCTTCCCTTCTCAGATGGAGAATGGATGTGTGGGCCCTTCCATCCTCTCAGGAGGAAGCCACCGGGGCACACTGTGAGTGAACCTGGGGCCTCAGTGTTCCAGAACCGTGTGTTCATGGCTGGCCTGTTACCACTGGGGACGGGAATCCCGGGCAGGTTACTCGGGCAGCGGCTCTGCTGGCGTGGAGGCTGCTTGCCAGGTGCAAGGCGCCATTCATGAGGTTCCTGCCGTGGAGCCTGCAGGCACAGGGATCTGCCTCAGGCTCTCCCTGGGTCAGATCTTTAATCTTTCATTTGTAACACACTCAGCAGATAGTTCTGTTTCTGCCTCATTTCAGTCTCTGGGGGGACCGCAGTGAGAAAAAAGGCCGAGGTCTCTGCTTTCCAGAGCGGATAGATAGGTGCTGTCAGGGACAGATGTCAACAAGAGCCTGAGAAGGGTTTCATTCAAAACTTCAGATGGCCAGTGGTGCAGGACTGTACTGAAATATCAAGGACAGAGACTGAAAGTGGCCACTCCCTGGATGATCCGTGAGAAGGCGGAGATGAGCACGGGGCAGGGTTGTGGGTGTCTGGAAGTGGGCAGCAGAAGCGCTGGAGCAGGAGGGCAGGGCGGGAGGGACCCGAGAGTCACTCAATGTTCTTCCACCCCCTGGCGTGTTCTGTCGCTGTGCCGGCCTGTCCAGCATTGCAAAGTCTGACCTGCAATGGCTGCTGTCTCGGACCCTCCTTCACCAGCACCTTGGACAGTCCAGAGCCCTCATGTCTTGCTGTCTTGCTGGCCTTGGCTTCTTCTGGCTGTGGTCTTTTTGCTGTTGATCTTCCCCTGTGTCAATGACTTTGAGTCATTTTTGGACCAGGTGCCCTCTGTCCCCTCTAACCCATACTTCAGGCACCCTCTGCAGCCAGGATGGGAGAACTGTGTATGCACGGCTGCCCCCTGGTCCCTCTGTAACCTTGACCTTGAGACTCCTCTGCACCAACGTTCCATCTGTGAAATAGAAGCCACATCCCTTCCTCCCTTCCTGTCCTGTTTGTGATGGGAAGTGACACAGAGTCCCAGGCTAGAGAAGAGAACATTACTCAGAAATTCAGTGAGTGAGTGAGTGAGTGTGGTAGAAATTGCCTTGTGAGTTTCAGTCAGAAGGAACTCTTAGGATGATCAAGACTTGGCTGAATAAAAATAAAAACAAGCCAGGCGTGGTAACATACTCCTGTAATCCCAGCAGCTCAGGAGGCTGAGGCAGGAAGATTGCAAGTTCAAAGCCAGCCTCAGGAACTTAGTGAGGCCCTGTTTCAAAATAGAAAATAAAAAGGCTGGGGATATAGCTCTGTAGTAAAACACTTGTGGATTCAGTCGCCAGTATGAAAAAAAAAATCCAGAAGGTAAGGAGGCCAGAGTGATTCCACCCACAGCGACTCTCTGACACTAGAATTCATTAGAGATTTTCTGGTTCTGAGGGGAAGTTTCGGAGAGCCTCCTCAGAGATCCTTGGCACCTGGGGGGACCCTGGGGGCTGTGACTCTGCACCCATGAAGTTCAGCCTCCTGGACATCTGCCGTTTGGGGGGTGTGTGGTGAAGGGCACAGAAGCCTGGGGACTCCTTGGTCTCATCAAGTCAATGAGGTTCCCCACTTCTGCTGGGAGGGAGGTGTCACTTCAGATGCAGAGTGGTGTTGACAGCTTCTTGTTCCAGGTGCCCACTGTGCACATGGCTCCTGTCAATCCTCCCTGTACCCCCGAGGGGGTGGTTATCTCTGGGTGGTAAATGAGGGAGCTGTTTGGTGACTTGCTCAGCTGGGCACAGAGAGTGGGTGAGTTTTCCAAAGCCTTCCTCTCTCTTCTTCCCCAGGACTGTTTCATCAGCTTCATCAAATTGGGAACCTGGCCCAGAAAATTAAGGGGGGAAGAGGATGTCACTTCTTTTACTTCTCCTTCTTCTTTTTTTTTTTTTTTTGGTACCGGGGACTGAACCCAGGATGATTTATCATCAAGCTGCATGACCAGCTCTTTTTATTTTTTATTTGGAGATAGGGTCTCACTAAGTTACTTAGGATCTCACTAAGTTGCACAGGTGGGCCTCAAACTTGTGATCCTCCTGCCTCAGCCTCCTGAGATGCTGTGATTACAGGTGTGCACCACCACCCTTGACAGAGAATGTCACTTCTGCGGGTAAAAGATGATGACAGAGTTCACCAGAAACACCTTTAATCATCTTCTTGGGGAGGAAGTACAAATGGGGGACTGGGTGGGGGTTGCTGCTAGGGAGGAGAGGAGAAGGGAGTCAGGGGCTTTTGACCCATGAAGAGGCAGCTAAGGATGCCCCAGGTGGGAGGGTGGGGTTCCTGCAGCCTGGTTGGGGGCAGTGCCCTCAGCAGCCTGCATTCCCCTACAGACTCTGCCTGCAGAGGTAGAGCGCTCCCATCCTGCCCAGGGGCACGGAGAGAAAAGGCTGCCCTTTCCCAAACTGTGTGTGCTTTTCCCAGGGGCCATTGTTCACCGTTGCCAGGAGACCGGGGCCTTCAGGTGTCACCCTGGAGACTGGGGCCTGGGTATTTGGGTTTAGGTCAGGCACAATAATGCCTGCAGAATGAGATGGTGTCCCCAGGACCTCCTCAGTCATTTGTCACACAACTGTGGTTCCCAACAACTATGGGGACACAGGGCCTCTGGGAGAAGGTGGGCGGGGGCAGAGTGGGCTGAAGGACATGAGATGGGGCAGGCTAATGATCGTCCCCCTAGAGCGGAGCAAACATACCTCTTTGGGGACAGGAAATGAGGCCGCCTCAGCTTCTCTGGGTGTCAGAAGGCCTGTGAGGGATCTGACCAAGCTCAGAGGCCCCCTGGGAGCTGGGGTTCACCCAGCTGCAGGCTCCAGGGTGCTCCAGGGAGCACTCAGCACCTTCATGGGATGGTCCAAGGGCACAGGTATGGCAAAGCGACTGTCCTAACGAAATATAGCAAGAACGATGTCAAATCAGTGACCAGGGACATCAAGCAGGGGGTGCAGGAAGCCTGGGACTGTGCTGGGGTCACTTCTTAGCAGACCCAGGACACATGCAGATAGATCCTTCCCCTGAACAGTCCAGCACGGCATTTCAGACATGTGATTCAGAGCTAGTAGAAGAAGGCAGGCAGATGTTTGTAATCTGCTGGCAAAGTAGCCTTGTCCCCACTTCATTGTTTTTTAGAATCTTTAATCATGAAAAAATACACATAAAATTTGTCATCTTAACCATTTTGAAGCATCAGCCCTGCACCGTGCAGTACGTTTGCATTGCTGTGCAACTATATCCGGAACCTTTTCCTCTGAGAAAACCTAAACATGGCTCCTCCCCTGAGCCCCTGCAACCTCCACTGGGACCCCAGGTGAGTGGGACCCTGCAGCCTTTGTCCTGTGGCTGGCCTAGCCCACTTCCCATGGTGCCTCCAGGTTTGTCCATGTTGTAATGTGTCAGCGTTTCCTTCCCCTCGAGTCTGAATAATACTCCGTTGTGTATATACACCAACCTCATTCATCAGTGGGTGGGCGCCTGGGTGGCTTCTGCCCTTTGACCCTTGGGACTGATGCAGCTCTGAGCACGCCAGCCTCACTCTCCAGGCTCGCTCTGACTGACTTTGTGACCTGGGACAGGAGCTGCAATGGCTTTCCTCCCTTCTCATCAGAACACTCTAGGGCCCCGCCCTGGGGGGAGACTGCCTGTAACTTGTTTCATGCCCACTAACAATGCTCATTCCTGCCCCTTCCTCCTGCATGACAGCTGGCTGCTGTCTTCCTGGTGAAGAAGGTCTTAATTGAGGCTGGGAAGTGGGTGGGCGAGGAGCCCGGGCACACTGGCTCAGCTGACGCTGGAGATTTGGGTGGGTGGATAGGAGCAGCATCTCAGAGGCACAGGAGTCTCCAGCACATTCTGGCAGATGGTGCTGGTGAGCCTAGTGGTCACTGGGCCTCCAGGAAGTGCAGGAATGCACCATGGGGCTGGGTGACCCTAGGTAATACAGCTAGGATGGCATTTGGCATTTTAGATTTTGTTGGGTCAAAATTCTGAGTTTAGATAGAGATGGTGAGACTGGGCTGGGTGGTGACTGGGTAAAGGCCAAAGTGGAGCTCAGCTCGACAATTTGGGTGCAAGGTCATGGTCATGGGACTGTGGCATAGACACTTGTAAGTGGTAGCTTCGGAGGCTGCCTGAGGCTCAGGGAACCAAGAGGACTCTCAGGGGAGGAGGGGGTCTGATACCGCTGGAGACCCTCAAGTCAGCTTTGTCTGGGAACTGGGATTACCTGAGTCTGCAGTGGCCAGGGGAGGGGGACGTGGCAGAGGAGCACAGTGACTAGAGCCTGAACTTCAAGGGAAGCATCGTGCAAGACTTTAGATACCCCAGGTCAGGGTGGAGAGCCAGGTGAGCATGCAACACAGGGCTAACTAGGGCAATTGTCCTGGAGCCTCTTTGCCAGTTAAACAGGGTGGGGGCAGGGGGATGGACAGATGAGTGATTAAAAGCAAATTTTTTGAATATTTATTTTTTAGTTGTAGTTGGACACCATACCTTTATTTTATGTATTTATATGTGGTGCTGAGGATCAAACCCAGGGCCTCGCACATGCCCGGCGAGTGCTCTACCACTGAGCCACAATCCCAATCCCAGATTAAAAGCAATTTTCCATGTTACATTTGTGTAGCAGTCAAAGGAGCGCGCTTGGGGTCTGGGCTGTGTTCCCATCCCAGCTCCTCCACTTGCAAAATGTTCAACCTTGGGTACGTTGCCTGACCTCTCTTTGTCTTAGTGTTCTCATCTGCAGCTTGAGGATGCTAGTAGTCCCTGGGCTTGTTGGGAGAGGGGAGAGAGTTGGATTGTAAGGCAAGTGCAAGGAAGAGAGCCTAAAACAAGGCCCATTCTCAATGGATTTTAGTGGTTCTGATCCTGACTATTGGTAAAATAAAATCAAAACCAAATCAACAAACAAACAAAAAAATGATGTGGTAAGGAGTAGAATGCAAGGTTGATAGAATGTGTGAGTCCTCCAAGAAGTTCCGTTTTTTAAGGGACTTGGGTGAAGTCTCCAGGAGTGGACCCTCATCAGCTGCTCCCAGCGCCCGTCTCCTGCAGGACAGTGAAGGTGGTGACTGTGGCCTTAGCCACGCCCAGCCTGGCTGGCAGAGGTGTGGGCCCATGTGCTATGGTGCCCCTGGTCCAGCGCTGGGTGGGTGTAGCCTGAAGGAAGGTCTCATTTGCATTTTAATGTCCGCCAGAGGCAGGCAGTGCCCAGGAGGAATTTGTTTGCATTAGCTGCTTCAGTGGGCCTGTGTGGGATGAGAGCGTGTGGGGAGATGTTGGCAGGGTTTGAAAGGGACATTGGGAGGCGCCTCACAGCCCTGGAGGGACGGCTGTGCAGGAAGCAACAGTGCTCCTGGCCTGAGCAGCCCTTGGGGCAGGAGGACTGCCCTCCTTGGTGCTGGCCAACCAGTAAGAGAGGGTTACAATGCCCACTTTGCCCTCCTTTGGCCTCTTCATACCATCATCCATACCTGTCAGGGTGTCCTTGGGCCCCACAGGCTCCCTGCTGTGCCTCAGCCACCAGCATTTTGAAGTCCAAGACCGTGTGTCCCTGTGGCTGAGGTTGAACTCACTCAGGGGACCCTTGGGCTCCTTGGGGCTCAGATCACAGACCAAGTCCAGGTAAGAAGGAAAAGCCAGAAATATTTTAGACATTCGGATCCTAGTTCCTTGAACCTCATGATCTTCTAAATATCTGACATATTGGTGAGATGAATCTTCCCAATAACCCTACACTGTAGGGCAGCTTCTTATTTAACTTGTGGGGAAACCGAGGCACAGATAAGTTAAGCAGCTTGCCCGCTGTCACACAGCTGGAAGGGAGGTGGGTCTTGAACTCAGGCAGTATGGCTCTTTGCCACTGTCTTACGCCTCCTCTCGCCGTCTCCTTCGTCTTCTTAAACATCTGTCCAGTGGGGATCATCGCCTCCACCCTTCTAATGCCAACTAAGCTGATCTCTGGGGCTGCTCAGCTGGGCGGGGGTGAACCAGCACGGGCTCTTTCTGCCCGACGTTCCGAGGCCCATCCTCACGGATCCCCGCCCACACCTGTAGCTGGTGCCCACAGTCCACAGCACCTGGGTCCCCTCTGCCTCCTTGTCTTCCTCAATAGAGGACAAGAATGCGTATTTCTGGACCCCAGCTCCTCTGGGGGACATGGGACTTAGGGGTTGGGCACTCTGGGAGCTTTATTGGTGATGTTTTCTGGAAGTTGTTGATCACTCAGCTTCTGGGATTTTCTGTGCTGCTCCCAACATCCTGGTACGTCCGCCTTTCCAAGGAGGGTGCTCTGTTTCCGTTCAGTGTGCAGCTAATGTGATGACGTTGAAAGAAAACCTTTGCTAGACTTTGTAGGTGTGTGTGTTAAAACCTACATAAAATTCACCATTCTAACTACTTTTAAATGTACAATTCAGTGGCTTTAAGTAAATTATTATATGGCCATACAGAAATTCTGTACCTAGTAATTCCTAGTAATTTCTCCCCAGCCCCTCCCCAGCAATGCCCACTCTATTTTCTGTTTCTGTGAATTTGACTCGGAACCTCATATACGTGAAATCATGCTATCTTGTTCTTTTGGGGGACTGGTTTATTTCTCTTTGCCTCGTATCCTCCAGTGTCATCCATGCTGTATCATGTATCGTCTTTTCCTTCATTTTTAAGGCTGAATAATATTCCATTCTGCGTCTATTCCATGTTTTATTTACCCAGTCATACATGGATGGACACTGGGTTGTTTCCGTATTGGGGCTAGTGTGAATACTGCTGCTATGGGCGTGGGCATAGATATCTTTTTGAGTTTCTTCTTTCCTCTCCTTTGGGTCTATCCCCAGAAGTGGAATTTCTGATCATATGGCAATTCTATGTTTAATTTTTGAGGAGCTGCCAGACTGTGCCAGACATTTTTTTTCCTTCTTGTGCCAGACTTTTTATACAAATAAATCCACGCCTCAGAGCAGGTGCCTGATTTAGAAGTTTTCTCCGTCGGCCACTCAGGGCGCTGTCCAAAACACCTCCCTTTCCCCCAGTTCCTCCTTTTTCTGAGCCTGGCTCCTTTTCCTGGCTGCTGAGCGATGGCCCCGCCAGGGGAGCCTGTTTCCTTCTGTCTTCCCTCTTCTCTTTGCTTCATCTCCTTTAGGATCTAGGAGCCATGCCAGGGCCTGGAGAGCCAGGAGAGGAGGAGAACAGAGGCCGCCCTAGTCCTGGCAGAGGCTGTGGCTGGGGACAGCAGGGCTGGGTCTGCATCAGCTTTATGACTTCGTCAGTTATAAGCTGGGCTGGGAAGCAGGGCTTTGCCCATGTTGTTCTTGTCCCCTGCCCAGCGCCTGGTGTGATGCTGGTTGGTGGAGGGGCCCAGGACCTGTGTGCTGGGTGACGGAGGGAAGACAGCAGGCTCATGGCTGTGGCCACAGAGGCCCGGGGCCACTTTCCTGGGAGGTTGGTGAGAGGGAGAGCAGAGGAGATGTGCGGGTGGTGTGCGGAAGAGAGTCTCTTCCCTCACCCAGTTTGGTTCAGTCACAGAACAACTGGTTCAGAAAATGTTCATCTCAGATCCTTGACCCATAGATAAGGAGCTCACTAGAGAGCCCAGCCCCGGCCAGCAGTGCCTATCCAGTAAAAGTGGACTTTGGTGGGTCCTGGCAGAACTGGGCACTGTGCTAATTAAGTATCGTGCGTGGGTGGCTCCTTGATCCTCACATACCCTACGAGGAACCTATATTAGCTCCTCTTACTTAAGTGCAAACTGAGGCACGCTTACCCCAAGGACCCAGCAGCCCAGAGGCCTGTACTGGATGGAGCTGGGCCGAGATCACACTTTGAACTTGAATTTGCTTCTCCACAGCAGTGCAGCTTGCAGAATAGAATGGCTAACTTTGCTCCTCTCTAGAATTTTTTAATTTTCAGGGCATATATTTAAGGAATAGGAAAGGAATGGGGCTTATAGCTCTTTCTGCTGCTAGAAGGCTGGAGAGACAGAGCTTCTCTGGGTAGAATCCCAAGGGAGATCTTTTCTCCCTCCGGCAGGATCTGGTTGAGGCCGAAATTCATCACAGCAAACACGTCCCCCCCTTTCCTCTTCATCTTGCTCTTGCACAAACAAGAAACCTCAGTCACGATCCAGCTGGGCATCCTCTGTCTCTTAGCAACCGCTGCCAGCCGCGGGCTCTGGACTCGGCTCCAGGCGTGTCTTTCTTTGCTGCGATACTTTCTGTGGATCCTGCACACAATGCAGGTTGTAGGGCTGAGGGAGGAGGGGTGGCGGCTCTGGGAGCTAGTGAGGTGAGTAGTGGGAGCTCCCCTGGCAGACACTTCCTCACAGCTCTTTGCTGAAGAAGAGTGGGATGGGGGTGCGGGGAGAGAGAGAGAGAGTGTGTGTGTGTGTGTGTGTGTGTGTGCCTGGGGCAGCGTGCCAGGTGAGAGAGAAGAGAGATGAACACTCCTGCTTACCCTGCTGGGCCCATCTTTATGATTACACACATTTGCTCAAAAGGTTTGTTTCTCAAATGCGATGAAGAGCCCCCTGGGACTCTCTGGCTCAGGCTTTGTGAGGGAGGGAGGGATGGGGCTCTGAGCCTGGGGAGGGGGCCGCAGGGACTGAGGATTGAGAAGGAGGGCCAGGCTGAGGCCCGCTTTACTTGTGAAAGCCGGGAAGAGCTCTCCCGAGTGAAGGGTGGGAAGGTGTCCCCTGGGGAGGTTGTGAGCCCGCGGTCCTCAGCAAAGGATCCTCCCCGACGCCGCTTAGTGGGTTCCGAGGGGCTTCTATATTGGCCTGTTCAGGAGGCCGGTATGGGAGCCGGGTCTGTCCTGAGCTTGTTTTGTCAATTCATCTTCCATTTCTACATCTTGCCCTGGAGGAGCAAAAGGTTTTAGTGTCATATAAATTGGAAAGATCCTGAGAGAGATTCTAACCCATGCCCTAACTTTGTAGGTAGGGACACTGAGGCCCACAGAGGTGGTGTGAGCTCTCTGTGGTCACTAGCTTGGGGGAACAGGGCTTAGAACCACATCTAGGCTGCTGACCTCTACCACTGTGCTCACTCACTGTGCTGGGGTCCTCCCTGCCCACTGATTGGCACTGGTAATGACCACGCACGCACACACACATGATCTACACAGTTCCAGCGTGTGGTCATGGGCTCTGTAAAGTGGACCTTGCACACGTTGAAGTAGCTGACCGAACCTGTTGGTCTCATCTCTGTATCCCGAGGACATGGTTTCTGATGAGGCTGCTTCTGCACATCTAAGATGTGACTTGGTTCAGAAGAGACCTTGAGTCCACTTCCTAAGGAGTCAGTGAGCTCTATGTCCTGGGCATCTTGTGAGTTGCCCTAATTTATGAAGAGCAGGTGATGGGAAGAGCCCTTTCCTTTCCTCCTCGTCTTCCTCCTGTCCTCTTCCTCCTCTGCCTTTTTTTTTTTTTTAACTCTAAGGCTGGGTTGATGGGTCTGGTTGATCTGGATGTTTACAAACACATCAGCTTGGAGACTGACGTAAGTAAGCTTTAATGTCTGAGGAGGGTTTGACGGGCAGGGTGTTGGGCAGGAGGTTGGATCTGCAGCACCGTGGCTCCCGTATGTGCTCAGAGCGGAGAGCAGGCCAGGAAGCGCTAGGTGAAGGTCACAGGTCCTGGGTGTGAGTCTTGACTCTGTCCCTTCTTGTCATGAGCTTTGAGCAGGTCACCCATATGCAGGTGGCCAAGGGGCTCCCTCTGGAGGTCCTTCCAGTCTGACCGTCTGTGAGCTCTTGGGTAGGCTGACCATTAGCTGCCACTCATTCACAAATGGGTCCACAAAGGGTGGAGGGGCAGATCATGTGTGTCAGGCTCCCAGCAAGGTGTCAGGGAAACAGGGGACAGACACCTGCACCAGCTGAAAGGTGGAGCTCATGGCAGGGTGTTGGCATCTGTCAATCACTAAGACAAAGCCCTCCCTCATCCCTTAGCTCTGCTCTTTGACAGCCAGTCTCTGACCTTGAACAGAGTTCATCAGGTGAAATGTATCTATGACAGTGTTCTTCCAGGGAAACAGATGGGTGGCTGCTCTTAAAGATTTCCCCACCCCGTCCTCCTTCTGAACCTCTCTGGTAAAAGTCCATTTGGACCCTGCCTTTTCAGTGACTCAAATGTGACACAAATAGTACTGTGCCTGTGCGTGGTCCTTTGCACTTACATCAATGGTGTCCAATTTTCATGCAGCTAGAATGCTTCCAGTGCAAATGAAACAAAACCCTATGCTGGAGAGGTATTGAACAGATATTCTTCCCTCCCCAGTCTCCCTCCTCCATCCCAAAGGCAAAAAGAGGCAAGACAGGAGGGAACGGCCTCTCCTGGCAGGGCCATCTCTCATTTTTTAATTGTTAATTTTTTAGCAAATTAAATGGGATAGAATCATAAAAAAAAGAGCAGAGTGTCTGGCCTACTCTGAATCTTGGGGTCCCCTTTTTGAGATAGGTACTGAAACGCTTCAAGTGGGGACTTCCAGAAGTGTTCGCCGCACATGAAAACCTATTCTCTCCCTCTCTGTGTCCCTCTTCAAAATGAGACTCCGTCTGTCCTTACCACCGTGGTGGAGTGGAGTGACCCTGCACCCCGACACCTCAGGGCTGTCTGTGCCTTTCTCAGCGCCACGGCTGTGATTGTGTGGCTTTCATGGGGGGAACTTGGGTTGCTCTTAGTCTTTCTGCTCTTCCGAACATGGCTCCAGAGACTGTGTGCTGTGGGGACAGAGCTCTCGGACCCCCTCCCGGAATGGAGTGCAAGGGAAGGGGAGGGGCATCTTGTATTCTGGGGGCTGTTGCTGGTTTGCCACTCAGAAAGTCTGCACCAGATCCATGGCATCCGCGAAGCGGTTTCCCTGCCTTTATTCTAGCAATCTGAGCATTATTAGCGTTGTTCACTTTTGCCAACTTAATGGGCTAAAAGGAGATCTTCTTTTAACTTGTATTTCTTTAATTGTGCGTGTGGTTGGTTGGGTGTCCCTTTCTAGTTCTTCTGCCTGTTTGAATCTTTTACTCATGTTTCCCTATCCCATCTCCATTTATAGAGGAGTAGGTGGAAACTCAGGGAGGTTGGGCCAGCAGGTTGCGCAGCGGATGAGCAGCCCAGTGGGGACGTCTGGTGGGCGTCCTCCTTGTGTGCACCCTGCCTCCCTGTGTGCAGGCTGACTGGGCACATCCAGACTCCTGGGAGGGGAGGGGACCTTGTGCTGGGCATTCCTGGGAATACTAGAGGCCATGATGGAATGTGGGGTGCTTTCCAGACAGAGCTCAGCCCTCTCTGGCTGGAACTGGACTCTTAGGTGTTTCTAGGTCTTTTCTCTCCCTGGGAGGCTGGATGGGCACAGGAAAGAATGCTTACGCCTTGATGGTTAGAGATCCAGCCTCCTCCAAGGTACTCCGCCTGAGGATATCCAGCTGGCATTATTGTTTGTACCCGTGAATTATTGATAAGGCACGAAAGGGCCTCAGCCTCAAAGGCCTCAGCCTTAGAATCGCAGGGCCCAAGGGAGGGCAGCCATCAGCACAGCAGGAGCATGGGTGGAAAGCCCCCCACCCCGGGGCCCAACTTCCCAAGGCCAACAAGCCCTTTTGAATGTCAGAGCCTTCCGAGACCCCCTCTGCCCTGCCCTGCCAGCTCGTAATTGGACTTTGAACATGTATCATTTAAGGAAATCAGCAGGGACTAAAGCTACCATGAGTTTCACACGGTTTTTGTTTAGATTGCTTAAAAATTTATAAGGGTATATGTATTCATTATAAAAATTCAAATATCCCAGAACTGTAGTGTGTAGAAAGCAAGTCCCACGAGGTCCCCTTGCCCACTGCATACATGTGGCAGTCGCTACTGATTCAGGTGACATTGATGGGGGATCTGAGGGCTCCTTGGGGTGCGTCCTGTACTGAGGCAGGGTGAGGGCTGGGGACCCTCTGGTTGGGAACCAAGGCTCTGGTGTTGGTTTGACCCTTGACTCTTCCTGTGCTTCAGTTGCTAGCTGACAGCTCCTTGTGAATGGGCGCCCCCGCGCTAGATGTCTTCTCTGTCTCCAAATGTGCCTGATGAAGACTTGGTGCACAGTAGGTGCTTGTTCTGAATCGTCTAGGCGCAGCCCAGATATGCCTGAGAGGTCTACTTGTCAGTCCCCCAAGGTCCCACTCTTTGCCCCATGTAGGGAGGGTGTCCCTTTCCCTTTTGCTGGATGGCTCAGAGTTCTACATTCCCTGGAACTTTTGAAGGCATTTTTTTGAAGCATGGCGTGGTATGGACAGGCACTCTGCAGCTTCTTCATCCGTAAAATGGGAACAATAACAGCACTGGCTGTTGGTTGGGTTCCGTGAAGGGGTTTCAAGGCCCCTGAGCTGGGCTGGCCTCAGTGAAGAGGAGCCCATCCCCTCCCAGGATTAAATGGCTGCTGCATCTGTTGGCCAAGAACCAGGAGATGCAGGGGGGCGGGGGTTGACTCTTGAGGAAGAGGTGGGTGAAAGAGGACGAAGGGCTATCTGTGGGCGGGGCTGGCCCAGAAACCCTGAGGAACCAAAAACAAGGCAGTCCTAGGACTGGCTGCCAATAAACCAGGTGTGCGGGGACCACACAGACCACGCAGCCACCAGTCCACGGAATCCTGAGGTTAATGCTTAGTGAACCAGCAAACAGGTGACCCTGCAGCTGTCCAGGTGGCACCAGCTTCTCCAGGTTCCTCCAGGTTCCATCCTCCTGCCCGGCTCTGGGCTGTTCTGTCCTGGACACATGCCTGTGAGTGTGCAACACACACACGCACACACTGCTCGCCTGTGCTCTGGGTGGTTTCTGTCATGCTCTCTGGGCCTCAGCAAGCTGCGGTTTTCCTGTCCCTGAGTGGGTTGATCATGGAGACCTCACAGAGCTAGCAGAGGCTTAAATAAGGGGTGGTCTCAGTAGCTCCTGTCCATGACCTGGCACACAGTTGCTCAGTGACTGCTGGGGACCCAGCCTGCGCTCATGGGACGGCAGCTCCTCGGCCAGGGTGGACAGGCCTGCGCATCCTGGTGGGGCATCTTCCAAGTCTGGAGGGAGGCGGGACTTGCCGAGTGCCTGCAGCCTGGCTTCACAGGGTGACACCATTTATGGTGTAATTATGGAACAGCGCGCAGGGAAGTGAAAATACGGGTCCAGATGGCGGGCCTTCCGTGCTGTCGAGAGGCAGAGCTAATGAACTTAACAAATCACTGATAATTAATTTTCAGAAGCCAAAGGAAACCAGGAGCAGTGACTGGGTCCACAGAAGGAGGGACAGCAAAGCAGCACCAACTGTCAGCAGGGAGGGCGGGTGGTGCCGGGCTCCCAGGCCTGCAGATGATCTGGGTGTGGAGGCCATGGGAGGCCCAGCCCCAGGTGTGTCGGTGCTGACCAGGCTCAGGAGAGCCCTGCCAAGTGCCAGGAGCTGAGTTAAGCCATTTATTTGGGTCAGCGCTCATTTTACACAGACAGCCTCTCCTTTGGGGGTGGCAGGGACAGGCGTGTCTGGGGGCTGATGGGAGCCTTTATCTTAGTCTCACGGAACACTGGGGCAGAACAGTGGTAAGAATGTCCATTGACTGAGCACCGGCTCTGGACCCAGGGCAGGGGACACTTCCAGAGGTGGTGTCCACTCACATCACAAGCACCCAGAGGAGCAAGAGTGGGGGCAACGGGGCCTGGGACCAGTGCCTGCCGGGAAGGACGGCTCCCATCCATAGCTGACTGCCAGACGCAGTGTGAAACATGGAGGGTGAGGGACAGGGAACCTGGGTTTCAGCTCCAGGCTCCTGGGACACATGCTTCCCCACCTGGGTTTCATTTCTGTAACTATGAGATGTAACTCTGACTAAGGAGGAGTTGAGTCAGGAGGGCACGCAACAGGACTGTTTGTTCAAAAGAAGCCTCAGAGGGGAGGCTCAGACTGGAAAGCAGATATGGAGTGGGAGGGGCCCTCTCTGCTCACCCCCGGCCCCTGCCCCCAGGCCTGCCTCCTTTTCACTCCTGAACCATGTGCAACACACTCAGGTGGCCCACGGTGATCTCTAGGGCTTCCTCATCAGAGATGCTGAGACCCCACTCCTTCCCCACAGTCATGTTGAAGTAGTCCTAGGAAGGGGAAGAGGTGAGGTGTCATGGAGAGCCACAGGCATGCAATGGGGGTCCTGGCACATCATCCTCCGCCCAATCCTGAGTGGAATCTGGCTCTGCGCTTACCTGCTGTGCTATCCCCACCAACTGACTCAACCTGTCTGAGCCTAGTTGTGCTCCACTGTAAAACAGAGGAAACTGTCTTGGCTTGGCATAAGGAATGTGCGCACAGCCCTTAGCTCCAGGCTTGGTGCCTCGAAGGGCACAACCAAAAGGTGAGTGACTGACACATGTTTGGCTAAGGACTTGGAATATACGTCTAGGGATTACTTTGAAGGTATACATGTATTTTTTCCCCCAAACTTTCAAGACCGATTTGAAGCCATAGGAAGACAGTAACAGGCCAGCCTCCAGCCAGGTGAAACACAAAGACAGGTCCTGCTGAAGGGGTCGGGATGTTCGTGTCCCTTGTGTCCTTCACTGGCTGCGTCGGGGAGGATGAGTGAGACCAAGGCGCTAGTGCCCGGGGACACTCCCAGTGACCTCATGCTTGCCTCCGCATGCCGCCTGCGCCCTGCCCACCAGCCAGCTTTCTCCCTGACTGCGCTGGGATCCGGCCATTGTCAATTCATGTTTCCAGATTAATTAGCGAGGCCCCATGTCAGATGCTAACTGAGACCCAGATGTCGGCTCGGCTCCCTCATCAAATCATTTTGTCCCTGTAATTGGAGAACACGGAGGCAGCAGCTAAGCCAGCCATGACGAGGAGGGCAGACGCGGGAAGGGCGTTTGCCAGCCATCCAGCCAGGCAGGTAACCCAGATGAGCCGACCTTGACCTCAGACCTTGACCTCAGACCCTGATCGCAGCCCGGACCTCCAGGGAAGAGGTTCCTGGGAAGTGTCTCCCCTGGAAGGGGCCCTGGGGGTGCTCTTCTCTGGTTTTGACTTCAGCAGGACAGACAGCCTTTTCCCTGTCTAGAAGGCCTCCCCTCCAGAAGAATGCCTGTGAGCCTAGGGAAGTGCCCGAGGATGCTGGTCCTTGTAACATGGCTCCGGCTGGGTGGAACCTTCCTAGCTCTGGGCACGTGTTTGGGTGAGTTGGACAGGGCAGGGCAGGGATTCGTTTCCATTTCTCTTTAAACCATATGTTGTGAATGTGTTTGCAGACCTTTTTTTAAGCTTCCATTAATTGAGCGCTTACTGCATTCCAGTGATCTTTACGCATATTATCTGATTTAATCTTGACAGTGAGCAAGGACTTTTTTTAAAAAAAAAGATGGACACAATATCTTTATTTATTTAATTTATTTTTATGTGGTGCTGAGGATCAAACTCAGTGCCTCACATGTGTGAGGCAAGTGCTCTACCACTGAGCTATGACCCCAGCCCCAAGCAAGGACATTTTTTTAAAAAAATATTTTTTAGTTATAGATGGACACAATACCTTTATTTTATTTGTCTATTTTGTATGTGGTGTTGGGGATCGAACCCAGTGCCTCATGCATGCTAGGCAGGTGCTCTACCACTGAGCCACAACCCTGGCTCAAGGAAGAACATTTTTAATCCCCATTTTTCTGATGAGGAAACTGTGTGTAGCTCAGAGATGTTAAGTAACTTGCCCAAGGTCACTTTTTTTTTTTTAAGTTGTAGATAGACACAATACCTTTACTTATTTTTACGTGGTACTGAGGATCGAACCCAGTGCCTCACATGTGCTAGGCAAGTGCTCTACCACTGAGCTACAACCCCAGCCCTCAATTAACTTTAAAAAAATTTTTTTATTTTTGTTTTTTATGGATATATATATGCATATGTGTATGTATATATTATTTTTTTATTTGTAAAATAAAAAGTGTTAAAAAAATAATAAAATAAAGCCCTTGCTGTGTACCTTAATTGAACTTTAATTGTGAAACATGTTCATAGAACTTCCATGAGTCGAGCTGGTAGTGACCTCAGAGGTCTTCTAGGCCTCTCCCTCATCACACAGAGAAAGAAACAAGGCATAATTTGCAACTCAGAAAAAGTGGCCCTCAAGGATGTCTTGAAATGCATCTTAGTTCACTGACTTTTCACAGTAATTTGCTCGTAACAGGGATGACCTGCACGTGGGTTAACACCTCATGACCCTTTGTGGATTTGTCAACTGAGGAAATTTATTTTCATACATCTCAATTTTTATCCCTTCAATTCAGGTACACTGTCACCAGGTGGCAGCAGTGTGTTATAGAGTCTTCGGGGTGTTCCTGGAAATCTATAATCTTGAATAGATAAATCTTCCTTTCTTAATATGAATATAATCACCTTTATTAAGCTAGGTAAATAAAAACATCAAACAAATATTGAGTAGAAAGCATATTAAGGACAAAAATTTGAGCAAATAAATTATTAGCAACAAAAAGCTATTTTTCCTTGTTTATTTATTTATTTTTTTGTACCAGGGATTGACCCCAGGGGCGCTTATTCACTGAGCCACATCCCTAATCCTTTATATTTTTTTTATTTTGAGAGAGGGTCTCACTAAGTTGCTTAGAGCTTCATGAACTTGCTGCGGCTGGCCTTGAACCTGAGATCTTCCTGCCTCAGCCTCCTGATTCGCTGTCCTTGAGATTTTTGGTAGATGGCTGTTGCTTGCCTGTCATCTCTGTGTTTGGTTCCTCTCGCCTGATTTTCCCATCATGTGCTCTGCTCTCTGGTCTTTGGGGCAGGCTCCTCCCTTTCCTTTAGCTTCTTCTATGCCACGGGCTTTTCTGTCTCTCGGGAAGCACAGAGATGAACTTGCTCTTCGTGTGTGTGTTTCTGATTCTGTCTTCTTTCTGTGATGCAAGGCGTCAGAGCATTCCTGCTTCCCACTCTAGGGACCGGGAGGTGGAGAGAGAAAACCAGCACGTCACTGGGTCCTGACTGGGATCACGTTCCAGGCCATGTGCTAGCATGTGACCTTGAACCAGGGCACGGCAGAGCACGTTGTCATTTACAGACAGGTAATAAGTGAGCAGAACCAGGCTGACTCCTAGAGCTTCCCATCCTGTCCCCACCACGTGCCCATCCTGGAGGGGATGTGGGCTGCAGTGCTCCCTCACCCTGCAGAGGAGCTCCGACACCCTAGGGCCAGGCCTGGTGGTAGGCCCCCACCCCCCCAGCCTGCACCAGAGGAGGAGAAACACCTGGGCCCCCTCCCCGGGGAGCCGCCTGCCAAGGCAGCTGCTGTGCTGGCACCCTCAAGAGTGTTAATTGGGCAGGGCGCCCAGCCCCCCATACTACCATCTCCAGAAAGGAGCCAGGCCAGGGACAGACACCTCCTTGCCCACCAGACTTCCCTAAGAGGCCAGGCTCCTGGTCAGCGGCACTGGGGAGAGGGTCCCGGGGGGCAGGACAGACCCTGGGTCCTTTGGGGCGCTGGGGACAGGTGTTGACTCCAGGGCCTCAGGATGGTTGTGAGGGAGGAGGAGGCAACTGGGCCCTTCCAGCAGCTCAGGATGGCCGTCCTCCAGCTGGGGCAGGGGATGGGTGGGGGTGAATTGGTATTTCTCCTCCTCTTCCTCCTTCCCTTCTATCTTCTTCCTCCTCTTCACAACCCAGGCCGGTGAACGACTGTATACATGATCTCATTGTAATCCCCTTGAGATGTGTTTTATATCAAAGCTCTGAGAGGCCAGGCAACTCATCCAAGGCACACAGCAAATGACTTGGCACATCTGAGACTAGCACAGGTTTGTTTCCAGAGCCCTTCTCTGTCCACTTGGCCCTGGGCATCCTGCGCTCTCCCTGCCAAGCCTCCCCTTACCCTAGTCCTCATGGGAGGAACATGTTTCCTTCATTTTCAAAATGTCCCTTGGAATCTGACCCAGGCTTCCTCTCTGAGCCTTGGAAGAGACAGGAGTGTTGCTCCATGAGGAGGTTGGGACGCTTCACAGGTGTGGACAGGGTGTCTAGAGAGGGACCCAGGGTGCCCAGGTGCCCAGTGATGGGCCCAGCTCCTCGGCCCCCTCAGGAACGACCTGAGTGATTTCCAGAAGACCCCCACGGTTGCAGAGGTAGCAGGTACTGGACTGGGCACTGGTGCCCTGGAGGGCCAGTGGGGAGCCTTGCCTGGATGCACTGCCCAGCTCCGCGTTCCTTGCTCCCAGAGAACATTTGCCAGACCCAAAATCCACCCCCGGACCTGGGAGGGGCCACACAGGACCTGGAGAGGTTTCAGCCCAGTGAGGGAGGCAGGGTGTCCCAGGGCTGCGGAGAGCGCAGAAGGGCTGTAGGTCCGCTGTCCTGGTGCCTTGGGGAACTGTGGGGCGGGCAGGCCAAGGCAGGCCACCCAGGTAGTGAGCTTGGACCCTGCAGGTCAGGCCCCTGGGAGGTCAGGAGTGCTGCGGAAGGCGGCTGCAGACTCAGCCACGCACACTCCCTGGCCCTGGCCAGTGAGTGCCCCAAGGGTCGGAAGCTCTGAACTCCGGCCGCTGCTTCTTGCTGATCACTCCCTCTGTGCACAAGTGGCTGACAGCGTACAAGATAGATGATGTACAAGATGATGTCAGTCTTCATGTCCTCTGTCCCACATGGAACAGCAAGAGCCACCCAGCACAGGACCTGCGGCTCAGCTGTGCCTGTGAGCAGAGGACCAGACCTGCATGGTCCTACTTAATCCTCTCAGCAGCCTTGTGAGGTTAAGATTGCTGTTAACTCCATGTTTCAGAGTGGCCAAGGATTTGCCTAACATCACACAGCGAGAGAAGTCTCAGATTTTTTCTTTGAGGCTGGGAAAATGAGCCGTCACAGGACGTAGCAGGACATGGCACCCTTTCTTGGGCTAAGCTCAACTCAGGGACCCAGGTATTTTACTCCAGAGCCAGTTTCATCCTTCTGCTCTTATTGGAGGGATTTAAGCATGTGCACAGTAAGTCCCCTGATGTTTGCACCCCCTCAGGCTGGTGGGCCTCTCTTGGGCGGGCACAGCCCCTGTATTGGCCCTGAGGACCAGGTGAATGATTCTTCTCCCTTTGGTCCTTTGGCTTATAATGTTGCCACCATGGATGGAGAAGTGACCAGAAACCTGCAGGCGCTGCTCTTTGCTGGGTCCCTCATCTTCACCTGCTGCTTTTCAAGGGCAATCAATGTGGGTGGGTGGGTGAGTGTCTCCCTTCATGACCTTGCCTAGGGGTGTGGTGAGACTTCTTGTGGCCATGGGCACTCCTCTGGTACCAGGTCCAGTCACCCTTGGGACATCATAACATAAAGCCGACCTTAAAGTCCTAAAAGGAAAAATTTCAGAATTGCTTACTTTGATGGAAATTCCTTGGATATTACAAGGCTGTACAAGATCTAAGGTGGTGTCATGAATGCTTACATACTTTGAAAAAAAAAATGATCAGGGACACAAAAATGACCACTAAAAGTTGGTGTAGCCTCCCAAGATGATTTTCAGGTCTAAAGTCCTTTGGTTTCCAGAATCTGATAGCATTTGATTATTTATTCAAAAAAGTAGTAACAACTAGGCACAAGTGTACATGCCTGTAATCCCAGGGACTCTGGAGGCTGAGGCAGGAGGATTGCAAGTTCAAAGCCAGCCTCAGCAACTTAGCAAGACCCTGTTTCAAAATAAAAAGGGTTGGAGATGGGGCTCAGTGATTAAGCACCCCTGGATTCAATCCCTGGTACAAAAAAGAAAAACAAACCCACACACAATAACAACAACAAAACAGAAAGGTAATAATAGATCATGGGCCCTGAGTCCAACAGGCTTGGGTTACTGGCTGATTTTTGTTCCTGACACTGGATTTCCCTAAATCTTGGTTTCCTCATCTGTGAAATGGGATAGCAGCGCCTCACCGAGTGGTTTTGAGGATAAAACCAGATAACACTGTCCAGGTTTAGCACAGGCCTAGGGCCTGCCATTGGGTGTGGATCATCTGACCCAACCCAACATTGTTTATGTGACCCTGAGGCAGGAGCTCAGGGGACACCTGCATTCATGTATAGCAAGCTCTGAATTTATATCTTCTGAACTGGGGAACCAGAAGGAGGGTCCAGGGTCTGTGGGAGGGTAGAGAAGAAAAAGGAAGGATCCGTAAGGAGTACCCCGGGGCGTGGGGAGAGAGAGAGCTTGTTGTGAGTCTTGGCAAAGGTGCCCTGGCGGAGGCAGCATCACCGTGGGTTCTGGGGATCCAGCAGGCATCCACCAGACCAGGAGAGGCGGAGATGGGAAGGGCAGAGGGAGCAGCCTGCACACAGCCGGGTGGCAGGAGCCCTCGCCACGTTGGAGAATCTGCAAATAGCGGGGTGCGAGCCACGAGAGGGAAGGGGCAGGCTCAGGGATGCGACTCCTGCCCAGGGCTTTGGATTTAATTCTGAAGGCGATGGGGAGCCTCTGGCAGACTTTAGGCAGCAGAGGGGCACAAATTCCCTCACAAACAGCATCCTGTGGTCCCTGAGCGTCCTGGTCTTATTTTCACAATGTGTTCAATTGATGCCGATGGGCCATGGGGTGGGGGGCCATCTGGGCAGGGATGTGGGTGCAGACAGAAGTGTGTGTTCATGGAAATCAGCAAACGGTCCCAGGTGAGCCCCGCCTGCTTCCCGTGGAAAAAGCCCTGTTTGTCTGACGCCAGGCACTTCAGAGAATAGGCTTTATCAAAGCAAAACATTTGGTTATAAATATTTATAAATATGTGTTGGATTGAATTGCGCTTTGGTTCATTCACCATTTATGTCTATAAATATTTGAGAGGCTGCTTGGCTGCTCTGCAGGCGTGGACAGACGGGGTGTGATTGGTTTCTTGCTCAGCGGTAGGATCAGCTTGGTGACCCTGGCCTTGTCACTTCACCTCTCAGAGCTGCAGTTTCCATGGCGATGATGACCCTCATCTCGCTCGGTGGTTGTGAGAATTAGAATAATCTGTGTGAGGAGTCTGGCACGTGCCGATGGCATGATGGGCACTCAGTAAATGCAGCTGTTGTTATTGTTCATTTGTCTCCGTGGCTTTTTAATAATCCAGACTCTCAGCTGGCTGGGCAGTTTGGTTTCAGCAGGCCTCAGAGTGCCAGCCCCGTTTCAGATGCCCCCCCACCCCGCCCCAGATGGTTGTCAGCCCTAAGAGAATTTGAAATGGGTCATGATGCACATGTTCGTGGCAAAGCAGGAACTCCAATGAGTATCAGTGGATTCACCACCAAAACTGCACAAAGAGCATGGCGATGTCACAGGAAGGCCACACTCCCTCTGTCACCAAGCCCTGGTCACAGCTCCAGAGGCTGCTATTTCTGGGCTTATAATTTGCTTCATTTTCTATGGAATATTCCTACATATATTAGTAGATGTGAGCTTTAGTTTAAGTTGTGCTTATTCTCTAACTTTTTAATAAAGGGAACCAAACTAGGTACGTTTCTCAAACACCCTTTTATGTATTTACTTTTTTTTCAAACTCGACACTGTGCTTCCAAGATTCACCCACGCTGATGTGGGCAGCGATGGTTCCTGCATGGTCACCATGCCATGGAGCTGCCATGGTCTGTGTGTTGTACTTGGATAGTTTCTAGGTTTTCGGGTGGCAAATGACACTGCTAGAATGTTCTTGCATGTGCTTCCTAGGTTGCAGTCAGCAGAGTTCCTAGGTGGACGCCTGATCGTGGAATGGCCGGGTCACGGTCAAGTGTGTCTTCAACTTCAGTGCATCTTCACAAATTGTTTTATAGGATCTCAAGGCTCTGAGGAGTGTCTGTTATGGTCACTGTTTCACCCGGGTACTGGCTGGTACCCTTGCATGTCATGGAATTGTCTCTGTGCTTCCCCCAACCTCCTGAGTGATTCCCTGACAGGCAGAGAATGAGCCAGTAACCTAACAGTAAAATCTAATTTCAGCGACCGTTGGACAGACAGTGGATCAGTGAATGAACGATTGGTACTGCTCTGTATTGTGTTGGGGGTGTCCGAGAAAGCAAAGGTGGTGCCATCCTGATTACTGTTTGTGTGGGGTGTGCTAGGAAACTGAACTGCCCTGTCCTGTCCCCCTGGGAGATTTGCAGGAGAGGAGGAGGCTAAAGCTCCCTCTGTCCCTGGGTGAGCAGGGGGGACGGGCCTGTGCCTGCCCGCGGGCTCGGCTTGCAGGAGGTAACAGCCTGGCTGGGACAGGGAGGTTTGTCAGGGATGTTTCTTTTTTAATGTGCCGCTGGAGGAAAATGAGAGCGGACTGATCGGGCACAATAGCTGTGGGGATCGCACACACGCCGGCCCTGGGCTCCGCACATGCCAGTCGGGAGGCTCGCTGCGCTCTTCCAATATTTACTTTGAAATGTTAATTTCCCAACTCCATCCTTTCATCACTTCCCGTCTGTTTGACAAGCTAACGGGGAGAGGAGGGAAGAGGCAGAGTTACGGTAGGAGATGAAGAGAGCAGGGAGCCCGCAGCGACCAGCTTCTCGCTGGGCAGGCTTCCTGCCAGCATGTTTCCTTTCCAGAACCTTCTTCTGATGGGGCCTGAGTGGGAAGGCACCTCTCCTCCCCAAGCATCTCAGAGGCAGCCCCGTTTGTTCTTCCTTTAAGTGCTCCTTGAAGGAGTATGCACGACCACCGATGGCCTCTGCTCCCTGCGCCACTGCAGGTGACACCAGCGTCGTCATTGATACACACTGAGAGATACCAGGTTCTCTCCTTTATTCCTCACAGTACCCCTGAGAGGTCTTCATTTTTATCTCAGGTTTACGGATGAGGAAACCGAGGGTCAGAGAAGTAAAGCACCTGATCTGGGCTCCCGCTGGAGTTCAGGACCTCTGAGCTCAGGCGCGGTGCCTCGGCCCCTCCTGTGTGCCTGAGCCGTTTACATCCCTTATGATGACCCCATGTGGTGGTTCCTTCATTTTTGCCACCAGGGAGGTAGTTTTGTCCTGAGCTTGGGACATGCCTGGGATGACCCAGAGCCTGGTTCCTAGAGGAGCCTCGATTTGGTGGAGGAAAAGGACGAAAACAGGAAAACTCATGTTTATTGCACAGTCAGGCCCTGGGCCAGGCGGGTCCTGTGACTACTCAATGTAACCCTTGGTGCAATCAGCCTCCCCATTTTACAGACGAGAAAACTGAGGCGTGGGGGAGGCTTGGTTCAAGTGGCAGAGGAAGTGGCAGAGGCAGGAGAAAACGCAGGGGGCCCGCCCTCTTGCTTCACCTCCTGAACTCCTTACCTTCTGGAAAGTGTGTCGGGCAGGCGCCTACGGCATGTGGATGAAGCCCAGAAGGGCAGAGGGCAGGTCCACTCTGACTGTGCAGGGGTGGGAGGTGGGTGGGGACTTCCCTAGGGGGCATCCGGGGCAGTACAGGGAAAGGTCTGGGGCAGATGCCCTGAGGTGGGAAAGAGGCCCCCCGTGCTTCTTCATTTGGGGTTCTTCTCTCCCCAGCCAGAGCCTCACCCTGAGTCTCTTCACACGACCTGCCCCCCTGTTGGTGGCACCGAGAGGTCTCTCCCCTTCCAAGGGCTGAACGCTGGCTCCTGCTTGACTCCTGGGCCTGGAGAGTGAGATCCCTGAGAACAGGGCCTGGTCTGTGACCAGGTGGGTGCCAGCACTGAGGAGAACCGGCAGCCGTTTTGGGCTTGTTTGGTGCAGTTAGGATGAGAGGTGAGACCCAGGGGAGGGGGACATCCCCACCCGACCGGGAGAGAGACTGGGGTCCTCTGTTAAAGAAGGAGGCTGAGTCTTTACTGAGGGTAGAGTTCAAATAATGCCACCACCTCACCTTCTGCAGCCAGCCACTGTTGACAGCAGGGAGCTAAGTGCATCTGCAGGGGCCTCTGCAGCCACCGTGGGGTGCGTTCCTTGTCTTTTGTTCCCCGCCCCCCACCTTCCTGATGGTGTCAGCATTTGGTGCTTTTGCACTTTGGGCCCCTGTCCTCTCTCAGGCCCTTTCTTGCATTTTAGCTGATGGCTCACAGTCGCTGCTGTGCAAAAAGTTTAGGTTTCTGACGTTCGCGTGCGGGTTTCCCGGGATGACTGTGTGCTGACATTTATCAGCGGCTCCGAGATGGTCCTGGAGCACATCCCAGCAGACGTGGCATTTCCCTCCCAAAGAGCACCATGCCCATCAGCCCCCGGAGCGGATGTTCCTCCCGGGGTTCAGTTATCAAAGTGTGAACTCTGCTGGCCCTGTGGCCCTCTCCAGAGCGCTGGTGTATTCTCCTGGAGGGCAGAGTGGCAGAGCACCGCTTGGCACAAGATCACAGCTTTGGGGGTGACCCTGGTTTCTAAATTGTGCCTCCACCCTGTCTACCTAGACCTGGGATCTGCCTGACCTGGGCAAGCTGACAAACCTCCGGAACCAGTTTTCTCATTTGCAAATGAAGATAAGGGGAAGTGGCCTTCCTCATGGGGTCACCGCAGGGAACACAGGCAGGTACGTTTGCCCAGAATGAACACTCAAGGCATGTTAGCCACCTTCCTTGAGAGCCAGTCAGACCTGAGTTTGAGTCACATGAGGACTGAGTAGGCCTCAAATGATACCAGGGCCCGGATTCATTCATTCACTCGTGCATTCATTCATTCATTCTTAATGTATCATCTTCTGAATGTAAGTCCCTCTGTCCCCTAGTCCCCTTCACTGACTTCTCCATTCATGTTCCAAGATGGCTGTAGCAGCTCTAGCCCGGATCTGGCCCGAGCTCCGAGGCCATCAGGAATGGCTGAGAGCCTCTGTTTTGAAATCCTCAGGGTATTCTCTTGGCTTTAGAGAGAGCCCGTGCCCATCTGGAGCCAGCAACTCTGGGTGAGGAAATGATAGGCCAGCCCTGGAGCTGGGAGGGGGTCCTCTCCACCAGACCACCAGACCAGAGCCGGGGGTGGGTGATCCCCAAACAGAAATCAGGGTTATCACTAGGAAGTGGGGTGACAATACCACACCGAACCCAAACAAGAACCCGTGGGTGTCTGCGACGGGTGCCACAAGGTTCTATTCTGTATCCTGATTTCTGCTCGCCCTTCCCCCGGCATCCTGTGGATGGGCTGGGATCTTGGCTTCGGGCAGCCACTGCCCTGGGTCTATCCTGACCCAATGCTTGGTGGGGGAGCCAGAGCCCGTAAGAGGCCTCAGGAGCTAGTTTGTGTGTCGGGCCCTGTTTTCACCTGAGCTGGTTAATGAAGACCCTCCCGAGATGCTCTGTGGCCTTGTGACTTGTGGGCCTCGGGTTGGGCAGTCATCTGGAAGATTCCGACCTGTTTGGTCTGCGTCTCTTCTGCGGGTTTCCGATGTTGTCTGTGGAGATGGGGGTGTTGATTTCCGCTCTCACCTTCACACACCTTCGTGGCTGGAGGCCCCTGTGACGTGGCTCAAGTGCTCACTAGCATGGCCCCTGCAGAGGGGGTCGGGCTCCTTTCCATCTCCCCTTCCCCACAGCCAAGAGTGGGACCTGGCAGGTGGCCGTCCTGGGCCTCTTTTTGTGGCGTTAGGCCAGGGTTTGAATCTCCTCTGTATCGTGGCTCTTTTTATCTTGTCAAGAACTCCCCTGCCTTTGTGTTCAGATGGAGCTGAAGCCTTTGGGCTGCGCCGCTGGTGAGCAGAGGACTGAGCGACTCTGAGATTTATCTTTGTCCTTTGGAGTTCGGTGTGTTAAGGAAGGGACCGTCCCCACCCTGTCCACTTCGATCACACTGGTCCCCTGTGGAGCCTGGGGGCCAGCTCTGCCCCCTCAGGACTCTGTCCAGTGGATAGGGACAAACACCTGGGTGCTTACTTGGTTATTCAGCCATGTTTAATGGTGGCTGAGTCTGTGTCAAGGCCAAGCCCTGCTGGTGTGCCAGGGGGTCGCCATCTCATGGGTGGTGATGGGGACGGGAGGTGGGATCTGGAGGGGCTTGGCTACTAGTGGGGGGTGACTTTCCTGATGAGGGCAGCATTCATGGGTGAGGTGGCCTTTGGATGGGTGGCATTGGGTGGGGCTTAGGAGGTGCTAGAGAGAGCAAAGGAGAGGGAAATGCATAGGTTTAGGGAGGGCAGGCTGTCTTACAGTGGCGGGGGCAGAGGAGGTTGTTACAGAGGAGTTTGGATCCAAGACTGGAGGGTCTGGGAGACCTCAGTAGGGAGAGGGGCATTACTGAAGGGTTTCGGGAGGGAGTGTACATTCATGTGTGTGGTGTGACCAGATGGGGATGTATAACCCTTGCCGATGTTAATCAAACACTTACTATGTGCAAGGCACTGTTCCTAGGGCCTCAATGCACCGTTTTCCTTCTGTTCAGAACCCTCTGACCGCTTCCTGTTTCCTTCAAAGTGATATCCAAAGCTGTCTCCTTGACTGTTCCCCCTTTCTCTCTCCAGCCACCCAGGACTCCTTACTTTTTTGTGAATACAAAGTCTACTCTTGCCTCAGGCCCTTTGCACTGGCTGTTTCCTCTGCCTAGACTACTTGCAGATACTTGCAGTGCTGCTCCCTTCCTTCCTGCAGGTCCTCTTTGCTTAAAGGCCTTCCCTGACCGCCTAGAAAAAGCAATTCGCACTCTGCTCATCCCATTTTATTCTACTTTGCGATATTTCCAACCACACCCCCACTCCACAATCATGTGGCCGAGCTCTGCCTCCCCCACTAGAATGCAGGTGCCATTGGATTCCTTGCTGTGTCTCACCACCAAGGACAGAGCCTGGCACACAGTGAGTGCTCGGCAGGTGTTTGCTGAATGAACATCTGTACTCTGTTCTCCCCTTCGGAGTTGCCTGTTAGCATCATCATTTTGCAGATAATGAAACTAAGCTGAAGGTCAAGACATGGGGCAAGGTCACCAGCTACCCTCCCTGAGCTGTGTGACCAGTCCCCGCCCCATTGTGGTGTGACTGCGTGACACTTGCGGGCTGCGTGAGGTGTCTTCTGGCTGTGTTTTTAATGCATCTTTGTTAGAAGGAACTTTGTTCCCAGGGGGTTCGTTAATGGAGAGCGTTGCGCTTTGTGAAGAAATCGCTGTCGAACTTGGCTTGGAAATCACACCATGATTCAGATGTGCTAAAGTGAACGTTTAGAGGAGGAAAAAAAAAAGAGTCTGATTGTTGTAAAAATTAGGCAGTTTGGAGAGTGAGCTGGAAGGCTGTGAACAGCATCACCCAGGGGCCTGGGAGGTGGTTACTAAGGAGACCGTGGCCGGTTCTCTCTGGTTACTGATGGGAGTCATTGGGAGTTGCTGGAAGCTGCTGCTGGGGACCCCAGGGGGTTGTGGCCTCCACTCTAGCCAGCATTCTCCTTACCTGTTCTGCCCATCCATCTTGGAGGAGGCTGTGCCCATACTTTGGAGCAACAGAATGAGGACAGAGCCGGCTCCCCGCCTATGGCGCAGCCCAGCTCCCTGACATAGCACTGAATGCTCACCTTCAGCTGCCCACGAGGCAGCGTCTCTCTCCTGGACAGCTTGAGCTGCTCGCTGGGGCATGCACGCTCTGGTCACCTGGCCCAGGTCTAGGACGTCTGGAGGAGCAGTCAGCACCTGTCCCCTAGGAGCACAGTCATGGCTGCTGTTCCTCTGAGCACCTATCAGGAGCTGGGTAGTGCTAGCTTCTTATATCCAGGGTCTCCTGGTGTCCTCATGTCACAGTGGAGATTGGAAATGTGTCCTTGAGACCAGAACAGACAAGCAGGTTCAGAGCTGGCAGTGAGGAGCGGGCGTGAGAGCCCCTTCCCAGGCACCTCAGGAGGTAGGCTTCCTAACTTGGTGGCTGCAGTGGCATCCCATGTGGAGCAAGCACAGAGCTTGCTGTCCTCTCCTGAGTTGTGGCGAGCTGGGCCAGGGCCCCTGCCTACTTCCCGCCTGCCTGGTCCCTGCACAGTGACTTGTGAAGGGGCACATTTGTGTCAAGCGTGTTTCTGATCAGGGTGTCTGTTCTGCTTCAACCCAGAGCCAGGAGGAAGGATCCCCGGTGCTGGAACACTTCCTGATTCCAACTGTGTGACATGATGTCACTTATTGTCAGTGGGGGAGATGCCTGGATTCAAATATTGTGTCTTTTAGGGTGATGGCAGTGAGAAAATTGGTTCTTTGGCCACACGCTAAGTGTATATTGTCAGAGGATTTTAAATACAGATAAGACATTTAATTATTAAATGGCTTTCCAACGTGAGGCTCAAATGGAGCTTTCTAATTAGCTGTCAGTGCTGTCAGAGGCCTGGCTGGGATGCCCCGGGCTGGCGTCTCCTGATTTTCATGTATAAATTCCACTTTGTGGCAACCAGATGCTGCAGGGCACCACGGGGTCTCCTGTTTCCCCCAGGCAAGAGGTTGCCAGAGCCTCACTCTCCTTCAGGGACCGTCCCTAGCCGGGGTCAGGGTAGTCACCCGAGGGCTATCAAAGTAGATTTGCTTCCAAAGGAAAAGTGAAGGAAAGAACAGGGAGCACCCTTCCCTGCTATCCCTAGTATGCGACACGCGCACGCACACACATACACATACACACACACACGCACTCGCACACGCACGTGCAGAGAAAGAGGGCTGCCTGGGCCACAGGCAAAGAAGAGATCAGGATGGGCCAGCAGCATCCAGAGATGGACAGACCCCCTCAGATGTGTAAGAGATCCAGGAACTTCTCCTGGCCTCTGCCCACCGGAGAGGCTTATTTTGACTCAGCTGCTCAGTGGTGGCCCAGGCAGGGCAGCAGCCTGGTTGGGGACGTCTGAGACCCCTCCCCGAGGTCTCAGGCCCTCCCACCAATCAAGATCACAGAATGCTCACACCTCTGTTGATGGAGGTTTAGTCCCAGCGTCCCCCCAAACCAGACAGCTCTTGGAGCCCTACTCAGCCTCCTGTTTGTGTTCATGATAGTTAGGGCAGTTAGTGATGGCCGAGGGACACGAGAGCCAGCTCTGGGCTGTCAGCTTGTCAGTGCGTGCAGACCCCACCTGGGGGAGTAAGCGTCACGCTGCTTCACTGCTAAGGGCACAGGGGAGTGTCTTGTTCAGGGTCACCCCACAAGGCCAGCTCCAGAGCTCCTGCAGAGAGCCTCTTTGGTCCTCTCCCCCCAGTGTCCCCAGTCAACCGTGCTTTGGGACTGTTGTGGCTCCTCGGCGCCCCACCGCCCTTCCCCTCTTCCAGACGTCCTTACACTATCTTCCTGAGCCAGGTGTCCTCTTCCCAGCACATTGCCCCCATCTGTCCACACCACTTCTTAAAGACTCCTCTGTGGTCCGGTGGCTGTTGCTCAAGTCCCCTGGTGTGTGCTGGGGTTGGCACCCTGGGCACCGGCCGCCTGTCCCCTTCTGGCTTGTTTTGCTGCATACACCCTCTGGGCCCCGGCTCTGCCAGCTTCTGCCAGGACGCTCCGCCAGGCCTCTCCAGCCTGGGCTTTCTTCCCGCCAACTTCCACCAGCCCTCAGTTCACCTGAGGCTGTCCGTGTCCCTCGCCCACGGTTGGAGGTGGTGGGACCGAGGCACAGGGAGATGTGAACTCGGGAGTCAGCTTGTGAGTTGAAAAGCAAGCCCCTGCCTCCCTCCTGGCACAGTGGCTCTGTCAGAGCCACCCCTCTCTGCCCCTGCCCCGGCTCCCAGCTGGGAAGAGCAGCACAGGGCCTTTGTGAGGAGCTGTGATGTGGGTGGCACGCAGAGTCCAGGACTTGTGCTGTCAGAGCTGCCCCGTCTGTGTTCCGGGGGTTGCGCTGTGAGCGCGTGAGCACAGGGCCGTGCCTGTGTCTGTTCGCTCCCCTGGCACCACCTGGCACCGTCTTCGATGTGGAGTGCGCTCGGGGAGTTGCTGGTCCAGCTGGGATGGTTCAAGGTGACCGGTTTTGCCAGCTGGTGGTGTGATCAGAGTTTGCAAATCTGACTATAAACTGGGCTCCTCCCTGAACTTGCGATGGCACCATGGAAATGGTGACGTGAACCAAGTCATCCGGCTGGCAGTGGCAGCTGTGTGTGGAAGCTGAAGGCAGTGCTTTGAATAAGCCACACAGCTGTCACCCTTCTTCATGGGGAGTGGCGGAGAAGGACGAGAAGGACGGGGCCCGATGGCTGCCATGGGCTGTGCATGCCTGGGAAGGCTTTCCTCAAATGCTGGGGAGCGGGAGGAATTTCGCGTGTTGCGGGGGGTGCAGTGGGTTGCAGATCAGACCCTATGGCAAAGTGCTGCAGGATGTGGAGCCAAGGGACGGTCACTGTCGGGTGAATCAGGGATGGCTTTCTGGAGGGAGCTCCGTGAGGTAGCTGAGAGTTTCTAAAAACATAAAAATAAAAAAAATAACCACCATAGAAAATTTTAGATTGCTTGCATTGGTGTTAGTGTCTGTTTAAGAAAGGTGAGATGTCTTTGGGGAGCAGAGGAAAAAGAAATCTAAACTGTGGGTGTCTTGTTTGTGCTTCTAGCGACAAATGCCTCCTCCCAACAGAAACATCTCTCTCACCCCTAAACCCACCCCCATCTTAATGATCTAACACGTTAGTGCATCAGGTTGGAAATGCTTTCTCTGTAAAAAATCATTGCTTCCGTGACCTGGAAGTAAATTATTTAGTGGTCTCTGAGACCTTCTCCAACTGGAGTTTCAAAATGAGCCAGATGCATTCCCATGACCTCTGACCTTGCTGAGCAGACATAAAACACGACCACGAATTTCTTTGGAGACAGCAAAGCATCAAGGGCTCCTTGCTGTCAAATCTCCTGGTTCTTAGGCCCAGCGGCTGGGTGTGGCCTGCAGGGAGAGGACCAGCCTGGGCTAGGCACGTGCTGGTGGGAGCCTGTCCGGGTCATGGGAGGCATAGGTCCACGCCCTGCCGAGTGCCAGGCACTGCACATTCTCATCTCGCCTCCCAGGATCCCTGGGAAAACTGGGGAAAATACTCGAAGATCCCTGGGAGCTTTGCATATTACCGAACTTCAGCCAGGAGCAGGCAGGCGGAGCGCAGCAGATGGGTGGTTGGGTGGTGAAAATTTGTCTAAAGGAGGATAAGCCCCCGCCCCCGGAGGGGCTAGTTGGCAGCTCTCATTCAATACAAAACTAAATGGGATTTAATTTTTCTGCCTGTATGAGTCTGTTCACATCCACGCATCTCCGAATCACACCACGCGCCCTGATTCTTGGGAGAGTAATGAGGTCGTTGCAAGGGAGCAAACGGTTGGCCCCCCGGGACCATGGCTAGGGGACCCCAGGCCCCCCGCATTGCAGGGTGGTGGCTGAGCTGAGTGTGGGCTTCTCGGAGAGGTGGCCCTGCAGAGCCCCGACTCCTCATTTCCGCCCCTCCTGCTCCGGGCTCTGCTCTCAGAGCTTCTTTAGCTTGGCTGCTGGAAGCTTGGAGCTGATAATGACGAGGGAGTGGAAATGTCAGCGGGATCCCAGCTTCAATCAGAGCTGTAAAAATAAGTCTGGCGAGGCAGCTCGCAGAGGTGAGCGCAGAGAGCAGGAGGAGGGCAGGAGGAGTTGGGGACACTGCCCGTGACTGCGGGGGCTGGAGGAGGCGGCAGGAGGACGGCAAGGCTGGTTTCTGGCCAGGTGTGGAGGCGGGGAAGAGAGGTGGATGCGAAGGAAATATTTGTTTTTTTTTTTTTCTCATTTTTCCCCCTGTGATTCTCAAGTTTTGTTTGGAAAGGCGGAAGGCAGCTGGCCGGGTCCCTGAGCTCTGGCCACAGCTAGCTGTTTTGTCTGCTGGGCTGAAACTCTAACAGGAGCCTCCAACCACGGTGGCCAGCGTGCCAGGGCGGAGGCAGGGCGTGTGACCACCAGCCTTCCTCTTGGCGAGGAGTCTTTCCCTGCTTGGCCACTGGGTATGAGGCAAAGCACCAGGTGAGGTCAGGAGGGAGCTCAAAGGGCACTGTGTGGCTGGCAGCACCCCGGGGAACTGATCAGATAAAGCAGACCCTGGCCCCAGACCTGCCGCCGGGCAGAACTGGGGGTGAACAAGACCCCGAGGGGGAAATTGTGTCCCCCTTGTTGTTGGAGCAGCGCCTCTTTAGAGAGGAGAGTCGGGCCCTCATTTTTGCAGATGGGGACACTGAGGCCCAGAGTGGCATTGGGACTCTCCCGAGGTCACAAAACCAGTGCAGGAAACAAGGGCCACTGAGTCAGGGTCTGGCATATTCTTCCCCATCAGCATGACATCCACCCGATGTAGGCTCAGAGTGTGATTGACACTTCTCTTTCTGCCATGGTTGGCGGCTCATGTGGCCCCAGAACTGGTGTCAGGAACCCCCGGGTGCTGGTGGGTGAACTTAGAGCTCCTCATTAAGGACCCACTGGCACCTGGTTTGGCCTTGCCTCTGTCTTCATGTGGGACCTGCTGCTGTCTCCTGTCCTGTTGCAGAGTTAGCATCTGAAGGTACGAGATGAAACAGGGGCCCGGGAGCCCCAGGAAGCCCCGCGAGAGGCACAGGAAATCATGGTCACTCCATAGGGACAGCATCAGCCACGTGGGGGCAGCGCTGGACTCTAGCTGGAGAGAGGGCACGCTTCAGTTGGGGTCCTTTCTTGCTTTCCTTCTTGGCAGCTGGGGCTGGGGCAGGGAATTCTGGTTGGAATAATTTATTTATTGAGATGTGCTCATCTGCACTAATTTATTAAAAATAATGCCATAAATTGTAAAAGTTTTCCCTTCTCTCCAAGGAAAAGAGATAAACCAAGAAAATGACATGAAGTAGCTTTAATTAATTGTAATAAAATTCAAAGATATTCATGTCCCCTTTCATTTAGTCATAGATTAATGCGTATCACAAATTCTGATTAGACTCTGATTTTTCCCTCGGCACTCCACGTGGTGCTTATCCCACCAGGCAATTTCCAGTTCTAATGCTGCTGTCACCTGCTCACACAGCTGCATTTGCCTTAAAAAATGCCATTTAACCCAGGTGCCCAATCTTGACATTGTATCCTTTTTGAGGGTGGAAATCCCTCCTGCTTTCTAATCAGGACTCACCTGGCCTCACATAAGGCCGGGGCAACCTCAGGAGCAGAGAATTCAGCCGGTTTGGGAGCTATGCCGTGCATGCAGAGGTGGTATGTGGAACCGTGTAGCTCTGCAGGGTCACTGTGTACCGTGGTACAGGCTGTGCACTGCCCAAGGGTGTCACCTGTCAGGAACACCATTCATCCTGTAGATGTGGGTTTGCGTGTTTATTTTGAAATTTTCCAAATATCAGAAACAGAAGGATCGTGAGGAAGGGTTGCCTTTTTCTGGTCCCCACAAATGTCCCCTATGGGCTGGCACTTCTGGAGGTTTTGGTCCAACACTAGCCCCTGGGACTTGCTGCTTTGAACCATTCCCTCAGGCCAATGTGCTTTGGGGGCCGTGGGCATTCTCCTAGCTGGGCTGGAGAGGTCCTCTGGTGGTGCTACTCTGCTGCAGAGTGAAGGACTCTCTCCACGCTGGTGCAGCCTCACCCAGGAGGTTTCTGTCGCCCTCTGAAAAATCCCTGTGTTTGTGGTTGCCAGTGTCTTAGGCGTCCAGTGCATTTTAGCACCGCTTCTTGTTTGTGAGCGCCTGCCTGTCTTCGTCTCCTGCCCTAAGAGAGAGTCTGGGGTGCTATGGAGGCCTGACTCCCCATTTGCTTCTCTTCATGGGCTTGAGATGGCAACAAGACAGAAGAGCGTCCCCGCGTCCAGGAGTCACGGCCTTCTGTGGGAGAGTCCAGGCCGGGTGAGCTCCTCCGCCTCTGGCTCCTCTGCCGTTACCAGAAGCAGCACCTGCCTGGGTCACTGAGTCTGAGCCCAGCCCTCCCCCATGTACTCGGGGAGTTTTGAGCCCTTCTCGTGTCTGGCCAATGAGCTGCCTAGAGGCTGACTTTGTATTGCGCTGTCCCCACAGCCACATGCACTGCAGCCTCATCTGGGCGGGCACTGGGAGGAGAGCGTGGCTCATCGGCTTCTCCACCAGGGGCCTCTACAGACAGTTTCTCAAAGCAGGGTACCTCGCTGTTTTGGAGTACGATCCTTTTGAGACTCAGATGTGCCATGCACATAGGCAAAATTTTCATACCATACCTTGGGTGGCCCCTTCTTGGGCCTCGGGGACCAGGAACTCTGGCCCAGAGCTTCACATGGTGCTCTCAGCAGTGATGTGGACCACAGACCCCTCAGTGGTCAGCAGGCTGGTAAAGGCAGGCCTTTGCTTCGTGGGTTTCGGCTGGGCAGCTGCTCTTTCCTGCTGCCTGTGGGTGGCCTGGAGGGAGCCAGGACCAGAGATCAATGTGAACAGAGAAACGTGTCCTCCCCGGTGGGCGGTGGAGGGCCAGACGGCTCACCGCTCTTGGTCTTAGAGCTAATTCCCTCCCGTAAACTGCAGGCGTTTGCTCAGATCATTTCTAAGGCCGCTTTCAACCTGGGAACGCCTGCCAGTCTGACCTTGGCTTTGGCTTTGGACAGAGCAGGGTCCAAGTGCTGCCTGGACACCTGCCACTTCTGCTCCGTCCCCAGCTCCTCTGAGCCCTGGTGTCTCTTCTGCAGAATGAAGGCCCAAGTGCTGTCAAAGGGTAACTGTGAAGGTTAGAATTGTGGTTCTCAAACAACTATAAAGTGACTTTGTGCTAAAAGTTTATTTAGCTCATCATTGAGGGAGGGAACAGCTAGGGGGTAAAGGAGAATTGGAGGAGAATTGGAGAGCTTATCCTCAGGGAAAGGCAGAGAACATGGAAATGGTTTCACAGAGTTCTCCACAGTCTTTTCCTCCCTGGCTTCCGGAGCACCCCGCCTCCCCATCATGAACGACACAGGAACTATCTGAACCAGCAAGTTCATGACCAGCCGGCTACTTCAGAGGAAGCGAACTGCCATTGATGTCCTTCACCCTGGGAAAGTGACAGTACCTAGGACAGAAATTCAGGAAAAATTAGCCCAAATGTACAAGACCCTACCAGATGTCATCTTTGGTCTGGATTCAGAACCCAGCTGGCCAATGTTGGGCAGGGCATTTAGGAGGCTAGATGAATGTCAGTGGTAAGGATGGTGGTAATGAGCCAGTGGGGGACAGATCTGAATGCTTTATACATACAACAGCTAGATTCTCTTATTCTTAATTATTCCCATGTCATGGAAGAAGAAAGTGAGAGACAGAGAGGTTAAATAACAAGTGCAAAATCACCCAGCTACAAAGAAGCAGAGCCAGGGTTCCAACCAAGTCAGTCTGGCTCCAGAGTTTCTGCTCCTAACTTATATGTGAAACATTGGCTGGGTTTGTGGTGTGCAGGAGAGAACATGAACTAGACTCCCCAGTGTCCCCAACCCGACATCAGGACTGTCCCTATGGCCCTTGATCCTCTCAACTAGAGCCTCCCAAGCTGTCAGTTCCTCTCCAGCCTTGAGTGAGGACAGGACTCCCCCATCTCTTCATGGGGATTTGATTCTGGGAGGGCGCTGCAGAGGCCCCAACTCCATTCCCACCTCTGCCCAGAGAAGAGTCACAAAGAATGCAGGCAGGTCACCTGTGACTTCACACTCATCACCAGAGTCTGACACCTCTGGCCACAGGCCAATTATCTCCCTCTGCCCAGCAGGCCCAGAGCCCGGCCTGGGGCCAGCCAACCCTCACAGCCACACGCTGTGTTCTTTTCATTTGCACCTTAGCTGGCTGTCAGTGCGCTGGGGACTCACTGGTCCGCTGCAGCAAAAGGCCAGGTGCTTAGGTCTCCTGCCTCACCCCAGCCTTGGAGGACTTGGCCTCTCCCTGTCTTTTGTCGGTTCTCTCTCTCTCTGTCTCTCTCTGCTTCTCTTCATTCTCTTCCTGCCTGTTTCTGTTCATGGGTCTCTTGGCTCAGCCTCTGTCCCCCTCTCTGTCCCCAGTTCCCTTGCTTTCTTACCAGATGGCTTTGCCACATGACGGCCCCTGCACCTGCGAGTTGGCTGCTGCTGCCACAGCTGCAGCCGGTGCTTTCCTGCAGTTCTTGCCCCCAGGGTGCAGCTGAGGGTGCCCCGGCAGGCTGGGGGGTGTGGCCTGGGGTTCCGGTTCAGTTCCTGGCTCCTCTGCTCATCGGGTGGACGTGGCCTGGCCTTTCCATGTCTGTTGGAGCACCACAGTGGGAGGCCATGGGGTTGGGGAGAGCGTAACTGTGTGGAGACACTGATGATACCTGAATCACCACGAAGGCCTGGCAGATGGGGTGCTTCATTTCTTTCTCGGATGTGGTCACTTTGCGGTCCTGCCACCCACACAGTGGGGCAGCAAGTTTGAGAACTACTGCTTTATCTGCTTCTGCACAACCTGATTATGCACAGCAGACCCCTTACTAACGCAGGTTCTGACCCCGCAGGCCCGAGGCCAGCCCGGGACTCTGCGTTTCTGTCAAGGCCTGCCTCGTACCTCTTCGTCCACTCCACACCGAATAGCGAGGTTCCACTCTACCCTGCTGGCTCTGCAGCCTGGCTTTCTTCTCAAATTGTGACAGATGAAAAGAGGGAAATACCGGCTGGGCCCATTGACACACAGTCCCCCCGGGGGATGAGCTTCGGCAGGGACCTTGGGGTCCCACGTCAGATCTGGGGATGGGCAGCCTCCTGGCTAGATGCATGGACAGGGACCTGGCAGCAGCCACCAATCCCCAGAGGCGACAGGGGGCCTCCTGGCCTGTGCCCACTTGTAGGTGTGACTCAGAGACGGCCTGTCCATGCACCATAGTGTGCTTCCTCGGGGAGGAAGGCGGAGGCAGGTGCACCCTCCTGCACAGCTGTGCTGTCCTTATTATCTTAAGGAGGCGAGAGACTCTCAGACATGTGAGGTGACACGGGTAGCGAGACAGCTGTGGATATTGAGCGACCACAGAGGAGGGGTGAGGGGAGGCAGTGAGGTGGAACAGAAGTGGGGGGGAGGCCCCAGGGAAAGCCAGCTTTTATCCAGGGGCTGTGGCCCTTCCTACCACGACTGTGTCACAGGGCAGTCTGGGCCCAATTTATAGACATTTTCCACTTGCTGTAGAGCAAGGCCCTTGACCGACAGCTGTGAGGCTGCAGGGGGCCTCACGCCCCATCCAGTCCAGTCAGTCCCCCCCCCGGAGACCCATGGCTGCTTTTCTCTTGTTTGTTTAATAGCCTTAATTTTATTTTTTTACAGCAATATTAGGTCCCCAGCAAAATTGACTGGAAGGTACAAAGTCCCTATTTACCCCGTCACCACCCACACATAGCCTCCCCATCCGTGATCTATGTCCTCCTCCAGAGTGGGCCATCTGCTGCAATCGATGAGTCTGGGTCGACATGCCATTGTCACCTTTGCTCTTGGTGTCATCCAGTCTGCAAGTTTGGACAAATGTATAGTGACATGGCTCCAGCATCCCAGTGTCACACAGAAGAGTTTTGCTGCCCTAAAACCCTCTGGGCTCCACCTGCCCATCCAGGCTTTCTCCAGTCACCCTCTGGCAGCCACTGATCTTTTCACCATCTCCACAGTTTTGCCTTTTCCAGAATGCATACAGTTGGCATTTTGAAGTGTGTTGCCATTCAGATGGGCTTCGTCCTCCGGGTAGTATGCATTTCTTTATGTCTTTTTTTTTTCCCCCTTGGGACCAGGGATTGAACCCAGGGATGCTTAACCACTGAGCTACATCCACAGCCCCCACTTTTTTATTTTGAGACAGGGCCTCACTAAGTTGCTAAGGCTGGTTTTGAATTTGCAATCCTCCTGCCTCAGCCCCCACCTCTGTGTCTTCTCATGACTCGACAGTGAATTTTAGCACTGAATCCATTATTTGGCAGTGCCGCAGTTTATTTGTCCAGTCACCCACTGGAGGGCATCTTGGTTGCTTCCAAGTAAGGGCAATTGTGAGTTAAGCTGCCGCCAACGTCCAGGCTTCTGTGTGGATAAGCATTCATAGCTCCTTCCGGTTAATACCAAGGAGCATGCTAGTTTTTTAAGGGACCACCAGATAGTCTTCCAGAGTGGCTGTACAGGAAAGTTCCTGTTGTTCCGTCTTCTCATCAGCATTTTGTATTGTCAGTCATCTATCTCAGTATATGAGTAATGGGAGACCTGTATTTTGTTGGTTTTTAATTTTTCTCTATGTTTCTAGGGAGCAAACCCAGGCCTCAAGCATGCTAGGCAAGTGCTGTACCACTGAACTACATCCCCAGCCGTTTTTAGTTTTTTGTTTGGCTTTATTTTTTTTTTTTGAAGCAGAGTCCTGCTAAGTTTCCCAGGTTGGCCTTGAACTTGTGATCCTCCTGCCTCAGGCTCCTGAGTGGCCAGGGGTATGTACAGGTGTGCACCACCGTGCCTGGCCTGGAGAGACCTGTTGTTTTTTCTTTTTGATACCAGGGATTGAACCCAGGATCACTCAACCACTGAGCCACATCCCCAGCCCTATTTTGTATTTTATTTAGAGACAGGGTCTCACTGAGTTGCTTAGCACCTCACTGTGGCTGAGGTTGGCTTTGAACTCATGGTCCTCCTATCTCAGCCTCCCTAACCACACAGGATTATAGGCATGCGCCACACACCAGGCCTGTTTTTTTTTTTTTTTTTTAATGACAAAAATGTCACAGATCCCCTCCCAAATGCTAGTTTTGACTTTCTGAGTAGCCAAATATAATCATCAAACGTTAGTTGATTTTCACCCTTTGCCAGTTGTGGCCCTTGCTGTCCTGGAGTATATATGATCTAATCCAGGAGATGAACATTAATTGAATAATTTCATGAATAATCGATTGATTAAAACTATGGTTAGTGCCAGGAAGGAAAGCGTGGGTGCAGTTGGTAAGTGACAGAGGAAATACTGCTTTTGAAGAAGATCTTCAGAACCCAGTGGGGCTCTTACTTGAGGATCTGTTTAGCTCACAGAGCACCTGAATCACGTGGGCCCTGAAAGGAGAAGAGCAACAGCAATAGCTGTCATTGATTGGACCCCAAGTTGCCAATCCACATATCCAGTCCTTACGACACCTCTCTGAGATAATGACTCTTACTGTCCCCATTTTGCAGATATGAAAAGTCAGGCTCAGAGAGGTGAACTCGGGGTCATCCGTCCACACACAATACCAGGGGTGCATGAGGCACCCAGATATTACAACGACTGTATGGCCCTCTGCAGCCCTCAGGTGGGGTCCCTGGGCTAGGGAGCGGAGAATAAGGTGGGACAACAGTGTGACTGGCAGCACTGGCCATTCCCAGCGGGAGGGTCAGTCCGTTGGAGTGGCCTCTGGATATTGGAGAGTGTTTCTGTCCCTTCTAGGAAATCCAGAATGAGCCAACTTGGAGGCTAAGCTGAAGGCCCTGAGCCCTGGCAATTTCTGGTGTTCTCGTAGGTAGTCAGAGCGCCCACCCTCTGCCTGTCTCTCCCAGAAGCAGCCGCACCGGGAGGCTGGTGCTGTCTGTGCTCAGTTTTGCAGTTAGCCAGCGTGTCCACAGCTAGGTGGGTGGAGCCTGGGACGGGAGTCCTTCCTGATGTCACTCATTTCTGCTGGAGGCTCTTAGGTGGAGGCCCGGAGGGTGTGCCAGAGACTGTGAGAAGTCAGTGGCTGATGGCCTTGGACCCTCCCTGTATTGCTGTCACCGTGACTTCATTCTCAGTGGCCAAGGGACGGTGCGCCTGTAACTGACTTTGATTAAGGCCCTCGCCGCAAGACTCCAACGCTTACCTCTTTGTCTTCCAAGCCTACAGGGATTTGGAAGGAGTGACAGTTCCTGAGATACTCATAGGAACCAGGGTGACAAGAAGTCCCCAGATAAGGCTCATCCCAGTCAGAGACTAGCTTTTCCCATACCTCGGCTGTCAAGGAAATCATGTGAACCTTACATCACTTTTGATACGATTATGCCGAAAATTTATTATATAATTACCCGAGTTCTAAAACAGAGAGTCCTGAACAGAATTTCACCTTTTCTTGGTGACTGGGTGTCAACATTATGATTGTTCATTATCATGCTTTTTAGGGTTTCACCTCCTCCTTCTAAGTTCATCTATCAAGTGTCACCATGACATGTGTGTGCTCCTAGGAACCTCCCCACCCACCTGCCCATCACTGTGCTGATTCTGATTTGCTGAGCCAGCGTAGCAGAGTGTGTAAGCTTGTGGGCTCAGCTGTCAGACAGCCTGGGACTGTTCCCATGCCTCAATTACATAATCTGGAAAATGGGCATAGTGAGAAAATATCTATTTTAGACTTTAGGGCCAGATGTAGTGACACATGCTTGCAATCCCAGCTACTCAAGAGACTCAGCCTGAGCAACTTAATGAGATTCTGCCTTAGATTACAATAAAAAAGTCTGGGGATGTAGCTCAGTGGAAGTGAGTTTGCCCCAAGTTCAATCCCCATCACTGCAAAGAAAAAAATCTAAGTAAAAATTTTTAAAATAGACTATTCTTAGAGTGGTTTAATGTTCTCAGCAGAATCAAGAGGCAAGTACAGTGTTCCCATGTACTCCCTGTCTGTCACTATTCCTTAGACTTGAGAGAGGATTTATCTTATAAGGAGTTTTAAGGATTAAATAAGATAATATGTATAAACATATAAAATATCTAGCACAGGGGCTGGGGTTGTGGCTCAGTGGTAGAGCACTTGTCTGTCATGTGAGGCACTGAGTTTGATCCTCAGCACCACAGAAAAATAAATAAATAAATAAATGTACTGTGTCCATCTACAACTAAACAAAATATCTTAAAAATATCTAGCACAGTGTCAGGCACATAAAAAATGCCCTATATATATAGTTATCATCATCATCATCCCCACCACTAAAACAGTTGTGTTTTACACAAGAGTTGGTGACAGTTACTAAAGTCCTCAGGATTAAAATGAGCAGCTTTTGTGCAAAGATCTGGAGCGTCCCTTGTGGCACGCCTAGGGGCCTTCTTGGCATCTCCCGGCTGGCATCTGTGGGCAGGTCTGGCTTCTGGAGAGGTGGTCCAGCATCAGGCCACATCCCCACGTAGAAGCAGCTCACGCGGGTGCTCTGCGCGTGCCTCTCCTCGCGGAGTGCTCCCCTGGAATCCCTGTGGGCTCCAGGAAGAGAGAAGAGCTGCCGGTAGACAGGGGCTGCCGTGTGGTCAGATGAACATGAAGGTGGCTGGGCTCCAAGAGCATCTAACCCTGAGCAGAGGAAGAGCCGCCAGAGGAGGTTCAGGACCACGGACAGCTCCCAGGCAGCTGCTCCTCCAGACTCTGATGCTTCTAGTGATTCCTCAGGCTTCTGCTGTCCTGGCCTCTGGCAGATCACCCTCAACCACCTGGAAGCCTTACTTGTCCCTGCAGCGGACAGGGCTCTGTATTTCGGCTCTGGGAGGTAGCTGGGGTCTTGTTCCCTCCAGGAGTCCCGTGTGTCGGGGGAGAGGATGGGAGGGGCGCCATGTCCCAGCCAGACTGACCTCTTGCCATTCTAGTCCTTCAAGCTCCCCTTCACTCTGAGATCCCCCAAAGCTGGGACTCTGAAAGGCCATGGAATGCTTTACGGAATAAGGGCATGATGGGGCATGGCCTTTGGTAAAAGAAATGGGCCCCTTGTTTTCTTGGGGTGGCCAGGAAAGAGGGGAACAGAAATGCCCCCAGGGACTCAGTGATATTCTGCTACTTACCTTGGGGGGCTGGTCCTTCCACAAAATTCAAGGCAAGTGTCTGTCCTGGCATCATCTCTCCTGCCGCGTGGGCTAGGGCTCCAGCTCCTCTCTGGGGAAGCTCAGACGAGAAACCACCACAATTTGGTCACTTGCCCTGAGTGAAGCCCTGCCCCCAGCACAGCCTGGGTTCTCTGGGCCAAGCCCTGCTGCTCCTCTCCTTGGTTCTCTTTCTTCCCAAAGCACATTAAATCCTGCTCCCCCTCCCAAATCTGCCCTTATCAGGGAGAGCCCAAAGAACCCGCCCCTCAGAGTCTAGATGGGCTTAGCCTGGGACGAAGCCTGGCCTGCCTGCTGGGCCAGGTGTGCATTCTCCAGAATATTCTAAACTCTGCCCTGGCTGAAGCCAGCGCTGCAGAGAGCAGTGCTCGAGGTGGAGGGGGGTGGACCATCTGCAGAGTGACTTCTGCACTCCTGTGCCAGCCCTGAGCCCAGACAGGGAGTGTGGAAGTAATTGCCCTGTGAAAGCATCGCTGTGTCAGAAGCAGACCAATCCACCAAATGTCATTTTGCTAAAAGCCAATTTGCCAAAATGCAATTCACTGAATGGCCAATTTGTCAAATGACCGATTCATCAAATTGACTCTTCTTTTAACTATTTGGTGTGAGTCGACTGGTTTGCATTTTGTCTTTATTACAGCATTTTAAGGACTGTTCCATTTGTCTCTTCCCCTGGCCCCTGGTGTTTGGACTGCAGTGAACCTGCCCCCAGCCTCTCTCTGCAGCCGCAGGAAGCCAGGGCAGGGCAAGGCAGCTGTCCTTAAAAGACTCATGAAGATAAGTGGGAAACCGCCCAGTTAAAACCAAATTGCTAAACAAAACAAAGAAATTCAGCAAATCGCTCCTTTTGAATTGGCTGATCTGCAACTTGCCTTCAGGGAGGTGACCCAGAAGGGGTGACCCACATCCTGGGGCCCCCTCAGTGGATGCTGGTGAAGGTGGCACTTTCCCTTCTCAGGCCACTTCTATATGGAGCGTGGGGAGAGGCCCCCTGGTTTTAAAACCAGGCAAGACAATGAGTTCTAGTTAGCTTTTTCTGCTGGGACCTAAAGATCTGACAAGAATGATTTTAGAGGAGGAAAAGTTTATTTGGTTCATGGTTGCAGAGGTCTCGGTCCATAGATGGCCAACTCCATTGCTCTATGCCTGAGGTGAGGCAGAACATCATGAAAGGGTATGGAGGAGGAAGGCAGCCCAGGACATGATCACCAGGAAGCAGACAGAGACACTGCAGACCAGGGACAAAATATATCCAAAGACACACCCCAATGACCTACCTCCTCCAGCCACACCCTACTTGCCTACAGAACTGCCCAGTTAATCCCTATCAGTGGATTAATGCACTGATCAGGTTAAGATGCTCATAACCCACTCATTTCCCCTCTAAACCCTCTTGAATTGTGTGACACACGAGATTTTAGACATATCTCTAAACCATAACACTGTGCATCTTCCAAGCTTTTTTTAGTCTACAGACTTGGTAAGCTCTACATTTTCTCTCAAGGCGGTGAGAAGACCAGGACACATTCATAGCAGAAGCAAAGGTTTCTGTAAGATGTGTTCCTCTCTCATCTGATATTTCTCCTAATGTCGGCTTCAGTCTTTTACTCTTCTTCTGAGTCCTGTTTTTTTTTTATTTTTTATTTTTTAGTTGTAGATGGAGACAATACCTTTATCTTATTCACTCATTTCATGTGGTGCTGAGGATTGAACCCAGTGCCTCACCATATGAGGCAAGCGCTCTGCCACTGAGCCCCAGCCTCAGCCCTGAGTCCCATTATCTCTTTTGTAATGGATCCTTGGAGTGTATTTTATTGATTCCTGAAACAAAGCTGAAAAGACCTTCAGACCTACTCTGCAGGCTGTTTCATCTACCCTGTCGAGATCCTCACTCTCCAATGCCAGTGTCTCTGCCCACCCAGCTTGACTTGGAGTTCTCGTCCCTCATGGAGCTGGGTATGGGGCATGCGACCCACTCTTCAGGAAGACTTGGAATGCAAACATGCACTCAGGGTATCCAAGATCCTGGGAAGAACAGGTCTTCACCTGGCAGAGCCAAATGCTGCAGGGCACCGCATCCCACCTCTGCCTCTGTGTCTGGGGGAAGTTGGTCCATGTCCCTCATAGCTATAGGGTGGGGATTATTTCTTCCACACTGTCCTGGGCAACTGCCCCTCAGCCTGGGAATCTGCCCAAGCCTTAAGATCCTGAGCTTGTCATCTTTGGGTGTATTTCTCTTTGGAAGATTTTTGTTGCATTTTCTCCTCCAGCCAGGATCCAGCGGGGTGGGGGGGGAGGCACTGGCATTAACGAGTGAAACATCATAAGCACCCAGAAGCCCCCTCAAGCCTCCTTCCAGACTAACCCTCCCAGGTAACCCTGCTCCTGACTTCCAGCAGCATGGACCAGCTTTGCCTACTTTGGTCATTATATAAGTGGCACGTGTGGCAGTTAATCCTCACAACCCAGCAAGGAAGAGTGATTGACCTTTCCTTACACAGGAGGTACCAGACTCAGGGAGGTCAAGTAACTTGCCCAGGTCACACAGGCAGCAATGTTGGAGCTTGGAGTCCAACCCAGGGTTGTATGGCCAAAGCTCATGTTCTTTCCTCTGTGTCTCGATTCTTTCTCCTGCACCCCCTCCTCCACCCCCATCACGTGTGTCAGGGCTGGGAGCCTCTGAAGTCACTGGTCCTAAGCACTTGCAGATGTCTGGGACAGGAGCTTTGTCTCCCCCACGGCATCCCTGACCAGGACTCAGCAGAACCCCGGGGCTTCCTGGGGCTCGGCACGCGGGGCCTGGTGGGTGGGAGCAGGCAGGCCTTGCTCTAGTCCTCAGGTGAAGAGGGGCCTGCGTCTCCCCTGCTGTCCTCACCCATCCCTATTGCCCAGTACCGGGTTCCTACCATGGTGGCTGGGACCCCGTGCCTGTCACTTACTGTCAGCAGAATTAAAGGAGAGGGCAGTTCAGTTTCCTGTGTGTCCCCAAGCCACTCACGGCTGAGTGGGATCCCAGCATCTGGGCTACTTTTCCTTGGCAGGTCCAAACACTAGCATCCAAAGGAGGGCTGCCGGTGGAGGGGGCGCGCCTCCGATATCTCCATGGTGGGAATTGATGCTCGAAGCTGTGTGGCAGACAGCTCAGCTCAAGGAAATGTCACCCAGGGTGGTTTTATGGTGCGGCCATCCAGGACTGCTTAATGTCTCTTCCTAATGAGGTTTCTGCAACATTAACTTTGGCAGGCTGGGGGAGGAGAGCGTGTGGCTCCATGGTGGCCAGGAAGGGAGGCTTCTCTGCAGCTCACTGGGCTGGACATGCACTAGGTATTCAGGAGACAGAAGGGGAAGGAACAAGGGGCAGAGCTCAAACCTGCCACCACCCACGGTTTCACCTCCACAGCCACCTGCAGGAGTTTGGCTAGCAGGAGTTCCCTGGGACCATGTGCATTCTTCAACTGGTGTTTTAATCCCAAGACCTTACAGAGCTTGCTTGAGCTTTAATCTCTGTGAGTCTTGTAGCCTGGAAGAGGTGGCAAGGAGCAAGGACACCTCGGTAACAGAGCTGGACTGTTCAGCAACTGTCAGTGGTGGGTCAAAGCCTTCCCAACAATATAGTTGCCCCTACCATGTGCCTGTGTCCTCATCAGCTGATGTTACAGATGAGGAAACTGAGACCCAGGGAGGCAGCCAACTGGGGCTGATCTTGATTTTGGACATTGGTTGCCTGTCCCCCCCTCAGAGACCAGATCCTGCCCTCCCAGAGGAAGGGAGACCCCAGATATTTACTCCAGATGGGCTGACTGCTGGTCATCGGGGAGCAGAGGTCAGGAGGGCATGCAGGCTGGCCATGGGGGGCAGTGAGGATGGCAGCCAGGCCTGGGGAGGAGGCCGTGAGGCCCAGGCATCTGTGTTCTTCCAAGCTGGGGGCAAGGTCAAAGGAAACTGGGCTTGTGGTGGGTGGGACCAATTCTGCCTTCAGTCCATCAGCCTGTTCCTGTGTCACTACACCCTGGCCTCATTTGCACCTTTGCCATTGCCCTTGCCCAAACTTGCCTTCTGGAGACGATGCAATAAACCCCTTCACACCGGGGGTCTGCAGCCGGTCTGCTCTTGGTCTGCCTCTCATGGGAGCACCTGAGATTTAGGAGTGGCAAAGCCCTGGTCACCGCACTGAGGTCAGAGCCCAGGCAGCGAGGCTTCAGGTCCATATCATGGAATGCTCTCAAGACCCCACCTTGAAGGTGAGTTAGACCCAGGCCCTGACCGGGAGGCAGGTACCCTGGTGCAGTATGCCGCCCCACAAGATAGATCTTAGCCACTTGAACGCGGTCCCATGGGCTGGGAGAGCAGGCAGGAGAGGCCGTTGCAGAATTAATTCCCCCCATAGGTGGGAGGTGTAGGATCCAAGGGGAGGCCTGATGGACAGGCAGAGGCAGGGGGGGGATGGCCCAGCAGATCCTGGAGCATTTCACAGGAGGGACTGCGTCTCAGCATCCCACCTGTAGGCACTGCTCACCTCGCTCCAGAGAGGGTGTCCTGCTGTGCTACCTGGGGACAGACTATCCACTGGGGCTCTGTCTCCTGTTGCTGGTACCATAAAGTTGTGACTCCTAACCTTGCTCAGGCTGGGGAAGCTGAATCTCCCTCATGCTGTGAGTGCAGGCGCTGATTCCTCAGTGAGCACCAGAGCCTGCATCTCACAAATGCCCCCAGGTGACCTCTGCACTGAGCAGTGTCCCCTCCACGCCCAACCCCAGCAGGAATGCAAGGAGGACCTGGTCACTGGTCACTACCTTGCCCCCCATGAGCATCTCCTCTGTTCCCCGTGAAGGTGCAGTGACATGCCCCAGATGAAAGGCCAGTAGCTGGTCTTCTCTCTCATCCCCTAGGGGTGACTGTGTCCAAGTCCCCTCCAAACAGCAGGTGTTGGCACCTCAGCCTGTTACTTTGAAGTGCTGGCCAGGTCCAAGAGCTACAAGTGGGTTTGCTCTAGCTCTTGCTGAGAACATTAAACATTTTTAATATTTCCTTCTGCCAGATGCAGCACTTAAATTTTAATATGCACATGGATCATCTGGGACCTTGCTAAATTGAGGTTCTGATTGAGTAGACAGGCCTGGAAAAATCATCATGCCCGACAAACTCCCAGGCAGTGCTGATGCTGCCAGCCCAGGTGCCGGGGGATTGCTTGCTGAATCATCTGTTCTGGATGTCATGAGAAACAGGGGTGACAGCTGCCCCAGGCAGGGCACGGCCACTCTGAGGCAGGCCAGGTGTGTGCGGTACCCCCCGGGAGGGCAGGGTTGCTGCAGGCTCTGGGAGCCCAGTGCACATCTTGCAGCAGGTTAGTGCAGAGCCCACCTGGAGCTGCCTCCTGATTCCCAGGTCCTGGCCCTCCTGCTCCTCCCACAGCCTGTGGGACAGGGATGAACACCTGAGCAAGCACAGCGGAGAGTACTGTGCAGCCTCCACTAAGCCGCATGACAGTTCCTTCCACTTCACAAAGAGAAGGTTGAGACAGAGAGGTCAGAAAACTTGCGGGGAGGCACTCACTGGGTATATGTGGCTGGCTTTGTCTGCTCCCGGGCCTGAGCCTCCATCCACCAGCCTCCTGACAAGGAAGCCTGAGATAAGGTGTCCTGGAGCCCTGGGGCTGGCCTGGCTCCTGCTGAGCCCTGCCCTGTGCAGGCTCGAGGCGCCCAATCAGGCTGTAGGGGGCGAGGGGGTGCCAGGCTTCCCAGAGCCCCTGGGTGGGCTTGAAGGGCCGATGGAGCAGCCCCGTGCTCTGCAGCAGGGTGGCCAAGCAGGTGGCAGGAACCCAGAGTCTGGCCTTGGCTGGTGCCCAGCTGCCTGTAGCTGAGCCCCCTGATAATCCCCTTAGAGACTGGTCTGCCAGCAGTGGCCAATCAGGTTAGAGCGTGAAGGGGGATTAGCAGGGAGAACATGGGGTCCTGACCTCAGCTTCCCCAGCCCTGGCAGAGTGTGCAGGAGGCGGGGCAGCTAGAACAGGGCTCCGGGAGATGGTGCCCAAGTCAGGCAGTGGGCCTGGCTGTCCCTTCCCTTCTGGGAAGGAGGCTGGCTGGGGTCACTGGGATGCTCCCAGACCCGTGGGGGCTGCTGCTTGCCTGCTCAGAGCCTGGGCCTTGGGGGAGGAGCACAGGCCAGATGGGGGGATCCTTGTCTACAGGACCCTTACCTCCAGCCCTCCAGAGTGGACTCCCGGGAGCTGCAGCCTTTCTCTTTCTTGGAGGGCCCAGGACAGCAGCTCACCTCCCTCAGTGGCCTCCAGCTCCCCATCCCCAGGCTGCTGGTGTCACCTTGGAACCATCCACGGAGGGTGTTATATTCTGTCAGGATGTGGGAAGGCAAGAGGGAGCGCCAGTGTAACAGGGCAACGCTATTGAGCGCCGATCCGAGCTTCTCTCCCCGTCCATGACCCTTGTCCTGCCAGGTCTTCAGCTGGGTCAGGTAGAGCAGGTACAAGGAGTTCTCGTGCTCAGGGGGACATTGTCATCCACGATGCAGAGCCAGCCTCTGTGCCCCAAGCCCCTGCCTTTTCCTCTCAGCTGCATGACTAGTCCTAGCTCCTTGCTTTGGTCAGGAAAATGCAGAGGGATTGGAGCAGGAGAGGGTCCCTTTTAGTTTGGTTCAACTAAACATACTGAGGCCCTGCAATGCACCAGGACTGGGATACAATGGGAACAAAAGAGAGTCTGCCCTTAGGAGATTATGGCCTGCAAAGGGGTAGATGTCAGTAAACTACCAGCATCTCATTACATTCAGTATGCCTGTCCTGAATCAGTGCTGAAAAGGAAAGGCAGGCCTGGTGCAGTGCACACACCTGTAATCCCAGCAGCTAGGGAGGCTGAGGCAGGAGGATTGCAAGTTCAAAGCCAGCTTCAGCAACAGCGAGGTGCTAAGCAAACTCAGTGAGACCCTGTCTCTAAGTAAAATACACAACAGGGCTGGGGATGTGACTCAGTGGATGAGTGCCCCTGAGTTCAATCCCTGGTACCCACCCCCCTCAAAAAAAAAAAAAAGCAGGTGGGTAGGAAGGAAGCAGTTAAGGGAGGTATCTCTAGACTGAGATGTGAAGGATGGAGGGGAATTTGCTGGGTGAAGTCAGGAAAGGATAGTGCAGGCAGAGGCAACAGCAGGTGCCCAGGAGCTTGGAGACAAGCAACTTTATTTCATTGGCTTGGGAAGGAGTAGGTGAGAGTTGACCAAGCAGGAAGTCAACTGGGGCAAAAAGCAAGACTAGCCTTAGGGTGTGCCAGGGGTTGCAGAGTCCCAGTCCAGGCATGGCCTCTGGCGCCCCCTAGTGGTGATTATTGAAATAACCGTGACATCTTAGGAAAGGGACAAAACTAGTGTTTTGTATCTTGCTAAAGAAAGGTGCCAAGGATAGGTTAAACACATGAATGCACATCCTCTTCCAAAAACATGTCTCCATGTGATCGGAATTTCTGTGCCCACTTTACGTATAGGGCACCCGGAGGTCTCAGGGTTCCCTGCACCCTTGGCTGGTGGATGGCAGGAGTTTCTGCATGTTTCTGGCTGCAACCTCGGGCTCTTTCCACCATCCTCTTTGCTACCAGCATTCCACCTATTCCTGTGTCTTGTAAGACTTGGCTGTCGTCCTCTGGTTTGGAGTGGCTGGCTCTCCTGAGGTCGTGCCTGGAGTCACACAGTGAGAGCTGCCTGCTGGTCTGGGCTGGCAGGGCTGGCCTGCACTCCTGGGTGGCTTCAGCCAGGACCTCCACTCACAGAATGGCTGTTGGTGTTCCATCCTGCCTGCTGCCTGCGGATTGCGTCTTTCCTCTGTGAGCTTCTGGGACCCAGAGCAATGTCCCTAAGGCCACCAGGCTACAGCCCTCTCTGTGGTCTAGCCCTGCACGGTCCACATTCCCTGGACACCCTGGGCTCTGTCAGGCCTGCGTGACCTTCACAGATATCCTGAGCCTCCATCTGCCCCTGCCTTCCTTCCCTTCCCCACCTGGATCCTGGTGTGTCCTTACAGAATGGCTCCCCTGGATTGTACTCTGATGCAGTGCTATTATAAGGAACAGACATTGGAAGCCCATTTATTATAAGGATCTCGTGTTATCGATCAGGACACACTCATTTTTCACAGGGACCCCTGGGAAAATTCTTGTCTCATCGGAGTGCCCAGCGGCTGTACCCTGGAGAAGCCGATCCTCTTCACTGTACATGCGTTGGAGACACTTGATGGACCGGTTCCCCTTTCACATTGGCTCTCAGAAAGTTCAGCGCCCCCGCTCTGCCCCAGCTGGCAGGCGCGTGGTCACGTGGTGCCTGGGCTCTGAGTGCCCGCCATTGATTTTTCTCCTCTCCCCCATTTTTCACTCCCACTCTTGCTGTTCTGTAAATCCCTACCAGCCGTCCGCAGAGCCCTTCTGGAACAAGGTTTGGTCTCGATCTATAAACCAATCAATACAGAATAAAAACCCTTCCTCGTGGAGTTGTGGGGTGGATTAAATGGAATAATGGACATGAGTGCCGGCCTGGCTTGGCCCAAGGGGGCTGAGACGAGGGTCCCGCTGGAGGCCCTGCCTCCCCGGTACCCCACCCTCCTGACACTGGAGAGGCCTCCTGGGCACTGTCCCCACTTGCTCTCACCAGGCCCTCCCATGTCTCTGCGGGTAAAAGGTGCTGGCGGCTCTGTCCCTCTCCTTCCTCCCAGACCCCTAGACGCTGGCTGTCAGCAACCTTCCCCACCCCCTCCCTGGATTTCCGGCACCTCACTGGATGTGTGTCTTAGTCTGTTCAAGCTGCTGTAACAAAATACCAGACAGTGGCTGAGAAACATCAGGAATTTATCTCTGACAGTTGTGGGTGTGGAAGTCCATCGTCAAAGTGCAAGAAGGTTCCGGGTGTGGTGGGGGCCTGCCGTGTGATTCTCAGATGTCGTCTTCCCACTGTGTCCTCCCAGAGTGACGGGGCAGGGCAGCGCTCAGGCTTCTTTTTAGAAGGACACTGATCCCAGTGCGGAGGCTCTGCTGTCATGGCCTCAACCCCTCCCCAAGGCCCCACCTCCTGACTCCAGTGCAGCAGGCCCAGGCTCCAACCTGGAACCTGGGGAGGACACAACATGGGACCCCAGCAGCGTGTCTTGCTGGGTAGTTGGCATGGGCGGGCCCGCGGGGCGGGGAAGGCTCAGAGCCTGTGTGGTCCGGCCTGTGCATTTGGCCAAGGTAGAGACCCCGTGCTGCTTCGGCTCACAGACACCCTGTCTCCGCACGCCCCTGCCTCCTCCAGGCTCTTGATGTCACTGCCCACAGTCATCCCCTGGGGACCCCGGACTGGTCATCAATTGCTGGGTATCAGTCACCTCAAAACGCAATGGCTTACAAGAACGGTCACTGTCTCCTCTGTTGGTGGCTGGGGTGCTGGCTTGGGGTTTTCATGAACTCCCAGGCAGGAGGCCGTGGGGGTGACCGTCTGGGCCCTCGAGTGAGGCAGGGGATGTGCTCCCAGGGTCACTCATGTGACTGACAAGCTGGTGTCCGCTACAGTGAGGAGGCCTTGACTCTTGTCCATGTGGCCTCTGCACAGAGTGGCCAGAGTGCCCTTGGAGTGTCCTGGAAGCTGGCCTCTCCTAGGAAGGGTGGCCCAAGACAGAGTGAGGGGCGGCCCTGGCTGCTGTGACCTGGTCTTGGCATTTTCCACTATTTGATTCTTCAGCAATGAGTTACTAACCCCTTCCCTCACTCAAGAGGAGAGGAATTAAGCTCCATCTTTTGGAGGGAAGAATGTCAATGAATTGTGAACATGTTTGAAAACCACCACGGCCTCCAATATGCACACGTCAGCCACACCACACTGCGCGAGGGCCCCCGTCGGCCTATTCCTTCCTGCCTCCTGCCTTTGCACATGCTGTTCCCACTGCTTCGGGTGCTGTTCCCTCATTTCCAACTTATGTCTGCAAACTTCAACTTTCCAGGATCTGCTTCAGTGGAGTCACTTGCTCACATCTCTGGAAAAAACTGCTCTTCCAGAGATTGTTGCAAGCAGCCGGAAAGCCTCCAGGAAAGCAGGTTTCAGGGGTGTCCCCAGAGGTCACCAGCTCTTGATACACATTTGCCTAGTGAAGGTACAGACCCGTCTCTGCCCTCTCCTGGGTGTGAGGGCTCAGGGCCCAGGATACCTCTGCACCTGCAGGCCCAGCACTCTCACTAGTGCCATAGGTGGGCACCGTGCCAGGGTGGGTCTGTCCCGCGTCTGCCTTGGACCCCAGGAACGGAGGAACTCTCGCGGCCCCGAGACACCCACCCTGCATGCAGGCAGGGTCTTTGGCACCTTTGTGGCCTGCACTCCCTTGCTCCAAATCTAGCAATTTACCTGCCATGTCACTGGGCCCGGGCCAGCGTCTTTGAAGAAGATGGAAAGAACAGGTCACGGGCCGAGAGCCGAGAGCCACCTGGTGCCGACCAGCAGAAGGGCTGGGTGCAGCCAGGGCACTCTTTCTAGGAAAGGGAGGAATAGGTGACAAGAAGGAACAGGCGGGGACAGAGGGCCTGGTGGATTCCTGAGAATTCACCTGCACTGGGGGCTGCCCAACCTCGTGGAGTTCGGAGATCGTCTCCTCGACAGATGGCACAGGGGACCCAAGACGTGTGCAGAGGGCCAAGACAGAGCACCAGGTATGGGCTGTGGTGTCAGGAGAAGGACAGGACGGTGGAGACGGTCCTGGGGAGACAGGCTGGGAGGCAGCGGCTGCTGAGTGAAGGGTCACACAGTCCCGGCTCAGGGCTGCGAGACTGTCCAGAAGTGGTGGCACAGTTTTAGGGAGAGACAGGCGTGTCCTCAAGGAGAGAGGGGACAGGACCCGGGTGCCGAAGGTGGCAAGATCTCACGTGGCCAGGCCATTTTCTGAAGGCTCAGCTCTGGGGAGGAGATGGCTGGGCAACTGAGGGAGGGAGGGACAGGTGATGGTGCCGTCACCATGTGTGAGGTTGGGGTGGCCGTCACTTGCAGGGCTCTTACTTCCCCCTCGTGTATACAGGGAGGCTGGGGCTTGGGCAGGGGTGCAGCAGCTTGCAGATTCCTAGCAGACAGCTGGAGGGCCAGCCGGAGGTCTGTCCTGCTGCCTCAGGACCCGGGAGGTCCCATAGCTCAGGGGGCAGCTTCTGGGATGGGGGCTGGAGGGGTGTTCTCACCTTCAGTGACCAGAAGGAAGGACTGGTCAAAGCCCAGGGTTAGATGTGCAGAATGACCAGCATTGGGTCCCACATCAGGACTCCAGCCTTTGGTCATCCACCTTAAGGACCAGGATGGTGTATCTGGGACAGTGGCCAACCTTGGGCAGGTTACTGATTGTCCTGGAACTCAGTTCCCTCCTCTGCCAAATGGGTGGGACAACAGTCCCTGCTCCCAGAGCAGCTGTGCAAGCCAAGCTCTGGGGCCTGAATGCCCGAGTTCAAATGCTGGGACCACCGCCTGCCAGCTGGGTTGCCTTGAAAAAACTGCTTAACTTCTCTGAGCATCCCTTTCCTCCTTTATAAAATGGGAATGGGGATTGTTTGTTCACACAGTTGGAGGGTCGGGTGAGGTGGCTCCTCTTGAGTGTGGAGGGGCACACTCGCTGGAAGGAAGGGCTGGCCTGGACTAGCCCTTTGTAAACGTCTGTGGGTGCCAGTGGACTGTGGGGAGAGGCGGGGAGAGGCGGGGGCTGGTGCCAGAGGCGGGGTCCTGCTAGGAAAGCTGGGGGAAGCCTCTGGAAGCTGCTCTGCGGCTCTAGGAGCGCTGTCCCCCTCGCACTACGACGCTGACAGGTGGAGAGTGAGGGCATCCTCAGCGAGCCCTGCTCTCCGACCTGGGGACAGCCCCTGGGCCAGTGGGAAGTGGGCAGTGGGACCTTAAGGCCATGTCCCTGTGTGTCCCTGTCCCCACTGGGCCCAGGCTTCCTTGGTACCCTGCTGCCTGCAGTCCCCAAGAGCAGGGGCTTTGGGGTTTGAGCCGGGGCGGGGCAGCACTGGTGGGCTACCCATCTCCCTGGCTTCAGTTTCCTCCCAGTACAGCAAGCATCAGCCAGGAGGGTGCCCAGGGCGGGTCAGGTAATTAAAGGCTGTGTCCCTCCAGGGACAGAGGGCCTGGTGGAGTGCCACAGAGAAGCCCCCTTTCTGGATCCTTTCCAGCCCTGGACCATGGGGTCTGACAGGGCCCATCACAGCTGCCCCGGGCTCCTCCATCTGCCCAGAGAGGGGAGGTAGCTGGGGACAGAGCTCCCTTCAGGACAGGGTGCCTCTCTCTGGCTCCATCATCCATTCAAAAAGTCCTTGCTGAGTGGCCACTGTGTGCCAGGCCCCGTCCCAGCCGGGTGTCTGGCCCCCGGCCTCCCTGGCTCACGGTGATGTTCTAGAAGACTCTCTTCCTGACCAGTGTTTTTCCCGCCTTGCTTCGTCCCCAGGGACCTGAGCGAGAACGTCCTCCAGGCCATCCCCAGGAAGGCTTTCCGCGGAGCTACAGACCTCAAGAATCTGTGAGTACAGACCTGGAGGGAGAAGGGCGCAGGGGCTGGGGCCACCCCATCCCCGGCAGTGTCCTGTGGTGATAGCCCTGGGCCCTGAGGTCCAGGGTATCCAGGAGCCAACCTGGGCTCTGAGATGGCTGGTGCCAGCGTGGTCTTCTAGAACAGTCTGGGTTTGGTGGAAACAAGCAGCACCTGCCCCTCCCTTGGGTGATTCTCTGTGACAGCCAAGGGCACGTACAGAGGGGGACGTTGAGTGTTGCAGAGTCACGAACACTGGGTTACGAGGCCATGTTCTTGGTCTGGGCCCTCCAGTGTCCCCCTCATCCTCCGACTGGGAGACCTGGGCTGGAATCTCCAGTCACACGGCGTTTACTGCAGTCCTGTTAACTGCATGAGCCGCTGTATATTGTTCTGGAAATAAATGGGGATAATAAGCCTGACTCACAGGCATGTTCTGAGATTTAGATGAGATACAGAGATGCATGCACTTTGTCAAGTGCTACTTAAATGTAACTGTTTATCATGCTCTTTAGTATTTTTGCAGTGCTGGAGGAGGACTCCAGGGGTGCTCTACCACTGAGCCACATCCATGGCCCTTTTTATTTTTTATTTTGAGACAGGGTCTTGCTAAGTCACTGAGGGTTTCACTAAGGATCTAGTCTAGCCTGGAACTCATGAGCCTCCTGCCTCAGCCTCTTGAGTAGCTGGGATTACAGGCTTATTATTCAAATTATTCTGGTCCAGGCTAACCTCCTCCCCAAGGTGCTTGTCATGCTTGTCACAAGCACCCCTCCCATGCCTGTGGCAGACATTAATAATTGATCACTGCACTCATTCCCGCAGGGCTCAAAGTACTGCTCTGAAAGCAGCTCCCCAGGTAGCCACGGCTACTCAGTGTCCTTGGCTCCCGTGGAAATCTGCTGCCAGCTCTGGCTGCCCCTGCTTCTGTGTTACTCTCTCTCATTTTTCAGCTGTCAGCACCCTCTAAGTGGTTTCCAAAATTTGAGGAAGGGCTGCAAGGTTGAGGAGAGGGATATAACTTTGATTTCTACTTGTTGTCCTAAGTGAAAATAAAAAGAAATTGAGCTTTTATTAATGTTTACAATTTGGATTGACATGTCTGTCAAATGTTGGGGTCCTGCCTCTTGGAGTGCTGGGTCGAAAGGTTGGGACACCCGTGTTCTAGGCCGTGTGCCCCCCCACAACCCTCCTTTGCTTCACAGACAGCTGGACAAGAACCACATCAGCTGCATCGAGGAAGGGGCCTTCCGGGCCCTGCGGGGGCTGGAGGTGCTGTAAGTACACCTGGGTGTGGAGCTGGGGGTGCAGGAGGCAGGAGACCCTCTCTCCTGGAACCCCCTGGCCCCAGGGTGGGAGGACACAGCCCCTGGGGGAAAGACCTGTAACCGCGGTGTCTGGAGTGTCCGCCAGGGACCTGGAATGCCTGCCCCTTTTCCCTCTGGGTCTCAACCTTGGCCCTTGCTTCCAACCAACCCCGTCTGGGACACATGAGTTCCAGACCCCCCCCCTCATCTGTCTCCCTGTCCTCCCAGAGCTGGACTGCATGGTGCATCCCCCAGTCACTGTCCCAGCTCAGGGGGTTCCCCCTGGAGGGTCCATGTCTTGTGCTCTTTGGTATAACCCTCTGGCCAGCCCAGTGCTGGTCCTCCATGAAGGTGGACCATGGGACCTGATGTGAGAGCCTCCCATTCATTAGCAGAAAGGCCCTGCCCCAGGTAATGGGCAGATGCCGAGTGACTCTGGTTTGTCTCTTTAGGACCCTGAACAACAACAACATCACCACCATTCCCGTGTCCAGCTTCAATCACATGCCCAAGCTGCGGACCTTGTGAGTTAGCCGGGGGCAGCCGGGTGTGCAGGGTCCCCGTGTGGGCCGACGTGCGGGGCAGGGTGTGGGGAGGAGGACAGGGTGGCCCCAGCGGGTGGGCTGTTCTCTGCACTGAGGCCAGCCCAGGAGCTGCTCATGGGGGTCTCAGCAGGAGGAGGGGGTCTGAAGTTGCAGCTCCCAGCGTCATTTACAGTTGAGTTTTCCGGGAAAGTCAGTGACTAGTTATGTGTTGGAAAATGAGCTGGGTGATTGGGAGGTGGATCCCTGTGAGCTCAGGGACGTGAATCAGATTCGCTGGGCACACTCCAGCTTCAGGTGTGTCGAGAGCAGTTGGAGGGAAGGCGCGGGAGCCACCATGGACTTCCTGTGGCTGTGGGTGAGCTACAGGCTGGAGCTGAGCTGCCCGAGGGTGGAGACTGGGCAGCAAGGCCCAGCCTCCAGCAGGGCTCAGCCTCCTGCCTGGGGTCGGAGTTCCCACTGTTCTGTGGCGTTGGAGGTTGTGAGCCACCCTGTCCTCCCGCAGCCGCCTGCACTCCAACCACCTGTTCTGTGACTGCCACCTGGCCTGGCTCTCGCAGTGGCTGAGGCAGCGGCCGACCATCGGGCTCTTCACCCAGTGCTCGGGCCCCGCCAGCCTGCGTGGCCTCAACGTGGCCGAGGTCCAGAAGAGTGAGTTCAGCTGCTCAGGTGGGTGCGGGCCCTGCCCAGGCCCTCAGCTGCCCGTCACCTCCTGCCCCACCCACTGCCTCCTCCTGCAGCCACCTCAGTTCCCTCCCATTTATTAGCACTGGCCACGGCCTGCGGGCCTCAGTCACTACTGCTTGTCCCTGACGCTGCTTCCCCCGACCCACCTCCATTTTCTCCTGTGACCACCTGTGACCGTGCGTTGACGCTGCCCGTCCTCCACCCCTCACCCTCTGGACCACGCGTCCCCTGGGCCCCATCTCTTCCCTCCTGTCATCTCTTTTGTCTTCCCTCCTCCCTTCCTTCCCCGCCTTCCTCCTCCCCTCACTCCTCCTCTGTCCCAACCCTTACTTCCTGAGTCCACTCGCTGCTGTACCTCATCCCCTCCTGTCCCTCACCCACGCCCCTGCCCCCTACCCCCTCCTCCCCCACCTCCCCCTGCTGCCCTGGCAGGTCTTAAAATTCGCCCTGAGCCTTGGTGCCAGGTGAGGTGATCCCATGCCTGTGCCCCTCCTCTTCCTCTTGCCCCTCCCTCCCTGGCCACTTGGTCTCCATGCTGCAGAAGGCCTGGAAGAGCCCGCAGCCTGGGCGGTCCCTGCTGCGTATACTCATGGCCCTCCAGAGCTGCCCTCAGCCCGCAAGGCCCTGGTGGGGTCAGCCTCCCCTCCCTGGCCTCAGGCCCCCACTCACTGCCCCCAGCCCTGTGTCCGCCTCTCCCTTCTGCTGGGGCCTCCCGCCCCTGCCTTCTCGAGCTTCTCCCCTGTCGGCTGCACCCTTCCCTCCTGTGGCCTGCGGCCCCTCCTCACCCCACAGAGCCTGGGGAGCCTTCTCTGACCCCGGATGAGGTCCCCAGATAGATGGCAAACTCCGTGAGCTCGTGGAACAAACAGGGTGACGTGTTTCTGCCCGTGTCCTCACACTGGGCCTGTGCTTGGTCAGGGAATGGTCAGGAATGGAGTGAGGGGACTGTTTCTCCCACACCTGGGGGCTCTGGGCCGGCCCGCCTCCCGAGTGCTGAGGGAAAGCATCTGCTGGGCCTGGGGGAGCCTCAGGTGACACCTCCTCTGAGCACTGGAGACACCTAGGACCAGACTGTAACACTGCCGTGAGTGTGAGTGTGTGTGTGCAAGGGAGAGAGTGTGTGTAAAAGGAAGGGTATGTGTGCACAGGAGAGTGTGGGTGGGAGTGTGGGAGAGTGGGTGTGTGCTGGGTGAGAGGAGCCAGGCCGGAGACGCACCTCTGAGCAGCTGCCGTACTTTTGGCGACTGGGACTAGATAACGTGGGCAGCTTTATCTTGGAATGCAGCCTCTCTCTGTGTTGGAACACCTCGGCTCCTGCATTTCTTTGGACATGTTTCCTCCCCTGGAATCCGTGCACCCTGGCAGCCACGTTCCTGAGGAGAATACTGTCATAATTTGCCCTGGCTCCTTATAGCCTTGTCCCATTTGGTCCTGTGCCCACCCTGTGGGTTAGCCAGGAAAAGTATGAGGTGCTAAAAGGTCGGCAGGAGTGTAAATTGCTCAGCCACCTGGCAGAACTGTGTAGCAGAATCCGTGAAAGTTCCACATGTGTCTACCCTACGGCCCTGCTACTCCACTGCTAGGGTTGTGCACTTGTTCTGCACAAAACACCAGAGAATATTCATGACAGCTTATTTTTGCAATAGCCCAAAGCTGAAGACAATGTAAATTTCCACCAACAGGACACTGCCTGGCTTAGCCTCCAGAAGACAGTGGGTTCACTAATTATGATATGCCCATATAATGGAGTACTACTCGGCAACAAAAAAGAATTATTGACACTGAACAACATTAAATCTCAAAGATTTTATGTTGGGTGAAAAAGCCATACACAAAAAAGAATCCACAGTAATATTTCATTGATGTGAAATTCACAGACAAGCAGAACAAAACCTGTGGTGACAGGCATCAGAATAGGAGTTGCTGTGGGGAAAGGGCAGGAGGGACCCTCCTGGGCGATGGACATGTTCCATGTCTGGGCGGTAGTTCTACCAGGTACATGCTGAAGGTGGTGCACTTTATGTTAGTAATGACTGCACTTTTTTGAAGTGTGGGCTCTTTACATCAGACACTGGGCTTGGTCCTGGCTTCACTATCTATTAATTCAGTTGAGTAAATGTCAACTAGTTGATGAATGCTGAGGACTCGGTTTCCTCACCTGTACAATGGCAACAACACGCTCCTCGCTCCTCGCAGGGCCGAGCAGGGCTGTGCAGGAAGGCTGTGTGGCCGCACTCACTGTAGCACACGGTGCAGCGTGAACGCTTGGTGCACGTGGTTGTCCCGCTCCTGTGTGGGCCGTGGGAACTCAGAGGTGTTAAGTGGTACAGATTAGAAACTGAAGCTTCAGCTGTCTGCGCCCAGATCTCCCAGGGGACGAGTCACACTCTGTGCAGCTCATTTTGGTTGAATTCAGCAAACATCTGACCAGTACCTGCTGGGTGACCAGCGCCCAGAGTCACATCCAAGTTGGGGATCTCTTACCTCCTGCGCCCTTGGCAACCTCTCCTGGTCCATCCTCATCCACAGAAACTGCCACTGCACACCTCTGTCCTACCCGCTGGTCTGGGTCTGGGGAGGGGACGCTGATGCAGGCCACCTGAGGTCACAGCCCCCTGTTTCTGCAGGCCAGGGGGAGGCGGGGCGCGTGCCCTCCTGCACCCTCTCCTCCGGCTCCTGCCCCGCCATGTGCGCCTGCAGCAATGGCATCGTGGACTGTCGTGGCAAAGGCCTCACGGCCATCCCCGCCAACCTGCCGGAGACCATGACCGAGATGTGAGTAAGGGACACCAGCAGGGGCCGGCCCAGGGCTTGCCCTGAGGCGCTGGAGTGGCAGATGGGGAGACACAGTGTGCCTCCGCAGGACTGAGCTCTCTGCCCAAGGCTGGGGGGCCTCCAGAGGGTTGGGGAGGGGTGGTCCATCTGTCCAGCATCGCTGGCGGGTCTGCCAGAATGCGTTTAGTATTAGCATCACTGTGAGCCCCTTTCTGCCAGGGAAGCCTGGGGAGATGGACCACGGAAGGGTGCAGGGGGCTGAGGCAGAGGCTGGTGTGGCTGGGTGAGCCCAGCAGAGGGCAGCTGAGGCCCGGCGACCTGGGCCTCACCTTCCCTGTGCTCTTGCGTTCTCTGCAGCCGTCTGGAGCTCAATGGCATCAAGTCCATCCCCCCGGGAGCCTTCTCTCCCTACAGAAAGCTGCGCAGGATGTGAGTCCCCCGACCAGGGCAGGGCAAGAGTCTGTGGTCTGAGACACGGAGATGGCGTGGCCCTCCTGCCTGGCAGGGTTGTCTGAGGCCTGAGTGGGTCGTCCCCCCATTTCAGCGTGGGCACCGACAGGAGCAGTTAGGGATGAGACCTGGCCAGGACGTCGATGGCGTGGTGGCTTCCCGGGAGGCAGTGCCCCCCTCGGGCGCAACACTCATACTGCACAGAACAAGAGTGTCCCGGGGTTCGATGGGGGGGGGGGATTGCCCTCCCAGGGAATCTGGGAGGCTGGTGGCGCGCAGGGGTCAGCTGCCCTCTCCGCTCGCCTTGCAGAGACCTGAGCAACAACCAGATCGCAGAGATCGCGCCCGACGCCTTCCAGGGCCTCCGCTCCTTGAACTCGCTGTGAGTAGCCCCAGAGGCGCCCTGGGTGGTCCAGCGTGTGGCCAGGGCCCCTCCTGTGCGCGCTGGGAGGAGCAGGGCCACGGGTCCCTCCCACAGCCCCGCCCACCCTGGCCCCAGCGGGGCTCCCTCTGGCTGCAAAGTCCAGGTTTGTAGAGCGGGAGGACCCTCCGCTGCGCAGGAGGAAGAGGCCACCCAGAGCTGAGGGCGTGGAAAGCCAGGGAGGCCGTTGCCCCTGACGACCGGGATGCTCTGCCCGTTGGGGTGGAGATCTCCCCAGATTTCTTTGTGGCAGTGAACTTGGTCCCTCCTCCCCTTAGAAGGCTGCTGAGCCTTCCCGTGTCCCTCACAGGAACAGTGACCACCAGGTCCAGTAGAGACACCTGCCACCCCTGGCTGTCTTTCATCCCAAAGGTCCTTGACCCCAAGATGTGGGTGATGCCCCTCTAGGGCAAGTCAATCTACAAACGTCCTCCATCACTGACTTCCCAGGGAGGCTTGTTCCCACCCCGAGGGTCACCAGGTCCCTGACTCTCTGAGGCCCAAGGCACTTTGTCCATAGAGAGATCACACTACAGCCAGGGGAGCTCCCAATGGGGAGGAGCCGTTTGTCACTTTTAGGACTGGGTGTTTCCACCTGCGCTCTGGACACATGGTGGCATAGATTAGAGGTCTGGTGAGTACAGCAGAATGGAGGCCCCCTGCCCCTTGGACAGTACAAAGAGGCTGCCAGCTCTTGGTCTGCTGTGCATGCCGCCCTCTTCCCTTGGAGGAGAGTCCAGGGTGTAGAGAGGCCAATTGTGAATGATGCCTCTGAGGTTGTGCAGTGTGTTACCTACACAGCTGGGCATGACAACCTGATGATAGATCACTGTCACGAAGATCAGATCCTGGAGGTGGCCTGCCACCACGCGGAGCTTTTCCTCTGAGAAATGAATACAATTCTCTTACATCAGATCATACAGTCTGAAAGGATAAAAGGTGACAGTAACCCACTTCAGTGGGTTTTGGTTGCTCATGGGTACCTGGCCACAGTTACTTCCCTGCCATATGGGAGCTTGCGTGCTGAGATCATGCAAACAGATCCTATACTCATCTGTGCCACCTTGGCCAGGCCTGACCTTGTCACCTGCTTTCCCTCCACTCCACTCTCCACGCAACAGCTTGAGGGATGTGTCTGAAATGAGAATCTGATCATGTCTCAGAGATTTTCCTGGTGCTGGCTGGGTGAAGTCCACGCTGCTGCCCATTTGTTTCCCCCCACTCAAGCCACACCGGCCTTTTCAGCTCTATGTGATCCACCCTGGATCCCACCACAGGGCCTTTGCTCCTGCTGTGCCCTCCCCCAGGAAGAGTCTTGAAGCCACATTCGAAGAGATAGCAAATAGTTTTTACTCTGAATGTGTAAAAACAGGGTGGCTTGTGGGGGTGACCAGGACATTGGGAATAAAACACCCCCAAAGTCCTTTGATGTTTTTTCCCTTGTCTTTCTCACTGTCTGCCAGAACATATCTTTGCCTACATTTTTTTTTTAACGTTTGCTTTTGCCCGCCCTGATTATACATGGAATTCATTCATGCTCAGTTCAGAAAACTTTGCAAATACCAAACCATACACACACACACACACACACACACACACACACACTTGCAGTGCCCACCAGCTGGGTTTTGCACTGCATGTGCTGTCTGCATTCTATTTTTTCTCTCTGTAGTTCTCTGAAAATATGCTAATCAGTCCTGCCTGTGGGGCTTCCTCTTGTCCTACAGTCTCCTTTTGAATCCTGGACCAGGTTAATTTCCCACGAGTTTCCCCGGAAGGGCCCCTTTTGAAGGCTTCTGTGGGGCCCTGTATATGGGGGCAGGGGGACAGGGCTGCCCCTGGGGATCACAGCCCCTTCCAGCCCAGAGGGTACCTTTGAGCAAACTGGAAACAGGTGACGCTTTTGGAAGACACTTTACTGCCATCTGCTGGCAAGTTCCCATAGCAAATGTGCACTCTAGGCCGTGGGCACTGTGCCTGGTGAAGGTGGGCCCTGGGAGGCCTGCAGAGCTATGCCCTCTGCTCTAACCCTCCCTCTCTGCTGCCTCTCTCCAGGGTCCTCTATGGAAACAAGATCACAGACCTGCCCCGCGGCGTGTTTGGAGGCCTGTACACCCTACAGCTCCTGTAAGGACTTGCGTGGGGCCCAGGGAAAGCCCATGTTGCTCCGGCCCCCCAGACTGCTCTTTTTAGTCTCTTTGGGGCACTTGAAACAGGAGCTCAACTGACAGGTGGCCCAGGAGGGCTGAAAGGCTACAGGGCTCGGCAGAGGCCAGACAGGGATGGGACTTAGAGGCCTGTTCAGAACTGCTCACAGGACATCAGAGCCAGAGGCCTACAATCCTGGGGCACGCAGTGGCTGGGGACAGGGCTGTGTCCCCCCAAATGCCTTCGGGTTGGAGCCTTGTCCTGTGGTCTCCTGGAATCTCTCGAGGCACCTCTAGCAGGTCCTTGAACGGGAGAAGAGCCAAGGATGGCAGGGTCCCGGGTGTAAGAATGCAGTCAGACTTGTCGGCTCCCGGGCAGCAGGGGCCACTCCCCCAGATCACGCATGCCCAGGGCCAAGGAAGGTGCCAGGACGGTCCATCTCGGCCTCTCACTCACCCAGGCTCTGACTCTGCCTTCAGGCTCCTGAACGCCAACAAGATCAACTGCATCCGGCCCGACGCCTTCCAGGACCTGCAGAACCTCTCGCTGCTCTCCCTGTACGACAACAAGATCCAGAGCCTGGCCAAGGGCACCTTCACCTCCCTGCGGGCCATCCAGACACTGTGAGCACCCTCCCGCCCTCCTCCTTGTCTCCCTCCCTGCAGGCCTCTCAGCAAGAAGGCCCCAGCCCGGGGACGTGTGGGGGTTACAGCTTCCAGGTACAGATAGCTTCCTCCCCACCTGGGGTGGCCTCCAACAGAGGAAGGACCCAGGCTCCTGGTTAGACAGCTGCAGGTCCTAATCCCAGCTATTCCTCAGTGTGGCCCTGGGCAGGTGAATTAGCTTCTCTGTGCCTCAATTTTATTTCCCCATAAAATGAGGACATCAACTTCATAGAGTTGTTGTGAGATTCAAGATGTTTATAGGGAGCTCATGGTGAATGTTTGCTAAATGCCAGCTACAGTTAAATAACGATCAGGATAGTAATGTAGCCCACGGATTCTAAGACCTGTTTCCACATTAATAGCTCTGGAGGTGGGTGCCTGTTACAGTGGATAGCATAGCATTTAATGGGCAGAATTTTGTTCTTTTTCGATAGTTCACAAAATAATAGTGCAGCTTACAATCGGAAATGTCAAACCAGATGAAATATAGTAAAAAACAGTGATGATTATGGATTAAAAATTAGAGAGCAACAAATCGAGCCATTTGTTGTGATTCTTCGTTGTGGAAAATGACGAGCATATTAAAAGTAGCAGAGTGTTTTAGTTGGCTATTTCTCTGCTGTGACTAAAAGATCCTACCAGCACATTGGTAGAGAAAGAAAAGCTTATTTGAGGGCTCATGGTTTCAGAGCTCTTAGTCCATGGAAGGCCGGCTCCATTCCTCGAGGCTCTGGGTGAGGCTGAATATCATGGTGGAAGAGCGTGGCCGAGGGAAGCAGCTCACAGGAAACCAGGAAGCAGAGGGAGACTCCACTTGCCAGATACAAACATAGACCCCAAAGACATGTCCCAACGCCCACCTCCTCCAGCCACAACCCACCACTCAGGTACCACTCAGTTAATCCCTGTCCCAGGACTAATTCACTGATGGGGTTAAGACCCTCACAGCCCATTCATTTCTCCTCTGAACCTTCTTGCATTGTCTCGCACGTGAGCTTTCGGGGGACACCTCCCATCCAAACCCTAACACAGAGTGAACCCTCAGTGTTCATCACCCAGCTGTAATTCCTGGCCGGTCTCGTTTTAGCGGTGCCTCCCCACTTCCATGACACCCAAACTATTTTGAAGCAAATCCTACGTAGAGTTACTCTTTGAAGACTTCATCCCTATCACTGAAAGAGAGGGTTCTTCAAAAGTAACCCCAGGCCTGGGGCTGTCACTCAGCGGCAGAGTCCTTGCCTAGCATGCACCGGCCCCTGGTTCCCTCCCCAGCATCACACACACAGAATCAAAACAAAGCAAAGCAAAAGCCCAATATTAGTATCACATCGAAAAGCAATTTCTTAATATCATCAAATATCTAATTAGTGTTTGGACTTCCTGGGTCTCATTTATATTATACAACTTTTAGTAGTTCAATGGAATCCAGATTTAAATAAGACCTGTGCAACACAATCTGCTGTTACTGGTGGACATGTCCTTTAGGTCATTTTTTTTTTTTTGTCAATAGATATCCTCTTCATATCCCTCCCTCTCTCTCCCTCTCCGCCCCCCCCCCCCAGAGGGTTCCTAGGGATTGAACCTCAGGGTGTTTAACTACTGAGCCACATCCATCCCTTTTTATGTTTTATTTAGAGAGGGAGTCTCCCTACGTTACTTACAGCTTCGCTAAGTTGCTGAGGCTGGATTTGAACTTGTCATCCTCCTGCCTCAGTCTCCTGAGCCACTGGGATTACAGGAGTGTGAACAGGCTGGGCTCATTCTCCTTTTTTCCTTGCAATTTATTTGTTGAAGACACTGTGTGCTGGGTTCTGTCGAGTTCCCCAGTCTGGACTTGGCTGACCATATTGAGACAGAGTGGCCTATGTTCTGCCAGATGGAAGACCTATGTTTAGTCAAGTTCAGGTTTAGTCGATCAGTGATTGGTTTTCTGGCAAGAGGATTTCCTAGGAGGGATTGTGCACTCTGATCAGGAGGCACGAGATGCCTGTTGCTGAATCCAGTCTTAAAAATTAGGATCAGGTCCTCGTTCCCCCTGTGTTGAAGATTAACACCCAAGAAACACCGGGATAGAAGAGAGAGAGAGAGAGAGAGAGATTCCTCCAGCAAGGAGGGGGTCCAGAGCTGGTGCCTGAGGAAGTGGGGGTATCCTTCCCCTGTTATAGATTTTAGGTTTCTTCTCATGCCTCCCCTCCCATCTAAGTCCTTTTGAACTGGCCCCCATTTTCCCAACCTTGTCTGCCTCTCCTTTGTTCTTATCTCATGCTTCTTTCTGTAATATAAAAACAGTCATTGATCTCAATGCCCAATAATTCACCAGGGACCCTGAGAATGGCGTAATTGGATCCTCACGTTCCTTCTCCGTTTGGTGATGCTGTGTGGTTAGGCTTCAAGAAAGAGCCCTACACTTTTAGCTGGAATACTTCTGCATGGGGCAGCTTCTCGTCTGCTGCATGGTTAACCCAATACTTAAGGGTTCTCCTTCCTGCTGCCCCTTTGGTCCTGAGCCTCTGGCTGGCAGGGTGTGCTGAGCCTGAGCCACGTTGTGTGAGCATTTTGTGGGCACTGATTCTTAATGTCACCACGGCCTTCACTGTTGTCATCCCTGCTGGGTGGTGCACCCCATCAAATAACATCTGCATGGGCGCCGGGAGAGGTTCCAGATTGATTGAGTAGAGGGCACAGAGCCTCTTCCTGGGGACTCTGGACATCAATGGGACGTCAGCCACAGGGACAAACTCATGATAGCCCTCACACTCACCTGTAGCCTGAGTCCTGCTAATTCAGTTATAGCCAGAGAGAGGAATCTGGGGCCTCATGGGAGACCTTACCAGGTATGTGAAATTAAAGGTCACAGGGGGACACCAGCAAGGAGGGTTGTTTTGAGCAGATGGTGGAATGTCTGAGAGAAATGTGCTAAGGAGATTTAAAGACCACGAACCCACACACAGGAAAACTGCGGAGATAGGGGATGGGACAGAGGGACTCAAACAGGCAACTACAGCTCTTTGCATGTTATTTAGTTCAACACTTAAAACGACCCTTGTGAAGTAGGGTCTATTGCCCTTGATTTTACTTGTAAGAAAACTGAGGCAGGGAGAGATTATGTCAGTCACTAAGGTCCCAGAATAGCTCACAGAGATTTGGTCTCCAGCACCTCTTCATCATCACTCAGAAATCAGCTGGCCCCCTCGGTCACCCTTCCTCTGCAGCAACAGACCTCGTTGTTTAAGGCTGTGAAGCAAAACTGAACCTCATGAGGCCCTTTTATAAATTATCAACCGAAGTACAATTTGGAACAAGAATACAAGAAATACTAATCCAAGGAACAGACAGACATTCTCCTCAACCTTGGACTGCCCCCCAACTCCTTGACTTGAGTCTTGTTTTATCACACCTGAGCCTTAAATTCATCAAATCCTGCTAGATTTGTCCACAGCTCCAAGGTTTGTGACCAAGTACTTTGTGTCATGATATTGATATTAATTTTGCTACAGTTTTACTTGTCCCAAGAGATTTGTCAGCTTTTTAAAATATCCGCTGGGCGTCCCAGTGCACACCTGTAGTCCCAGCTACGGGGGAGGCTGAGGCGGATGGGTCTCTGGAGCCCAGGAGTCCCAGGCCTGGGCAGCTCAGTGAGACCCGCTTCTCAAACTCAAAACAAGACAAAACCAAACAACCCAGCCTTATTTATGTGTAGCTTACACATAGAAAGCCCACCTGTTCTAAATGCACAGTTCAGCGACCTTTATAGTCAACCCCCAGAGTTATCCAATTTTAGAACATTTCCACGGCTCCTCCCTCAGTCCCTTGTACGCATTTGCAATCGATCCCCACTTCTAGCTCCAGCCCCAGGAGACCCCTCTTCTATGCTCCACTCTGTAGATTGCCCTTTCTGGCTGGTTCATCAAATAGAATCATGCACCCACCGTCGTCTGTGACTGGCCTCTTTCCCTTGGTGTCGTGTTTCTGAGGTTCACCGATGTGTAGCGTGTCTCGTTACTGTGTCCTTTTTAATTGCCCAAATTTTTTCCATTATATCTGATAGTCCACATTTTGTTTATCCACTCCAGCTGATAAACCCTTGGATCTTTTCTGCTTTGGGGCCAGGATGAATAATGCTTCTGTGAATATCTGCTTACAGATCTCTGGGTGGACAAGTGTTCTGGTTTCTTTGGGAGTTGCTGGCTCACAGGGTAAATTTATGTCTGACAAGGAAAGTTCAGGCGTTCCCACAGTGACTGCAGCATTTAACACCAGCGGTGTATCCCAAGGGACCGGGGTCTTCACGATTTCACCAGCATTATGTTGCTTGCCTTTAACAAAACAAAACAAAACAAAAAAGTCTCTTTTATTATAACCATCCCAATCTGTGGTATCTCATTGAGGTTCTTAATTTGCATTTTTTTCAATGATTAATGATATACAGCATTTGCACCCAAAGATTTCTAGCTGTAGCTCCCTAAAGCCTATTCCAAGAAAGTCAGAGAACCTCTTCCCTTCCTTCCACCGTCAGAAATGTTCCCACAGTGGTGGCCACCTGGGTGGCAGATTTGGGGTTATCCTGTGCCAAGATTGTTTTTCTTCCTCCTGGGCCTTTGCTCTTCCCACCCTCTCTACTTGGTTGCTATTCAAATTTCTAATTTGTATCAAATGCTTAGGTTTATACAGCAGCCACTTGTCCCTGTGGGTGTGTGTGTTGGGGGGGTGAGTTTTATAGCTTGCTTTTGACCCAAATGCTCTTAAAAGGATGCGTCCTGTACCACACCCCTGGGCCGTTTGAATGTATGTGGAAACAACAGGATTGACTTGGTTTTCTGCCATTATTGTGACAAAGGGGAGCAGTTAGCTCAGCAGAGACTGGAGCGCTAAGCACAAACAGATGTGGTCGGGCAGCTGGGGAGGGTCCTAAGCTGTCCCCAAATGCTGGTACTAGCTACACACTCTACCCCGGAAGTCGGCAAACTCATCTTCTCTGCAAATTGGCAATTTCAAATAAGGAATAAAAGTTGAGCTGGATGCAGAAAAGATGGGAAGGCCCTGGCTCACCTGGTGGAACTGAGAGGAGCCAGATTTGGACAGGAAAATGAGAGAAGCCGGGGCTGGGGGAGGCCAACTTCCAAAGCAGGGGCCAGAAGGCAGAGCCTGGGAGGAGAGGGTCAGACAAGAGAGTGGCCAGCTTCTGAGCTGGGCTGGACACAGATGCTGGACCAGAGTTCTCCTTAACTTGGAGAGTTCTGCAGCACCTGGCGGGGGCTGGGCTGAGGCCAACACGTGAGATGACCTGAAGGGTGCTCTGAGATGAAGGAGAAGTGGCCACAGCATGGCGAGTGCCTCAGAGCTGGCCCTGCCCTGTCACTCATGACCTCTCAGGTATGGTAGCCAGGACTGGTTTCCCTGTCTCCACTGGGACAGCCATGAGCAGGGTATGCCTGTGTGGTGGTGGCCCAGATGCAGGTGGGCAGAGCTGCTGCTGCACTGGTTCAGATGTGGCTGGCCTGAGCCTGCTGGGGGCAATCAGGGCCCACAAATGGGAACACCATGTTGGTCACAGCCCATCATCTGTCAGCTGTTCCCCACATCACCATCTGCACCTGCTGGTAACACAGGCAGCCAGGCAAGGTGGCCCCAGAGATCCCCCAGAAAGCAGCTACTCGGTAATGTTTTCTGAGTTTTCCTTGTGTGGAGAAATAGCCTGTAAGCTTTCCAAGGAGAGGCCTTGACCCTGTGGCCTGGTTGGGGATAGTGACTCTGGGTGCAGCATGTGGGCTCCAGCAGGCCCCCTCTTGGAGAATGGCTATGGAAGACGGACTGCTGCTGCCCAAGTCTGTAGGAGAAGGAACGGCCAGGGCCCGTGGCTGCTGGGGAGGTCCGAAGGCCATGGCCTGAGGTGGCATCGATGTTCCTGAGTTCCGTCACCTTTTCTAGGCCTCGTTTGTGAATGAACAAGGGTGTTCTGTCCAGTCTCTGAGTCCCTCCTCCCTCCACTCATGCTTGTGAAGTGTCCCAGGGCAGAGAGAGGGAAGGGTGGGCTGGAAGAGGAGGAACAGAGTGAGGCGTGGAGGGACGCAGGAAGCTCAGCAGCCCCTTCCTTCCTGTGATGCACCCAGAGGCCTTATCCATGGGTGGCAGGGTGCACCCTGGGGTCAACCCACCCTCACATACTCCAGGACCGGCCCTGGTCTTCCGGCCATGAGCAGCCACCTTGGCCCCAGCAGGCAGCCAGGCCCCATGCAGGTAGAGGTGGGCGCAGGTTTGCAGTCCTGGTCTCTGATGGCCAATCTGACCCGCTTTGGACAGGCATCTGGCCCAGAACCCCTTCATCTGTGACTGTAACCTCAAGTGGCTGGCGGACTTCCTGCGCACGAATCCCATCGAGACGAGCGGAGCCCGTTGCGCCAGCCCCCGGCGCCTAGCCAACAAGCGCATTGGGCAGATCAAGAGCAAGAAGTTCCGGTGCTCAGGTAACTGCCTGCTGGTCTGTCTTCAGACTGCTCAGGGACCCCGTGATGATTCCTGAGTGGCTCCAAAGAGGGTGTCCTGGGGCACTTTGGAGTCAGGCTAGAGGGCGCAGGCCCCACCCTGTGTCCTAGGTTCAATGTTGGTTCATCCCCTCTTCATTGTACTGAGCCCTAGGAGAAGTGGGGCTGGCAGAAGGCCCAGAGGGAGGCCCAGTCCCTCTACTCCCAGGCCAGCTCTTCTTCACACTGCACTCGATCCTTGAAAGATAGTCAGGAGGCCCGGGAGGTTTTGCAGTGAGCTAAGAGCCTCCTCAGACTTTGGGGCAGCTACAGCAAGGTCGACGCAGTCCCCACTGTTCATTGCAAGTGAGAGGTCCCATTGGATGTGCTCCTCAGCACTGACCTGGGCAAGGAACACCAGGGCTCTGGAGTAAGGCTTCTGCATCAGGGGCTGGGCAGGTGGACTCAGGCCCCCATACCAGGTACCAGCTGCATTCCTGGGGTGCCTTCAGCCAGGTGGGACATGGGGCCAGGCCTGGCTGCTCCTCCATCATGACATTTCTCTGCTTCTCTCCCCAGCCAAAGAACAGTACTTCATTCCAGGTAGGAGTGGGGGCCAGCCTGGAGGGGCAGTGGCTGTGAGTGGGCCACATGGGGGACTTGGAAGGCCCTGGGTTGGCCATGCTGCTTGGAGCCTGCCCTCTGCCCAGCTCTCCTTCTCGCCACAGGCACGGAGGGTCACCAGCTGAACAGCGAGTGCAGCAGTGATGTCACCTGTCCCCACAAGTGCCGCTGCGAGGCCAGCGTGGTGGAGTGCTCCAGCTTGAAGCTCTCCAAGATCCCAGAGCGCATCCCCCAGTCCACGGCTGAGCTGTGAGGGCCCCACCCTGCACCCCTCCTCCACCTGAGCGCCCGTTGACCCCCAGGCCCACTCCAGGCTTTCCCCTGTCCAGCTGTGTTTGGGGGACCGCAGGAGACATGAACCACAGCCTTCACCCCAATTGCCCACTGCTTCTGCCTCACAACCCCCTCGAAGCAGTCTCTGACACCAGGGAGGGCCACCATCCTGAACTAGGGGTGGCTTTCTTCAGTGATGCTTTTGTCTACCTTCAGGGACATGATTCTGTGAGTTGAAGTCGGGGCTTAACATCCTTTATTATTTTTCTCTATCTAAAAACATGAATTTGTGTAGATAAGTATCACGTGCTTGGACGCCTGCGTGTCTCTGTCCTTTGTGTATGCAAATTTTCATGACATTTTTAATGTTAAAAATATGCCCGTTCACCTCTCCCCCAGTACCAGGCCCAGCCTTCCTTTGAGATGAGAACCATTGGCCTTGGCAGATACATTCATCAGGGAGTCCCCTTGGTTTGCATCCCAGGGCAGAAGGTGCCTTAATACCCACCATTTATTTATTGGCATGTACCTGCCTCTTGCAGACGATTGAACAACAATGAGATTTCCATCCTGGAGGCCACTGGGATGTTTAAAAAACTTACTCATCTGAAGAAAATGTGAGTCGCTTGTTGGTGGGAAGGTGCCCATTAGGATGCTGGCCTGGGATGGGGAGGGAGAAGGCTGGGGAGGGGGGAGCTTCTCAGGGGGACATGGGGTGTTGAGTGCAGGAAGGGAGGGGCTCCTGGGTGCTGGTAATTTGAAATTCTCCTCTCATCCCCCGCCTCCTCTCCCAGCAACCTGAGCAACAACAAGGTGTCCGAAATTGAAGATGGGGCCTTCGAGGGCGCAGCCTCCGTGAGCGAGCTGCACCTAACCGCCAACCAGCTGGAGTCCATCCGCAGCGGCATGTTCCGGGGTCTGGATGGCTTGCGGACGCTGTGAGTGTGCACAGCAGGGCCACAAAGCCCAACCACGGGGTGGGCATGCACTAAAGGGAAAGCCCAAGAAGGCGGGAGATGGCCTTCCCCAGGCCCCGCTGCAGGACAGCTGAGGACCCTGCATGAGGGCAGGCAATCCCACTTGGGTGACTCGGTGGACAGGCCCATTCTCTTGATCCCTGGGGCAAGTGTGATGCCTGGTGAAGGGATGGAAAGAAGGGGCCCTCCTGAGGTCCCCCTGCATTGCTCTGGGGTCAGGCTACAGGAATACAGCACAACTACAGGCCAGAGGGACTGGACAGCTGTGAGGGGACCTTGCCAGGTGACTTGGTGGAGCTAGAAGGACAGGGTGGTGCACCGTCCCTGGGATTCTCAGAGCCAGCCAGAGCCCAGGAGCTCAGTGGCTCCAGGGTCATGAGCACTCTGTGAAGCTGCAGGGAGCCCCTTTCCAGCCAGTGACCGTGCTCTTCAGGTGACCCTATGGATGTTTAGTGTCCAGCAGACAGGTTGCCTGCCCTGCCAGCCTTTCCACAGTGATGGGACTGTTCTGTGTCTACACTGTTCACTCTCCACATGGCTGTGGAGCCCTTATTTAATTTCAATTCATTTAAACTGAAATGACTACATGTGCCTCGTGACCACAGTATTGGAAAACGCGGCTCTGGCAAGCCACCCGCTCGGGCTGAAATCCCAGCTCTGCAGCAGGGTGTGGATTTGTCTTCTGAGCGTGTATCATTGCACTGGTGGAAGGTAAATGAACGTGCGGCAGGACTCCCTGTGGATCTTCATTTGTTTGTTTTACAAAAAGGGGATTTGATTAGGCACTGTGTTTTGCAGCTTGATTCTTTCATTTGAGCGTATAGCCTGGCCATCTTTCTGGGCTGTTCCTGTCTGGCTGCCTCCTCCCTTCTTATATTTACCTACTGTTTTTTGAAAGAGGGTGCCCACAGCCAGGACCGAGGCTATAAAAATCACACGAGGGACAGTGCAGACATAGCAAAGAAGTGCCCATGACCTCACCACTGACCCTAAATGACTGCTGTTAATCATTGGTATTAACAACTATCCTTCTGGTCTTTTACGTGCCTGCACCCACGTTCATATGCACATACGTACATACATGGAAATATAGCTCATCTGTGGAACCATCTCCACAGTCTATGTCATAAACATATCAGTTCTCACCAAAAGTTTACCTCCACCATCTTCATCATTATTATCATTAGTATGATAAGAACACCTGAGATAAGATCTGCCCTCTTAGCCAATTTCCAAGTATATCTTGCAATATCATTTGCTATGGGCACATGCTGTTCTGTAATGATGAATTACATTTTGTGTAATTGAAATACACTTTTAAGGAAACCCTACAATAAATTTTATCTAATAATCTTTTCCTTTAACATAATGTGGGCACCTTTACCTATCATTAAATTTTCTTTTTCTTTTTTTTTTTTTGAATTACTTATTTTTTTATTTTTATTTTTTTTCTTCATACATGTACTTGGGTTTTTTTTTTGCATTATAATTCTTATTACACATATATACCACAATTTTTCATGTCTCTGTTTGTATATAAAGTAGGTTGACACCCAATTCGTGTCTTCATACATGTACTTTGGATAATGATGTCCATCATATTCCACCATCCTTGCTAATCCCCTGCCTCCTCCCTTTCCCTCCCTCCCCTCTTCCCTATATAGAATTCATCTATTCATCCTATGTTCCCCCTGCTTACCCCAGTATGAGTCAGCCTCCTTATATCAGAGAAAACATTTGGCATTTGATTTTTTGGGATTGGCTAACTTCACTTAGCACTATTTTCTCCAACGCCATCCATTTACCTGTAAATGTCATGATTTTATTCTCTTCTATTGCTGAGTAATATTCCATTGTGTATATATGCCACATTTATTTTTTATCCATTCATCCACTGAAGGGCACTTAGGTTGGCTCCACAGTTTAGCTATTGTGAATTGTGCTGCTATAAACGTTGATGTGGCTGTGTCCCTGTAGATGCTGTTTTTAAGTCCTTTGGGTATAGTCTGAGGAGAGGGATAGCTGGGTCAAATGGTGGTTCCAACCCAGATTTCCAAGATATCTCCATACAGCTTTCCATATTGGCTGCACCAATTTGCAGTCCCACAGCAATGTATGAGTGTGCCTTTTTCCCTACATCCTCACCAACACTTATTGTTATTTGTCTTCATAATAGCTGCCATTCTGACTGGAGTGAGATGAAATCTTAGAGTAGTTTTAATTTGCATTTCTCTGATTGCTAGAGATGATGAGCATTTTTTCATATATTTGTTGATTGATTGTGTATCCTCGTCTGAGAAGTGTCTGTTCAGGTCCTTGGCCCATTTGTTGATTGGATTATTGTTATTATTATTTTTTGGTGCTTAGCTTTTTGAGTTCTTTATATATCCTAGAGATTAGTGCTCTATCTGATGTGTGAGGGGTAAAGATTTGCTCCCAGGATGTAGTCTCTCTGTTCACCTCACAGATTGTTCCTTTTGCTGAGAAAAAAACTTTTTAGTTTGATTTCATCCATTTATTGATTCTTGGTTTTAATTCTTGCACTATAGGAGTCTTATTAAGGAAGTTGGGGCCTAATCCCACATGATGGAGATTAGGGCCTACTTTTTCTTCTATTAGACGCAGATAAATTTTCTTTTACAACATCAATTTGGATGACTATATATTGTATCATCGCTGGTGATTTAGGCTGTTTCTGACGTCTTTATTTCGAGCAAGGCTGTGATCAATGTCTTCAGCACACTGTCTGTGCCCACCGTGGTATTGAGGATTCCCTTTGGTGGAGTCCTCAGAGTGGACCAGCCAGTGGCAGGGGAGAGAGGCCTGTTGGAGACCTGTGCACTCACCACACATACCGGGGAGGTCCCCGGCCATTGTGTGCCGCTGTGTGATAGTGGCCTCTCACCCACACTCCCAGCAACTCTGGCATCATCATCATTATTATTATTATTATTATTATTACTACTGTGTTTTTGATAATTTTTCAATTTGGCAGGCAGAAATGGAATGTTTCTTAGGTGTCCTTGCTTACTCATAAGGTGAGCCTACTCCATGAGCATTACCCAGGCTGTTTTGGTTTCTCTCCTGACTGGCCTAGTCTGTTAAGGCTTGTTTTCGGCTGTTTTTATCTGGGCTGGGTTTCAGAGGGTGAACCTAGGCCATTCCCGATGCAGATGAGGAGGAAGGGCGTCCAGAAAGCCCTCCCGGTGGGGGTAGGCGTGGCCGTGCAATGGTCCACCATGCGACCAGCGCACTGGTTTCATTAATGAGGTTCTTGGCATAAAAGTTAGCTAGCGAGATCGAAATAAAACACACAGACTCAGTTACCTTTTTCTATGACCAGGTCCTAGACGGCTCCCCTCTCTGGTTCCCACCTCTAACCGCCCGGTAGGGCAGCAAGGATTACTCAGGGCTAGCAGGAGAGAGAGAGAGAGAGCACGCCAGGGAGTAGCCTTTTATTGGGGAACAAGAAATTCAGGGGAGAATTCCATCCAATGAAGGTTGAGGGGGGCCGCACTCCAAGGTCAGGGTCAGTGATTGGCCCCCAGGGTCAGTGGTCAGTCATACCCCCACACGGACGGGCTCTCTCATCAGGAGAGGGCCGGGAAATCCCCGACACAGTTAGCCAGAACGCCTCAGACCCAAACCGGGAGTTGCCCAGTCACGTGTGAGAATGGCTTCCCACACAATGGAGCCATGTGAGGGGCCCTTGACCACCGTGGGGGCGAGCTACACCTGACCGCTGAGAAGATGGCCTGGGGCTGGGTGGACATAGTCTCCCAGGTCACAGCAGAGTTTAAACTGTGGGCAATCTGAAGATCCCTAAGGAGTGTTAAACTGGAGAGGGACAAGATGCTGGCCACTGGGTGGAGCATGGCCTGGAGATGGGGAGGAGCACTGGCCATCCAGGGAGTGAGTGACCGTGGGCTGCAGGGGCCTCTATGATAGGGTAGACAGGAGGCGCACAGTCCAGGCACCCTTGAGGCAAGGTGGTCTGGAGGTGGGCACAGTCGTGTGGAGCTCTCCCTCGCGTGGCCATGGCCATGGCCCCCGTTCCTGCTCTGCAGCTCAGAGCCTCTGGAGGAGCCTTGGGAACCACCTGGTGGTGACCACCGCCGTGTGACCCAGGGGGACTGTGGCGGGCCACAGCCCAGGGCTCTTCCCTCCTCCGCAGGATGCTGAGGAACAACCGCATCAGCTGCATCCACAACGACAGCTTCACGGGCCTGCGCAACGTCCGGCTGCTCTCGCTCTATGACAACCAGATCACCACCATCTCCCCCGGAGCCTTCGACACCCTCCAGGCCCTTTCCACGCTGTAAGTCCCGGCCTCAGGGGACAGGCAGGATGGTGGCTCTGGGAGCAGCCATCCCTGGGGGCGATCTTGGGTGGGACCTCCTGGCTTGTTGGAACATGGCTTCCACCACTTTGGAATTCTGTCTCTCTCCCCCAAACTGACCCTCTGGGTAATGGTTGGTTGTGTGGGAAAGAGCCCTGGGTGCGCGGGGCCAGTAAGCGGCAAGTCCTACAGCAGTGGACGGAAAGGGGCCTTGCTAAGTCAAATGAAACTGGCGGGGTGTCTTGATGGCCCCATGTCCTGCCCCTTCCAGAAACCTCCTGGCCAACCCCTTCAACTGCAACTGCCAGCTGGCCTGGCTGGGCGACTGGCTGCGCAAGAGGAAGATCGTGACAGGGAACCCGCGATGCCAGAACCCAGACTTCCTTCGGCAGATCCCCCTGCAGGACGTGGCCTTCCCCGACTTCAGGTGTGAGGAAGGTAATACCCGGGCCCCGTGGGCAGGCGAGGGGGTGAGCGGAGCCAGCTAACTGGCAGGCTGGGTCAGGAAGATAGGGAGTGGCAGGCAGCACTCTCACACGCCCCAAGGGAGGAACACAGTGGGGAGGGGAGGCTGGCTGATGGGGAGGGACACGGAAATTCCCCCACTTGGAGGTGTCTTTGTGTGGTTAGAGGAGGAGTAATTGCTTATAGCAGAAAAATGGGAAAGTACAGTAGAAATAGATAAACATTACCTATGATCCCATCACTCAGAAAATCAAGTAACATCTTGGTGCATTTTCTTTATGTAAGTATGTTTAACCCACAGACCCGCCTCCTAGCTGCTCCTGAGACTTATGGGGTCACCCTCTGAGCTTGGCCCTGATTGCAGGAGCCTTAAAAAGTCCCATCCTCCTCGCTGACCAGGACTTCATCCCTTCCTCCCTAGGCCAAGAGGAGGGGGGCTGCCTGCCCCGCCCGCAGTGCCCCCAGGAGTGCGCCTGTCTGGACACTGTGGTCCGGTGCAGCAACAAGCACCTCCGGGCTCTGCCCAAGGGCATCCCCAAGAATGTCACAGAACTGTGAGTAGTTCAGGGCCTCGCAGCCTCCATGTTAATTCAGAGGAATACATTGCCTTTCTTGAGGAGGAGGAGGAGGAGGAGGTGCCCCAGTGCAGGGATCGGCTGACTGGGAGGAGGGTCAGGGCTTTGCAGAAAGCACCAGTTCCGACAGACTTGGACCTTTTCTTGGATTCCCTCTCTGAGGTCACCTGATGACACAAGTCTCCAGATCGAGGGCTTCATCCCATTAAACTAAGCTCTCCTTTAACAGAGGGAGTAACATTACCTTTCCACTTGACATTGTCTCATGAGTCTTCCCCTCTCTCATGAAAACAAGTGTGATTTTTTCTTAACTAGAGACATAATATTCTTCACGTGAACCGATGATGGTCTAAATGTCAAGTCCCCTTTTGTTGGATATTTAATCGTTTCCATTTTGCTGTCATAAATAGCTCCAAGGTGAACACTCCTTCAGTGAAACCACTGCTTTGCCACTAGCCAATGTAACGGTGGCCTGCTCGCTCACCTGCCCTGCACCAACCCTGAGTATGGCAATGTGCCAGTCTTCGTTGATTTGGACTTGGTGTCTGAGCTCCTGTGGGGCTGTGGATGTAAATGCAAGCAACAAATGAGAACGGGCAAACTTATGCTTCTGTGTTCTCTCTCTAGCTATTTGGATGGGAACCAGTTCACACTGGTTCCGGGACAGCTGTCTACCTTCAAGTACCTGCAGCTCGTGTGAGTATTCAGGCTGCTTGAGGATCTCTGCCCTGCCTCAGAGGACATGCAGGCCATCGGCATCTAATTATCTTGGTTCCAGTTTTTCAGGAAGTTCCTTCTGGACAGATCCTGATTCTAAATCCCCTCTTCCCAAGGGAAAACACCTGTGCCGAGAGCTGTTTGCCACCTAGTGGCCATGGTTGGGAATTACACCCTTCCAGCATGGTTGGGTCAGACCTGCCTGCCTCTGTGTCCACATCTCCCCCATCCTCCTCAAGGGGGATCATTATTGTTAATGTGACAAATCCGTGCAAGGATCAGAGCTAGGACAGAAGTAAAGGGTGATGGGAAACCTCTTTGTCCAACCCGGAACCCTAAACCAAATAAGACACTGGGAGCTACAAATTTATAACTAAGTTCCTCTTAGACTAACATCTGCTTTTGTTATGTCCACCTTCTACCCTTTCCACCCCATGGAAACATACAAAATAATAAACCCCAGGATAATAAGGTCGATTCATTTAGTCTTCCAGCCTACTAAGTACCTTACTGCTATTGTCTGTCTCTGCTCATTGGGCAGATTCTGCCCCAAAGAAGACCAGAGACCATTCTATTTAGTGTACCTGCAGCATTGCTGCAGGAAGTGTGGCCCGGGGACCTGTGTCAGTCTGAATACAGTTGTGACAGATCTGTACGTAGATAAGGAGCCCGTCCCAGGGTGCAAATTGACATCTTCCTTCCTTCCTTGAGAAACTCTTGCTATGCAAACAACGTTAGCTAAACTAAATTGTGTGTTTAGATTACATTTTGGCACACGTTTTCTTGCTGTGGACTGGTAACAATTGGTTCAAAGACTGGCTAATTCCATTCTGTAGAATCTTGTATCTCCAAATACCTGTCTTTGCTTAATGACCTCAAGAGTGTGTTTTGAGCCGTCCAGTGGGGGTGGAGGTGGAAGAACATGGTTGGTGGCTGGTGACAGAGAAAGAGAAAATACTGCAATTCCCCAGGCTTTCTGTGGACTACTCTGATGAAGCTCCAACTGTGGCTAGGATACCCTTGAAGAGGCCAGGAGGGGACAGAGTGATACTGTCAGTGTGCCAGCTGCTGCAGGGTCACCCAGGTTTAGACCAGGCTCTGCCTGTGCCCAGCTAGGTGGTCCCAGGTGAATTCATCACTCTGAGACTCCTGGTCTCCATCTGTAAAGTGGGGTTACTCTCTCCCTTGCAGTACTGCCGAGGGGGGCTTGTGCACTAGCACACACCAGAGAGAAAGAGAGGACCACTGGCAGGAGGGAGGGGGAGGGGGCAGTGCCCTCCCCAGGAGCATTTCCTTGGTGAAAAGGGGGATAGCCAGCTCTTCCTGGAAAGGGGAGGGGCAAAGAAGGAGAGGTGGCAGAGAGGGACACCAGGGAACTCAACAGCTGTGAGCCCAGTGCGCCTGCCTCTCCACCCTTGCCCCACCAGAGCAGTGGAGCTGTGGTCCTCCTGCATGGGGAAGGGCCAGAGCAGGTGGGGGAGGGCCCTGACCTGGGATTAAGTTCTCTCTTTGCAAATGATGATGCTCTTGCTTTTTCCAGGGACCTGAGTAATAACAAGATCAGTACCTTAAGCAATTCCTCCTTCACCAACATGAGCCAGCTGACCACTCTGTGAGTCCCAGCAGGGCCTGGGTGGGGGCGTAGGGGGCCTGGCTTCAGCCTTATTATTCTGGGCATTGCTCCCTGGTTACTCATAGGACCATGTGCAGACTCCCTCCCCTGCAGAGAGACTTTTAAAAAACATCTCTCATTGTGTCTCCTCAGCCTTTTGTCTAAGATCAAGTGTAAACATATCTTTCTTTGTGAAATACAACACATACGGAAAAGTGCAAAAATATAAATGGCACCGTTTAACAAATAATCATCAAGCTAGCACATGTGTAGACACCTAAGTCAGAAACAGAGCCATGTTAGCACTTCAAAAGCCCCATCCCTACCTGTCATTACTGCTCCCTCCGCCCACCCCACCCAACGTAGCCCCCATCCTGACGTGATGATGATAACTTATTGATTTTCTCTGTAGTATTGTCATCTACATATGCATTTCTAAACATCACCATTTAATTCTACTACATTAAAACGTACAGAGCATTTTTTAAAAATCTAAGCCAAATAGAAGCCCTTTTGCTTGACATTATCATGTCTGTGAGACCCATCCTGTTGTGTGCAGCTGCAATCTAGTCATTTTCATTGCTGTTACTTTTTTCATTGCCATACTTCCCTCATTCACTCTATTATCAATGGGTATTGGGTCATTTCCAACTTGGCTTGTTGTCAGCAGAGACTCTCTGAACATTTTTATGCACCTATCCTAAGAAATTTCATGTGATCTCTAATTATATTCCAAGTAATTTATCAGAAGGTATTAAGAAGCATCCCTATTATTTTCCTGGTGCTTAAGAGTGCATCTCTTTTGGGGCTGGATTGTGGCTCAGTGGTAGAGCGCTTGCTTAGCACGTGCGGAATGCTGGGTTCAGTCCTTACCACATAAATAAAAGTATTGTGTCCAACTACAACTAAAACAATTTTTTTTTTTAAAAAAAGAGTGCATCTCATTTGCTTTCCCAGCATGTCATGTTCCTTACGATGCACCACAAACAGGGATTTTCCCAGGCTGCTGTCTAGGTCAAACGGTAGAGCCAGTTTCCGGAAAGGGAAGGGGGTCCGGACCCAGCCAGTCTTTAGAGGAGAAGGTGGGCTGAGGCCAGCAAGACCTGATCTCATTCCTCTCCTGCACTTACCTGCCCCAGGACCGGCTAGTCAGCTGGTCCCCACTCCCCAGGCTTCCTGACACCTTGGCAATTTGCTCCTTCTTGGGGAGATTTAGCCTTGAAAAGGCCCTTTGTGAGCCAGTGTGTGTGGAAGCCACCTCTGTCTAGGGCTGTGTTCCCAAGCTATAGATCCTGCCCTCCAGGGACATTTGGCAATGTCTGGAAACGTGTGTAGTTGTCACAACTTGGAGGGAGGGTGCTGCTGACATCTAGTGGGCAAAGGCCAGGGAGGCTGCCAAACACCCCTCAGTGCACAGGATGGTCCCCAAGACCAAGAACTGTCAATACGCCCAGGCAGACAAGTCCTGGTCTGAGTGACCCTGCCAGCCACAAGGAGGACAGACCCTTTCCTGTGATATGTCTTTTTTTTTTTTTTTTTGAGGAGGAGGGGGGCAGGTACTGGGGATTGAACTCAGGGGCGCTCGACCACTGAGCCAAACCCCCAGCCCTATTTTGTATTTTATTTAGAGACAGGGGCTGACTGAGTTGCTTAGCACCTTGCTGTTGCTGAGGTTGGTTTTGAATTCGCGATCTTCCTGCCTCAGCATCTCCAGCCACTGGAATTACAGGTGCCACCACGCCTGGCCTTTCCTGTAATATGGACAGCTCATTTATCTTGCTATTTTTTTTTTTTTTTTTTTGGTTTTTGCTTCCGGCATAAGAAAGGTCTTTGGTGATCTGTTTAATATCTTACTGTTTTTAAAAAGAGCTTCTATAATCCTGGAGACTCCGGAGGCAGAGGTGGGAGAATCACAAGTTCAAGCCAGTCTGGGCATCTTAGTGAGACCCTCAGCAACTTAGCAAGATCCTATCTCAACATAAAAAAATAAAATAAAATGAGCTGGGGATGTGGTTCAGTGGTAGAGTGCCCCTGGGTCCAATCCTTAGTGCTCAAAAAAAAAAAAAGTAATTTTACTAAAGTATAATTAACATACAACAAACTGCCTGCATTAAAGTGTAGAACTTGATAAATTTTGACATATGCACACACCCAGGAAACTAACCACAATAAAAAGTGGACCCCTGATGTCCCTTTGCACTTCTCCCAACCCCCAGCCCCATTCGATAAGTGATCTGTTTTCTGTCATTATAATTAGTTTGCATTTTTTAAAAGTTTTATGTAACCATTTATAAAACAAGCTCTTTTTGGCTTGGCTTTTGTGGCTTAGCCTAATGATCCTGAGATTCATACACACCGGTGGTCCCTTCCTTCTCACTGCTCAGCAGTATTCCCGGGCATGAATGTGCCCAGTCTGTTCCTCCATTCATCAGTGGGTGGACGCAGGGGGATGTCCAGGGTGGGGCTGTTGCAGGTATCATCTCCCTTCTTCATCTGCTTGTCTTCCTTGAATGGAATCATTTCTCTGAAAGCATTTTGAGAGGTGGTTTAATGTGTGGACTGTGGAAACTGAGAATCTTTTTTTTAATATATATATTTTTTAGTTGTAGGTGGACACAATACCTTTATTTTTATGTGGTGCTGAGGATCGAATCCAGGGCCTCACGTGTGCTAGGCAAGCTCTCTACCTCTGAGCCACAACCCCAGCCCCCCCAAAACTGAGAATCTTAATGACAATCCCCCCAATAACTTAATAACATGGCCTTGAGGAAGTTCTTTTCACTACATGGAGCCTCGGTTTCCTCATCTATGAGATGAGTAGAAATGGTACCTTCCTCTCCGTCATCGACTGTCCCTCCCTCCCTCCCACAGGATCCTCAGCTACAATGCCCTCCAGTGCATCCCTCCTCTGGCCTTCCAGGGGCTCCGCTCCCTGCGCCTGCTGTAAGTCCCCTCAGAATTCATTCCTCCAGGAATCCACTCCCCTGGGGCCCTGCCGCCACCTGGTGGGCAGCAAAGCCCCTGTGTCTGGGGCCCAGGCAGGACTAATGCTGTGTTCAGGTGGGAGTCCAGAACATCTGCGTGCAAGCCCCTACAGAAGCGAAGTCCTGAATGGGAAAGGATGTGAGAAAGGGGGTTGCTGTCACCCCCCAGATGAATCTGGGGTGTGTGGGGGGAGGGGTGTCCCAAGATAGGGTAGCCCTTTACTGCATCTGAACAGCCTCCTATTCAGATTGAAAATGTTTGGCTTGCAAGAGATGTGGGCACCTTTTCCAGAAGTTCCTACTTAAGGTTTTGCCATGTGACCAAAGCCTTCTGTTGTGTCTATCATGACAGCCGCTGTCAGCCCCACCGGGGAGCAAGGTGACATTCCTCCAGCCCTGACCCATGGCTGGCCGTATGAACTTCTTTATCAACCTCTCAAGCTAAGAGAGGGAGGGCTTGCAGGCGCACCAGTCCAATCGGCGATGCAAACCTGCTGCTTGAATTATTTTTGATGACGAAAAGAGTCCTCCCGAAGGACTGGGGGACAGGGGGGTCCTCCAGGACTATTCAGGGCTCCCTCCTCCTTCACTGGGGCCAACAGGGCAGGGTCTCTGGGCTGAAGGCCACCTCCCTCCTTGCACTGACAGAGAGAGCTGGAGGACAGCTTGTCCCTTCTCAGGAGAGAACTGGGACTGCCCCTCCACTGGGGCTCCTGTCCCTGTCTCTGGACCAGGCACCAGCAGCTTCTTCTCTCCTCAGGTCCCTCCACGGCAATGATGTTTCCACCCTCCCAGAGGGCATCTTTGCAGACGTGACCTCCCTGTCTCATCTGTGAGTAGCAAAAGCCCCATTCTTGGGCCTCACTGGATTTTAACAAAACTTGGGTTCTGAGGGAGACCCCAGCTTCTCAGATTGCCACAATGTCCCTGTGCAGCCTCAGTCCCTCAGGCACTCAGTGGTCCACCGGTCACAGCACTGGTCAGAACAGTTCTTCACAAGCCAGGGCCAAGGTAGAGCTGGCCATTTTCTGATTGCTAAACACTTCACTTGGGTCAGCTGCTGCGACCCTCACACTAGTCCTATACACAGGTACCGTTCCCCTGCACGTGAGGAAGCAGGCCCAGGGAGAGTGAGAAGCTAGCTTGCCCAAAGTTGTGCGGCTGGTGGGTGGTCAGGGTTCTGAGCCCAGTGCCCATGCTCTTAACTTCACACCATGAAAGATAAGTTCCAGACATTTTCTACCTCCCAAAGTGACATAATGGACATTGAATTGCTTCCCAAACCACTTAGCTGGCCGTGCCATGAGGATTCTTTAAAAGCAGTAGTAAAATGGAGAAAGGGGACCCTGTGGAGGGAGGAGGGGAGGAGGAAAGAAGGCGCTGGGCAATTAAATTGACCAAATTGTTATGTGTGTATACAAATATGCCACAAAGAGCGGACTATTATGTGCAATTATAGTGCACCATCAAATAAATAAATAAAATAAGGAGAGAGAGAGAGAGAGGTAGGCTTGACTGCTCTAAGAGCTAAACACAGAACTACCTACGACCCGGCAGGTCCACTCCCAGGTACGTACTCAAAAGAGCCAAAATCAGGATTTCGAACAAATGCTTCTATGCCAATGGCCGGAGTCCATTACAACATTGTTCACAGTAGAGCAAAGTTGAAATACCCCAAGTCCATCCACAGAGGAAGAGAGAAGCAGGACGTGGCAGAGACGTCCAACAGGGGAGAATCCCCCAAAACTAATAAGTTCTGATATGGCCACAGTGCGGGTGAACCCGAGAAACGCACCACTGAAATAAGCCAGACCCCAAGGACAAGTATAGATTATTCTACTGATGTGAGCGTCTCAGAACAGTCACATTCCTAGAGGCAGAAAGGAAAATGGTGGGGCCAGGGCTGGGGGCCAGGCTGGGTACCAGTGTTTAATGAGCTCAACGTTCTGTTTAGGGTGAGGAAAATGTTTTGGAAATGGACGGTGGTGACTGTTGCCCAACACTCTGAATGGAATCCACATTCCTAACTGTACATTCAAAACGGTTGAAATACATATATGTGATATATATTTTAGCACATAAAAAGTGGAGAAGTAAAAAAGCGCTGTGCTGGGGCAGGGCCACCCCCTCTGGAGGCTGGGATGGGTCCAAGCAGACGTCTTTCCTGGCATTCCTTGGTGCCACTGGCTGGGGAGTATATATGGACCGTGGCTGGCACCCTGATTGGCAGACCTTTTGTCTCTCCACCCACACCCAGGGCCTGGGTGGGCAGGCATTTCTGATCAGAAGGGCTCTTAGGGTCACCAGCGTCTCTCTAGAAGTTCATTCATTCAACCATCTAACTAGATTTTCCCATTCTGGGACTTACCTTTCCCAGATTTTAATCTCTGAAATCAAGTGTGTCTTGCCAGGCTCAGTGGCACATACCTGTAGTCCTAGCTACTCAGGAGGCTGAGGTAGGAGGATCCCAAGTTTGACACCAGCCTCAGGAACTTAGCAAAATAAAAAATAAAGGGACTGGAGGTGTAGCTCAGTGGTAGAGCGCTTGCCTGGCACGTGTGAGGCACTGGGTTCGATCCTCAGCACCACATAAAAATAAACAAAATAAAGACTTTGTGTCCATCTACAACTAAAAAAGTATAATAAAAAATAGGTCTGGGGGTGTAGCTCTCAGTAGTAGAGTGTCCCTGGGTTCAATCCCCAGTAACAGTGACAATAAAAAATCATAAAAATAATGAATACATAAATAAAATCAGAGTGTATCTTAAAGTTATATGTATATTTAATATGGTAATGTTTCCCAACCCCTCCCAAAGCATGTTACATATGCGATGTATCTGACAATCTTAGACTTGAAGAAATAAAATAGGTGTCACTCTTTGAAAATCTGCTTGAGTCAAATACTATATTAAGTGCTCTACTGTGGTGTCTTGTTTACTCCATGACCAAAATGAGAAACAGGTTTTGTATTATGTGCCAGCTCTGTGTGATTGGCTGGAACCGCCCTGAACATTGCACTAAAAATTCCAGGGCTGGTCTGAACTTAGGGGGAAGAGTGCAGTGATTGATTAATGATGTCTACCATGGAAATGGGAGGGGTAAGGGGCCTTGTCCAAAGTGACAGGATCTATTATTTCCATTTTATGGTGGTAGGTTCTGAAAAGTTAAACAACTGTTCCAGGTCCTAAAGCTAGGAAATGACAGACAGGATTGGAACTTAGGTGTGTCTGATTCCAAAGCTCACTATTTTTTTATTGCCTCAATAAATATATTCTGGGAAAACAGAGTGAGTCAAGTGCTGAAGAATTTACTAACAAATTTCTGCCCTCTGTGATCATCTAGATATTATAAAGGAGTCTGAAGGAAAAAATGACTAAGGGGAAGTCTGAGGAGCTTCACAGAGGAGGTGCCATTTATGTTGTCATTGAAAAGGTATCAGGAGTGTGGTGGCTTTTCTGTTGCTGTAACAAAACACCTGAGAAAATCAACTTAAAGGAAGAAAGATATATTTTGGCTTATAGTTTCAGATATTTCAGTCCATGGTCACTTGGCTTCCTCACTTTGGGTCTTTGGTGAGGCAGAACATCATGGCAGGGAGCACATGGTGGAGCACAGTTGCTCCTCTCATGGCAGCCAGGAAGCAAGGAGAAAGAGGAGGAATGGAGTGCTGGTACCCTCCTCAAAGTTGCACTCACAGTGGTCACTTCCTCCAACAAGGCCCCACCTCCTGAAGTTTTTACCACCTCCCAATAGCACCAGCAGCTGGGGACCAAGCCTGTAATGCACCAGCCTTTGAGGAACATTCCAGATCCAAACTATAGCAGGAGTTTACCATTTGGAGAAGACTAGAAGGGCATCCAGGAAGAAGAATCAAGTGAAAAGGCTTCAGAAAGCAGATGGCATTTTCAGGGATGTTCCTGTCCAGCATAGAAGAAAGGGTTTGGGTTGGGGAAGAATGTAGGATGGGAAGAACTGAGTTTGGGAAGGGACATTGGAATTCTGTTGTGAAGGGCCTTTTGTACCATGCTAAGGAGTTTGGATTTCATCTTATAGATAGGATGGAATTGTGAGAGAATGAAGTCACTGGTGACATAGAGGCTGCAGGTGACCGGAAGAGGCAGGAGTGAGGTGGGTTAGAGATGCTGGCTGTGGACACAAGCCAGGAAGGGGCAGTGTTGTTTGTTGTTCCTGCTGACTTGAATTCACGAGGGCTTGTTTCCCATCTGTGATTGTTAATTTTTGAATGTGAGCTTATTTTGGGTTGACATTAATCTTTAGAAATTTCTCAGGACCTACATGGGAGACGCTGGTCTCCAGAGAGGACTTGTGCTTGTCTGTACTGGAGACGAGGAGCTGCTGCTGCTCTGGGACAGCTCAGCCTCCTTTGCATACTCATGAGCTGTGTGACGCGGCTTCAGCCTCCCGCTTGCCAGGCCAGACCCTCAGGATCCAGTCCACCTCTCCCACCTTTGGCTTCCTTCTTAATGTAATTCTTCTGCTTGGTGTTTAAATCTGTAGTTGGTTACTTTTCCTCTTTCTTCATGAGAAGTGAATACCTCCCAAGTACTTTCTAATGTTGTCTCCAGCTCAAAATCTAGGGGCTTTGATTTCTAAATGGGAAATGAACAAACGACACATGTTCTGAACAAACAAAAAAAACCTGAAGCTGGAAAAACTGAGTTTGAACCTTGTTCCTGCCTCCTGAAAGTGCTAACGTTCTAAGAAGCGCTCTCTTCCCCATGTGATGCTTGCCAGCCCTCTCCTCTGCACTGGTCGCAGAGGAGCGGGGTGTGGGGCAAGGGTGCAGTAAAGCACTGGTTCATCACATTCAAACCCCACGAACTAGAAATCTGGACTATGGAGTTGGGTCCTTCCAACAACTTGCAGTGGGATTTTTGACAGTTTGTTCTTTAGACCTCTCTCTCTCTCTCTCTCTCTCTCCCCCCCCCCTTTGTCTCTCTTTGGTACCAGGGATTGAACTCAGGGGCACTTGACCACTGAGCCACATCCCCAGCCCTATTTTGTATTTTATTTAGAGACAGGGTCTCACTGAGTTGCTTATGCCTCACTGTTGCTGAGGCTGGTTTTGAAGTCGCCATCTTCCTGCCTCAGCATTCCAGCATTCGGAGCCACTCTTCTTTCATCATTACAAACACTATTCCCAAGGCCCTTTGTGATTCAAACATACCATGAGTGCGAGTGCTCCTCGCTGTCCTGGGTTTCCGTCTCCTGCACATCTCATGGCTGCTGTCTACTTTTATCTTTACTTAGCAGTTAGCTCATTTTTCATCTGTTTTCTAACTATTCATCCACCTGTGTTAATCATCTTTCTGTGACCATCACAAAATAACTAAAATAATCATCTTAAAGAGAGGGAAGGTTTATTTTGGTCCATGGTTTCAGAGGTTTCTATTCATGGTCAGTTGGCCATATTGCTTTTGTGCCTGTGGCAAGGCAGCACATGGTGGTGGGAGACTGTGGAAGAAGCTCACCTTATGGCATCTAGGAAGCAAAGAAAGAGGAAGTAGAGAGGTCAAGTTCTAATATCCCCTGAGGGACATGCCCCCCATGACCTAACTTCCTTTATTAGGCCTCATCTCCTAAATGTACCACCACCTCCCAGTAGTGCCAAGGGCTGGGACCAGGCCTTCAGTACCTGGGCCCCTGAGCAATGCCAATTCTATGCTAAGTTTCCTTGTTGTCATTGTTCATTACTATAATCCTGCATTTTGCAGACTCTAATCTGTTATAGACAAGAAAGCTAGAATTCTAAATTCATTAAGAACTAGGTGTGAAAATCGATAAGGAATGACTAAGTAAGCTATGGCATGCCCATACAACAGAACAGCAACGAATTCATAATCATGATAATCGTCACACTAGTATTTATTATTTGATGTAATGAAGAATAAATGATTCAGTGTTCAAATATGTACACAGGAGTTGGAAGTATCCAGCCCTGCTGGGACTTAGTGGCTCCAGTCTTCAAGGGACTGCTTCTGTACTCTCCAGTCCAGAAAAAGGAGACTGTGCTACACACAAATAAATTGCCTAAGAGTAGGATGGGCAGAGAAGGTGTGGCTTGGGTGGAGGAGACTTTAGGAGCTTGCTAGCCCAGGCCAGGAGAAAGCCACTTCAGGCCAGGGACATTAATAGAGACTGGGTAGAATCTTGACACGAATAGCTTCTATTTCAGCTATGTCCAGGCTGTCCCAGAGATCAACAGCACAGGGTTATTTATACTTTTGCTGGGATGAGTACCTGAAGCCACAGTCCTTTTGGATTGACAAGTGTCCTGGCTGCTGGGCCCACAGCTCTGTCTCCATTAGGCCTGTGTCTCTCCACATCCCACTGAGTTCATAACAATTTTCTTTTATGATTAACATGTATAAATTGTTCTTCACTGTAATTTTCATTGGGGAAAAAAAAACAGTTCCCAGCTGAAAGTGAATGACAAGTACCACTGAGGAGATGATAAGATGGTCCTTAGCTACAGAAATCCAGCTGTGGATAAATTAAAACTTGAATTGTTGAATCCAGGTGTGGATCAGAATCTGCTCAATACAGAAACAAGAAAGACCATTTATGTATCAAGCCAGGATCAAAGCCTTTTTTTTTTTTTTAGTTGTAGATGGACACAATAACTTTATTTTGTTCATTTATTTTTTATGTGGTGCTGAGGATCCAACCCAGTACCTTGTACATGCAAGGCAAGCACTCTACTGCTGAGCCATAACCCCAGCCCAGGATCAATGCTTTTGAATAGGTTTTCTATGGCTCTCGTCCCATAATTTGTATTATTAAGAGTGGGGGAAGGACACTTATATTTGAGATCCAGCTTTGCTACTACTTATGGGCAAACACCTGTACCCATCTGGGAATTTGTGAAGATCCTAGGAGACATCAAGGGCCCCCACATTCACAATGGCCTCAGACTCAATCTTCTTGACATTTTATCTAGTGAGCTACAGGACTGAAAGAACAGCCATTCCTAATAAATTTTTAACTCCTGTCTCATTACAGGACTATGCTTCTTGTAATGCACTACCAATTCTGTATTTCTATCTTTTGAATTGAGTTATATTATACTTTTATTAATATAAAATTTTTCTAATGCATTTATTTAAAATATACCACAAGGTATGTATTCCTGTTATTCTTAGAAGCCATTTTTTAAAGAAATAATCTCCCTTTATTAAATAATATGATTATGTAAACTTCAACTTCTTTTCTCTCTCTCTTCGTATGTGAGGGAAACAGTATACCAATATTTTGTTCTGAGGATTTTTCTTATTGGTCCTTCTGAGTTATACATGATAGTAGAATCTCTTTTGATAAAATTATAAAAATTATAAAATTATATCTTATTCTAATTAGGTAAAAGCCTTTTTTTTTTAAAACATGCTGTATAGCTTCAAAAATTCAGTGTCTAAACTGGGTGCAGTGGCGCACGCCTGTAATCCCAATAGCTCAGGAAGCTGAGGCAGGAGGATCGTGAGTTCAAAGCCAGTCTCGGTAACTTAGTGAGGCCTTAAGCAACTCAGTGAGACCCTGTCTCTAATAAAATATTTTTAAAAAGGGGGGCTGAGGATGTGATCAGTGGCTAAGCACCCCTGGATTCAATCCCTGGTACCAAAAAACAAAAACAAAACTCAGTGTCTGACCTCCCTCCACATCTGAGAGGCCCCGTTACTGCTCAGTGGAAAGAGGATGGTGTCTGTCCTGTCCCATTAGCCAGGATGGATGCTGTCAGCATATAAGGATAGAAAAAATTGAACATGTGTCTAGGTCGACCCTGCCTTTTTTCCAGGCTATGCGATTCCCTCAGCACCCATTTTAGGTTATATGTGCTTATCTTTCCTTCCCTGCTCGGTCACAGGCTCTTTATTGAATCATAAAGTAAGCCCCAGAGATGTTGAATGAGCTGCTCAAGGTCACCCGGGCAGGGAGCAACTGCGGTGGGGCTAGAGTCCAGAGCTGGTTCAGCCTGTTTTATAAGATTGCACATCACCTGCTGTGCTATTTTGGGGAATTCCTGTTCAGAGCCGCTGTTATTTGCATCAGATTGTGCACATCTTAGGGGGGGTCCACTTCCTCTGTGTTGCCCAGAAACAGGTGGGAAACGGCAGTGCATCCATTGGGGACTTAATGAATTGCCCATTGTCATGGACATTATCCAACCTTATATTTTCAAAGTAACATGGGTGCTGCTGAACTTCAGGCACAAGGCCCTAATTTTAGTATTTGCTGAATCAAAGAACTCGGGCCTCTTCTTTTCCCCACACCCATGTCTTGTCCATGTCTGTCTCTTGTGTGGCTTAGGGCAAAGATTCTGAGCTGGCTCACTGGATTGGTAGAAATGTTAGGAAGTGGCAGTGTACAGTGTGGGTGCCCATGCTAGGGTGTGCACAGGCCCGGCCTTAGCTGGGTGGCCAGAATAAGTGGATACAGCATGCCGGGGGCAGCTATTGACATCTGACATGGACTTCTGGAATTCGGCTTCCAAGCATCTGTTCTAGAGAAGTGCTCACACCTCACAGAGACAAATACAAGAGCGTTCACCGCTGTTAGAACTACCAGACGGTCCAGCAACAGGGAAACCGCTCATTAGACCACGGGGTAGCCATTCTCTGGGATAGTAGGAAGCAGTTTGACAAAATGAGGTGGCTCCGCATACGCAGACCTGGAAGATTTCCAAGGCGTGCTGTTCAGCAACAGCTCAGAAGAGAGCGTGCGGGGAGGAACCACGTGCTTCAATGTGGGAAAGGACTGGGGGGCTGCATGCCCGCAAGTGGTGACTGTGAGTCCCTCTGTGGAGGGCAGTGACAGCAGGGGATGGGCTTTTCTGGGTAATGTGGATGTAACAGTTTATTTAATTGCTCACTCGCTGATGAGCAGTGGTTTCTGTCCATTTTCTGCTGCTTTAAAAGAATACCACCCACAGGGAAACTCCAAACAACAGAAGTTGATTTGGCTCATGGTTCTATAGGCTGGGAAGTCAGAGAGCGCGCGTGTCATGACGTGGTGGAAGCACAAGTGAGCGCCCGAGAAGCAGAGAGGAAATAAGCCCAAACTGATCCCTTCCATTGGGACCCCATGCCTGCCCCAGGAGAGTGAGCACAGAGCCTTCCTGTCTGCATCACCTCTTAAAGGGCCACAGTTGCACTGTCATTTCAATGACAATGCGGTCACACGGATGTCTTTGCGTGAGCGTGTGTGTGTGTGTGTGTGTGTGTGTGTGTGTGTGTGTCTGTGAAACTCCCAGAAACAGAACTGGGAGAAAAGCAACCACCTTGGTAATTTGAAATATCACAAATTTCTCCTCCTGGAAGCATACCATTTTGCACGCCCATCACTAACATAGGAATGTTTTTTTGACATAAATTGAGGTGAAATTTTACATAACATGAAATTTTACATAACATAAAATTAACCTTTTAAATGCGTATAGTTCAGTGGCACTTAATCCATTCACAGTGTTCTGTGGGGCAGAGACTTTTGTTTTGTCTACAGCATTTCAAAGGGGCTCAAGATGAGATGCATCCCTGTGTTTTTTTGTTTAACAAAAATTGAAAAGAAAAATAAAAGAGTATGGGCTTCCGAGGCAGAGAGCTCTGGGTCTGGATCCAGGGGCCACTCTTCACTAGTCATGTGACCCCAGGGAAATTACTAACTCCATGCAAGGCTCAGTTCCCACAGCTTGAAGAAAACTTGGGGTTAGTGAGAAGACTCTATGCTTTTTCTATGTGAAAAGTAGCTGTCTCATCACAACAATGAATGTTGGTTGCTTTCTCTCCTGTGACCACGGGAGGTAAAGCATTCGTAGACTCTGGTCCCAGCAGCCCCTTTCTCTGTGAGATCTTGGGCTCGTTCCTCAACCTCTCAGAGCCCCAGTTTCTGCACAAGTCAAATGAGGATCATAGAGGGTGGTGAAGACTGAGATGATGCATACGAAGACTTTAAAATGGCACCAGCTATACACTCAATGCTTGTAAATTAGGGGCTGCTAAAATTTTTTTTTGCCAGCTCTTGGCACTGTGTTTGGGACCTTAGGGGCTCACTGGGTGAAAGACCCCCTGAAGCCGTAATGGCTCCTTCTCTCTGATCTTTCTCCCAGGGCCATTGGTGCCAACCCCCTGTACTGTGACTGCCACCTCCGTTGGCTGTCCAGCTGGGTGAAGACTGGCTACAAAGAACCAGGCATTGCCCGCTGCGCTGGGCCCTCAGACATGGAGGGCAAGCTGCTGCTCACCACGCCTGCCAAGAAGTTTGAATGCCAAGGTGAGTCCCGGAGCATGAGAGAAGGGTGGTGGGTGCCGTTACAGCCCCACCTCCTGCTGCCAGGGACCCCAAGATTCGCCCAGTGTGGGGAGGCTTCCAGACACTCCTGTGTCCTTGTGGTGACCGCTGGGTGGGGTTCTGGTGACAGGAAAGAGGCACCTGCTGTTTGTTAGGATGGCTACCTTCCAGTCCTGACAGACAAGGAACAAGGCCACCAGGGCTTTAATCCTTTCGGTGTTTATGTAAGAAAGATAAAAATAGCAGCAGTGTTTCTGGAAGCGCCCAGCCTCAGCAGGGCCAGCGCTCGGCCTTCAGGGCTAGAAACTGCGCTTGCCAATTAGCTTAAACCTTGGTCCCGGTGGAGCCGAGGACCAGCTGCGGCTCTCTTGACATTTGCAGAAAACAGCCTGAGCGTGACTGGCGGCTCCTTCTGGCTTGGCTCTGGGGCCGCTCACCTCGCGCCCCTGTAAATACTTGCTCAGGGCTTGATTGACTGACTGGCCGATGGCGGAGCCCCCGAGGCCCTGCCCGGCATAGACAGGTGGCTGAGCCGCTGTTCCAGACCTAGCTTTGTGCGGAGGGGGCCAGTGGGGGAGGGCCCCAGGGATTTGGGGGCGCGGCCCTTGCTCTCAGAGGCCACGATCGATCGGAAATGAAACTGACAGCCGTAGGTTAATGAGGAGGCCACGGACCACCCTGGGTGTAGGAGGCTGTTACAGCAGCAACAGTTCAGAGGGGCCGTCTCTGTGGCATGGCTCTTGGGAGCCAGCCAATTACACTACGTGTGCTCAGTATTTATTGAATGGGGTGGGGTTGGCACTGTTTTTAACTTTTTTTTTAGTTGTAGATGGACACAATCCCTTATTTTATTTATTTATTTTTATGTTGCACTGAGGATGGAACCCAGTGCCTCCCACGTGCTAGGCAAGTGCTCCACCACTGAGCCACAGCCACAGCCCTGTTTTTTTTTAACTTTTTATTGAACTACCACCTGCATACAGAAAAGTACACCTGATTTGAAGAGCCCAGTGACTCTTCACTAACTTAACTGCCCAGGTAGCTGGCACCCAGGTCAGGGAACAAACCCCACCTGTGCTGTGGAAGTCCCCCTGGTGTCCCCTCAGCTTATGAAAAGGATTTTTCTGTTGGTGCTCCTGGCTCTTCAGCAGAACCAATACTCCACCCCTTCCAGAAGAAGCCTTATGGGCTAACCTGAGTTAACTGGCCTGGTTCTCCTGTTTATTCTATTGAGATCCTAATGCCCCTCATAGGTGACACCCAGTAGCACAGCCCCTGGCTTCTCCACCCACTTCTACAGCCAGTGAGACCTGAAGGGGCTAGAGAGGGGCCTGCTGTAGTCAGGGAGGTGACAGGAAGGGTCTTTCCTGCTTTAGGCTTGGAGAAGAACAACTTGAAGGCATATGGACCCTGATGTGGCCTCCCCACAGAGCCAAGCTCAGGCACCATGCTCGCTCTCTACTGAGGTGGCCACCTTTCATCAACCTGGTCAGGAGGCAGCAGGCGTGAGGGTGTGAGGGGGCAGAGGGAATGTCAGCTGACTTCAGGAATAATGACCATGCCACTCACATACTGATGACCTGGCCCTAACTGTCATGTGTGTGGCTCCTGTAGTCCTTCCAACCCAGTATTGACCCATGTTACAAAGGAGGGTCCACAGGCTGGACAAGTGGACGGTGCAGGGGGCAGGTATGATCCTGAGAAAACACAGTGAGGGGCAAGAGTCTCCTTGGGGAGAAGACGTCCCACCATTCAACAAAGTTGGGCTTCTCAGGGCTTGGGGTTTCCGGGCCCAGACTTGTGCCGCTCCTTCCACTCTCTATGCTTATATCCTCCTAAATCCTCCACAGGTCCTCCTACTCTAGCTGTCCAAGCCAAGTGTGATCCCTGCTTGTCCATTCCATGCCAGAACCAGGGCACTTGCCACAATGATCCCCTGGAGGTGTACAGGTGTGCCTGCCCTAGTGGCTATAAGGTGAGTGGACGAAGCTGGGAGGGCGTACACTGTGGGGCACAGACAGGCAAGGTTGGGTCTGTCGTGTTTTCCAGGCTGTCCTCAGTACCCAGAGCAGTGCCTGGCTCAGAGCAGGCACTTGAGTGAGCCTGTCATCAGTGATCTAACGTATGGATGGATGGGTGGGTGGGTAAAAGAATGATAAGTAACTCCTGGGACAGGGGGGCTGAGCCACTGAGGGGCTAGCTGTCTCTACTCAACACACTAATCCCCAGGTCTCCCTGGAGTCCCTGTCACTGACCTTTCCCTCCAGGGCCGAGACTGTGAGGTATCCCTGGACAGCTGTTCCAGCAGCCCTTGTGGCAATGGAGGGACGTGCCATGCCCAGGAGGGCCAGGATGGTGGCTTCACGTGAGTGGCCTGGGGGCAGGAGCCTGGGTGGGGGGAATGTTTTGATGGGACCAGCAACTACACCTTGGTGTTATACTTCCCCCAAGGGGATGGCCCAGTTCTCCGTGTGTTCCAGGAGATGGGTGGGGGTAGAGGCTCAGGGGGAGCAGACAATGCTGTGAGACATAGCTGTGCCCAGGGGACGGCCAGAGTCACAAAGGAAGCGCTCATGGATGAGCTGGGGCTTGGGCCTGCTCTGCAGCTTCCTGCTACAGCCCACTTCTTGCTCTAACAAGGTACTGGGCGCTGAAGGGTCTTTGCAGGATACTGGGATGCAGTGCCAGGAGCAGACTGGGAACAACTAAGATTCATTTATGTTCAACCACAAAACCTCTGTTCTGAGCCGGACAGTGTGCTGGCTGTGCAGCTTGCCTGAAGGTGGGGTAGACAGCCCCTCCTGTCCAGCTGCCACCCTGCACCCCCAGGAACAGCAGAGGCTGCCATTGGGTGGGTGAGGCCTGCCCAGAAGGGGTGCCAAGTCCCCATCATTCCCTCTGGGGTTCTCCCCAGATCTCATGACTCACATTGACCACCGCAGAGAGGGGACAGCCCTCTGGACCCACCATGAGCACTCATTTCCCTGTAGAGTGCAGAGTCCAACCTCAAGTTCTCTCTGAGGTCCTGCGGCTGCTGACGTCACCATCTAAGCCCCTCCCATCGATCTGTTCCGCCTCCTGCCCCCACCGACCCCCTCACCCTCCCAGAGTACAGAGTGTTTGGTTGCTGGAAAATAAATTGGCCGCTCAGTAAATTGGCTCTTGAGAAAATGATGTTGAATCTACCGGCAGAAATGGCCAAACCTGCCTCTGCAAACCCAAATTACCAGACGTAAAACACGAAAGTCTAAGAGGCCTCTCCCAGCGTCGCCTTGGAAACGCGTCCTCCTCCTGCTCTCAGCCTGGGCCGCAGCCCCAGCAGCGTTCCCCTCCCGGCTCCGCTCCTCCGCGGGGACTGAGGCCCCTCGCACTCAGCAGCCCTGCAGCCTGGGACGCCCGGGTGGGCCCTCCAGGTAGAAGGGGGTGCCTCCTTAAGTCACCCCTACACCGGAGGCTCCCCCGGCCCCTGCCCACTCCCACTGCCCTATCCTTGGCTCCCGCCAGAGGGGCTTTTTGCAATGCCAAGTGACCCTGTTATCCCAGCTTAACATGCACACCCACACCCACCCACACGCCATTAAAATTAAACCCCAGAACATGCCCTGCAGCTGGGGTCTTCAGAGGGCTTTACCCGACCCCCACCCCCACCCCCAAATATAAACCCGTACCACCGTCCTTAGATTGACAGCTAAAATTTTTCATCAAAATAAAATTTAATTTTTCTTTGCAATGTAGATAAGGTCTTAGATAGTGTGAATGTTATTAATATTTAAAGATGAAACGATCACTTAGTCACTCTTTCCTTATCCTCCAGTGGCAATAGGAAGAGCATTGCAATCTGACACCATTTTTAAATGCCCTGAATGCAGGGAAATGCTCCCCACACCCCTTCCTTCTCCTGGAGCTAGTGTTCCCATCATGCTCCCCCCTCCCATTCTCTGTAGAGTGTATTAGGATTTGAAGCCCCACAGTCTTCTCTTCGGGAGCACCTGCTGGCTTCTCTGCCACCAACAAGGAGTCTAAGTGTTAACATGTAAAGTCTTCTTTTTGGTATTTCTCGTCAACATAAGTCTGATTAGCTTCTTTTGAGTTTTCATGACAATTGCCAATAACATACAATCATTCAAAACAAGAAAACCACATGATGAAATTTGGTAGTTATTATGCATGAAGGTAAATCTTACTAGACTGTGTCCCTTAATGAAACTTAAGGGTATGGACAGGGTACTTTTCTGGAGTTCTTTTCTTCTCTGAATGGGTTCACGTGTCCAGGGGTGATGGGACAGAGCAGGAGAGGGCTCAACAGCCCTGGTTGTTGGCTTTGTTTTTATAGATGTAAATGCTGGGAAAGTTTGTTCACATAAATACACCAACAGGATTAAGAGGAGTTTTATTATAGCCATGTCACTCAGTTCTTTGAAACTCTTCCCAGTTGATGTACCCAAACCCCCAGAGTGATCTATCACCAAAGGTATTTTTCATGCTCTGTCAGCTGAGAGTTCCGTGAGGCCTCCCATCACTTGCAACATGCGGAACCGGAAACCTCTTGACTTACAAAACCATTTGTTCTGCTTTCTACGCATCAGAGTCCCCAGTTGTTGTTTTACTTGGTGCCTCACACCTTGCACTTGGGAGTCCTGGACAGAGCAGCTTAGGGAGGAGCCTGTGTGGACATTTGAAGAGGGGGATGTCAATTTCTCAGACCTCTCTCTGACCCTCACACCACTTGGAAAACCTCAGGTGCCTCAGGGGAAGTTATCACCCTGGTTTGAGGGTCACTGATCTCCAGGACCCTCCACAACCCAGCTCCTGCCCCCCTCAGCCCCATTCTCCCTGAAGCCTGCGCTCCACATGCTGCCCCTGAACTGCGTGGATGAGCAGGGCCCTTCCTGGAGGATGTGCGTGGAAGTCAGGCTTTTGGACATTCCTCTGTCCCTGCTGCCTTCCCTCCCCTTCCTGCTCCTTCTGTCTGGGTCCTTGAATAGGTCAATTTGTCCCCTCCTCCAGGAAACCTGCCCTGGGCGACCCCACCAAGGAGGAGTTAGTTGTCCTCTGCCCCTGTCTGCCCACACCCTGGTTTCAGGCACGTCTATCACCCCACACTCCCCACCTCTGCTCTAGTCACCGGTCTTTTTCACTAGACTGTGATTGAGTCCCTTGAGGGCAGTGTCGGTCTTGTTCACCTGTAACTTACCTTAACAGCCCCTGCCAAGGGCCTGGCCCAGAGTAGAAACCCTGATTCTGTGGAATGATGATCAAGTGGGGACACAGGTTTCCATCTGTGCCTCTCCCTCTTACCATCCCCCACAGGTGCTCCTGTCCCATCGGCTTTGAAGGACCAACCTGTGAGGTGAACACGGATGACTGTGTGGAGCATGCCTGTGCCAATGGAGGCGTCTGTGTGGATGGTGTGGGCAACTACACCTGCCGGTGCCCCCTGCAGTACACGGGTAAGCATGGTGGGGCCAGAGCACACGCCGGAGCCCTGTGCTGTGGGTGGCAGGTCTGGGGCCTTCTCAGTGTCTGAGGAGGTTCTGCTGGGCCTGGCTTCTCTCCTGCCTCTTGCTCCTTATTCCCCCAGGAAGGGCCTGTGAGCAGCTGGTGGACTTCTGCTCCCCGGATCTGAACCCATGTCAGCACGAGGCCCAGTGTGTGGGCACCGCAGATGGGCCCAGGTCAGTGGCACCCATTGCCAGGGATTTCAGTCTGGGCTCTGCCTTCTCCCCATCCCTCCTGTTCTCACCTGTCAGAGGGTTTGGTCTCAGCGATGCAGGGTGCAGAGGGTGGGTATGGGTACCACTCTGGCCAGAGAGACCTATCTGCATCATCACCCCGAATGAATCAGTTGGCTGCACTGTTTCAGATCTTCAGCTGTGTGGCAACAGCTTCCTCCTGGGGTGGTTGCAATGATTAGGTGAGAAAGTATATGACAAGCACTTTCTTCTGTGTCCAGCATCCAAGTTCTCCACCTCCAGAGTCAATTGTTCCAGATCCACAGCTGTTTATCCCAATTACAAAATCCACGAAACTCTAAAGACCAAAAACTTCTTCCGAAGGCACAGTAGGCCCTCAGCCGAACATATTTGTTAAGAAGGGCTGAGCTGGGCTGATATGAGGCCATTTCCACTTGTTGCTCATCTCATGGAGTGTGGATATGTACAGATTTTACTACCAAAATGTAAACTTTTCGGCTTATAGGGCCACCTCCGACCACCTCAGCAGGTTATATCATCCACTGTTTTATGGACTATTTTACCAATGCCAAGAAGTTCTGAATTCCAGAGCCCGTTCAGCCCCGGGAGGTTTGGGCACGGAATTGCTGTCCTATATTATTGTCATCGCTGGGTGGAATCCCCTAGGAAGCCTGCCATCTAGCAAGAGCTGCCTGATATCCATGGGCAGAAAGTTAGTGTCAGAAGATGACTGAGGCCTGGATACACCATCAGTGGGCTGCATCAAACCTCCATACAAATGATGGACAGATGCTACACTCCTGCAGTGGCAGGGCAGACCAGGGACACACTGGGTGGCAGGTATCCTCCTCAGAGATGCTGTGTCTCAGAGGGTGGAATGGAGCAGGATTTCAAACAGGCAACTAACCCGCTTTGGAACTGCTGGCATCATCCTTCATGCCACAGAGAACGAGTACTGTGCTTTGCCCTGGGCCCAGGCTGCAGCACAGGGTTATACAGTGCACATCTCTCAACTTCCTATCCTGGTGTGGTGGCAAGATGGAACTGACACTCAGCACTGTGCCTAGAAACCAGACAGTATTCAATACACAGTCACTGGGTGGGTGGGTAGGTGGATGGATGGATGGATGGATGGAGTGGGTGGTGGTTCAGCTACTGTAACAGTTTTTCAAAATGCAACTCAAGACCCAATTTAAGTAGATAGTGATCAATTGGGTAAGTCGTTAACATTAAAAAAAAACAAAACGTCAGAGAGCAATGTACCATTTTATAAGGTAAGAATAAATATTGTTGCACCAAATTGATGTGTGTGTGTGTGTGTGTGTGTGTGTGTGTGTGTGTGTAGGCAGCGGGCTGAAAGATATTTCTTAGATCCTGAAAAACACTGAGTTCAGGAATGAGTAAAATAATCCAGGCAAGGGCACTGATCTGCTCATTGTGTGGTTGAACAGTGGAGTTCGGAGTTCAGAAAGGATTCAGAGAAGAGATTGTTCAGTGAGGGGTGGTGTTCACTAGAGGTGAGGTATTGGCTTGGCTGCACCATGCAGAGGGTGCTCCAGAATCAACAGTTGTATCTGGCAGGTGTGGGCTTGGTGGGGGGAGCGGATAGGCTGCAGGACAGGGAATGTCTTGAAAGGCCATTACTGGAAAGGGGAGAGAGAGTGTGCCCTTTATTTGATAGGCAAATGGTTGGCCAAGACAGATTTGGGGGGAGACAGTGATGTGGTGAGAGCTGGGAGGCTAGAGGGAGGCTGGCCTGGGGCCAAGGTTCCTATTGAGAGGCACATGCCCTGCTAAAGGATGGGCCCAACAGAGTTGGAGAGTCTGGGTAAGAGGGTGGCTGAGCCATGTGATGCAAGACCATGATGTGCCCGGGGTTGTGCGAGAGCACGGAGGGAGTAGCTGAGCAGCAGGGCAGGTTAGAAGAGGGTTGGCCTTGCATGTGGAGGCAGGTTCTCTGGGACAAAAGTCTCATTTCCTCCTGCTGCTGGGCCTCCACTGTTGGAGGCCATGACCAAGTCAAGATGGCACCTGGCAGTTTGCCAGGAGGAGTGGCTGGTGAGGTCGCAGCCTCCAACACTCCACCCTCTCAATCCAGGTCCCCCCACCCCCACATAAACTCTCTTCTCACGCTGGAAAACACTCTCAGGATGGGCTGGGTCCCCTTTATATCCAGGACTCTTTTTGGCCTCCTGGTGGTCTCCACAGGGACTTGAGGTCCTCTGTCACATGAACACTCAGTATGGGCCCTGGCCACCTGGGCTCTGGGCTGTGTGGCTGACACCCCCACCCCCCACCCCCAGGTGTGAGTGTGCACCAGGTTACGTGGGTGACAACTGCAGTGAGAATCAGGACGACTGCAGGGATCATCGCTGCCAGAATGGGGCTCAGTGCGTGGACGAGGTCAACAGCTATGCCTGCCTCTGTGCCGAGGGCTACAGGTGAGCCACCGGGATGCACCTGAGCCGCTGCTCTAGCTGTCCGTCTGGGCTGGCTGGGTCAGAGTGTGGTACACGAATCCTGGATTTTTAACCATGGTTCTGCCAATCCTAGCTGTGCAACCTGGGAAAGTCATGTATGGCTCAGAACCTAGGCAGAGGGTCCCTAACCTGTTAGTGGGGGATGGGAGGCAGGTACAGATTACTGGGAAGTGTTCATGACTTACTCTTCGGGCTGAACTGTGGAAGTCATGTCCTGCCGTAAAGGTCATCTACCTTCTCCTGGGGGCTCCCCTGGGAAGCTGGAGGGGCTGCCTTCTGGCCACCCACCTCCCACGCTCTGCTTGTGTCTTCTTTTATACCCTCATGGTGCTGGTGATGGAATCCAGGGCCTCACTGATGCTAAACATGCCTCCACCACTGAGATACACCCCAGCTCCTTGTGTTGTTTTTTAAAAATACCTTTATCAACATATAATTCATATACCATAAGATTTGAAGTGTAAAATTCAATGGTCTTTCATATATCCTCAGAATTGTGCATCTATCACAATAATCGATTTAGAACATTTTCCTTATTCCAGAAGGAAACTCCATACCCATCATCTGTCACTTCCGGCCCACCCTCCAGCATTTTCTAATCTACTAATAAGTGTGTTTGTGAACATATTCTGGACATTCAATTTAATGGAATCATACAATGCATTGTCTGTTGTGTCTATTTCTTTCACTTAGCATGACATTTTCAAAGTTTGTTCATGTTGCGGTATTTATCAACAATTCAGTCCTGAGTGTAGTCCATTGTATGGATATACCACAATTTGATATCCACTCATCTGTTTACAGACATTTAGGTTGTTTCTACTCTTTGACTATTATGAATACTGATGCTATGAAGAGGGTTTTGTGTGGACATACATTTTCAATTGTCCTGGGTATATCCCTAGAAGGGGACTTGCTGCATCACATGGTCACTGCCAAACTGTTTTCCAATGGCACCATCATTATATATTCCCCCCTGCAGTGTATGAGGGTTCCAATTCCTCTACACCCTCTACAACTGCTGTCTTTGGTTTCTAGCCTTCCTAGTGAGTGTGAAGTGATATCTCATTGTGGTTTTGATTTCCATGTTGTTAAAGGCTAATGAAGTTGAGCATCTTTGCATGTGCTTATTGGCATTTTTGATATCTTCTCTGGAGAAATGTCCAGTCAAGTCCTTTGCCTGTTTTTTCAATTGAGATTTTATCATTGAGTGTAAAGGCTCTTTATATATTGTAGGCAAGGCCCTTATCAGATAAATGATTTGCAAATATTTTCTTCCATTCTGTGGGTTGTCATATTTTTTAAATATTTTTTTAGTTATACATGGATGCAGTATCTTTATTTTTTTAATTTACTTTTGTGTTGTGCTGAGGACCAAACCCAGTGCCTCACATGTGGGAGGCAAGTGCTCTACTGCTGAGCCACACACCCACCAGTCTTTTGATAATATCCTTTGATGCACAGGTTTTAAATGTTGATGATTTCTAATTTATGAATTTTTTACTTTTTTTGCTTGTATGTTTGGTGTTATATCTGCTGCCTAATTCAAGATCATGAAGATTTATATCTATGTGGTCTTCTAAGAGTTTTATAGTTTTAGCTCTTAAGTTTAAAAGGTCATTGACCCATTTTTGATATTTTTATATATGGTGTAAAGAAGGTGTCCAACTTCATTCTTTTGTATGTGGATATCCACTTTATTTGTTGAAAAGACTATTTTCCCCTCCCATTTGTCGTGTATGTGTGTGTGTGTGTGTGTGTGTTTTAAACCAGTTGTCTATAAGTGTGAGGCTATTTCTAGACTCCCAAGTTTTATTCCATTGACCTGTATGGTTTTCTTATGCCAGCCTCACATTGTTTTGATTACTGTAGTTTTGTAATACATTTTGAAATTGGGAAGCATAAGTCCTCCTATTTCATTATTTCTGGAGATTGTCTTGACTATTTTAGGTAGGTTCCTTGAATTTCCATAAAAATTCTAGGATCCATCTGTCAATTTCTGCAAAGAAGTCAATCAGGAATTTGATAGGGATCATATTGGTCAATTTCAGGAACAATGCTAGTAAGTCTTCTGATGTCTTTCTATCTATTTAGACCTTCTTTAATTTCTTTCAATAATTGTTTTGTAATTATCAAAGAAAGTTTTGCACTTATTCTTAAAACTTGTTCCCGAGTATTTTATTCTGTTCAATGGTATGGTAAGTGGAATTGATTGTTTAATTTCATTTTTCCTTTGATTTTTGTGCATCAACTGTATCCTGCAATCTTGCTGAATTCTTTAATTAGTTCTGAGTGCATTTTAGTGGATTCTTTAGGATTTTCTTACATAGGATCATGTCATGTGAAAGTAGAGATAGTTTTCTTTTTTTCCAAAATCTAGATGCATTTTATTTCATTTTCTTGTCTAACTGATCTGGATAGAATCCCTAGTACAATATAGCGTAGAAGCTGTGAGAGCAGATGTCCTTGTCTTGGGGGATAATCCTTCAGTCTTTCATTATTAAATGTTATATGGTTTTTGTGGGTGCCCTTCATTAAATTAACTTCCTAATTTGTTGAGTTAAAACAACCTTGGATTCCTGGGGTATATCCCAAATGATCATGGTATATAATGCTTTTTATGCTGGTTTTGATGTTTGTGTGTGTATGAGTGAGTGTGTGTGTGTGTGTGTGTGTGTGTGTGTGTTCCAGGGTTGGGTAAGCCAGAGCCTTACACATGCTAGGCAAGTGCTCCATCATTCAACTACCTACCAGTCCTTAATATTTTGTTAAGGATTTTTGTGCCCATATTTATAAGAGATATCAGTCTGTGATTTTTGTTGTGAGGTCTTTGGCTTTGGTATCAGAGTTAGTTTTTTTTTTTTTCTTTTCTTTATTTTTCTGAAGAGTCTGTGAAGAATTTATATTAATTCTTCTTTAAATATTTTGTGGGATTCACCAATGAAACCACCTAGGCCTGGGAAGTTCTGTGATTATTCAGTTTCTTTACTCCCATATTACTGACACCAGCAGTGAGTGCTTCTCAATCATTATTATACACATGAACCACCTGAGACCTTTTTACAAGCAGATTCAGTAGGCTTTCCCCTTCTGACAGGTAACGTCCGTGCTGCTGAACCAGGGGCCAGCCAACCACACTTGTGCTCAGTACCCTTCCACAGGGGGAAAAAAGTGTTCACTAAGAACATCTTCTGTCACTTTAAGGCTCTGTTTCCCCAGGATGTTTAGTGAATTCCTCTCCAGGACTCTTCTTCCTTTGGCTGGGCCTTCTCTGACCTGTGTCCTTTCCCCTCAGCGGACAGCTCTGTGAGATCCCCCCACACCCACCTGCCCCCAGGAACCCCTGTGAGGGGACTGAGTGCCAGAATGGGGCCAACTGTGTGGACCAGGGCAGCCGGCCTGTGTGCCAGTGCCTCCCAGGCTTCGGTGGCCCTGAGTGTGAGAAGTTGCTCAGTGTCAACTTTGTGGATCGGGACACTTATCTGCAGTTCACTGACCTGCAGAACTGGCCACGGGCTAATATCACACTACAGGTGGGTACCCAGGGCGCCTGTTCCCAAGAGGGAGTCAGGGAACAGGGGACCATGGCCTCAGGTCAGAGCATCAGACCGTACCTCTGCCTAGGGGACCTAGAAGGGACATGTGTCAGTCAAAACTCCTCCTGGCTATTGGGGACTCAGCTTGAGCCGGTTTGGACAGTTGGGAAGGTAACTAAGCCACACATCAGGCAAGGTGGAGGCAGTCCGCGGGGAGGCTGGATTCAGAAAACCAAGCTCGTCAGGATCCTTCCCCACCGTCTTCTATCTCAACTACTCCTTGGCTTCTGCCTCCTGTGCTGCACACAGGCTGGTTTTATGTGGCCAGAGCTCTGGGCTTGGGTCTCTGACCAAAGTTCCCTGAGTTGCCCTTTTTATATCTTCTATTTTGTCTTAGAACGTGATCATGTTACAGATAAAAAGAAAGCAAGTTCCACTTCAACAACACAGAAATGTGCACATTTTGTATATCCATATTCTGCTAAATATTTCTTGGGAGAGTGGATTGTATTGCATATTACCCCAAAGAAAAGTTAGACTCCTCCTTAGTCATCTCTCTCCCCAAAATTCCATTCCTGATGGCAAATGCCACGTCTTTCTTCTCTCTTTCTTTTGTCCCCTTCTTTTTCTCAGAACCTTTCAGCCTCCCACACATGCTCATTCGGCTCTCCTCCCCACGTCACTTCTCCAAAATCCTGTCCACTCACATTATCCTCACAGCAGGACAAGAGCCAGCCTTAGCTGCTTAACAAATGAAACTCACCCAAACCCTCATCCTTGGTCTAGTCCTCATAGCCCCAGAAAGTCCCATTACCAGACCCAAAGGGGCTCTTCCCTGCCAGCTCTAAACAGACAACAATCAGCAGTCTCAGGGGAGTTCTCTGATTGGCCCGGTCTCAGTCACATGCCCATCCCTGTACCAACCGCTGGATCCGAGGAGATGGGGTAGTATGATGGGTCCTGCCTGAACCGTGTGCCCACCTCCAGGGATCAGGGGCTCAGGGTCTTTATCAGAAGATAGTAGGGGAGAGACTCAAGGCAGAAGGAACAGATCATGGCCCCCAGAGCAACTGAGGGGACCTCCCTTCCAAACAAAAATCCTGCTCTTGCTTGTCTTGTCTGTCACAACAGCTCCAGTGACAGACACTATCTCCTGAGAGGCTCTTTCCAGATTTGGACAATTCTGGCTGAGACAGCCCTCCTGCCCTTGTCCCCTCTCTAGTCCTCACCCTGTGTGGCTAGCTCCCACAAAGGCCCTCCCTTCACCTGGGAGTGGGGGGTCCCAGTCTGCCTCTCCCTCTCTGGGGCAGACTCCCCAAGATTCCTCTGTTCCTCTGGTACATCTTTTCTAGGTCTCAGCTGGCTTGTCTGTCCTTCTGCCTGGACCTGACCAGACTGGCAGTTGTTGGTATTTGAATCCTAGACTGCCAGCCTCTGTCAGTGCCTCCTAGAGAAGTGGCCCCTGGGGAGGTTGGCCAGGCAGGGAAGGATGCCTCTGCACACAGCCTGGCTTGTCCAGTTTCTGTGCCACCCACTGCTACTGTGAGGGGTGGGGTGGGAGAGAAAGTGCTTTGCCCATTAGGTCTCCACTGCAGAGGACAACGGGATTCTGCTGTACAATGGAGACAACGACCACATCGCAGTTGAGCTGTACCAGGGCCACGTGCGTGTCAGCTATGACCCAGGCAGCTACCCCAGTTCTGCTATCTACAGGTAGGGCTTCCTCGTGCTCCCCACCTACCCTCAGGGGCAGGGCGACTGCCAGGGAAGTATAGTTGTTGGGACCACTAGAAACTTGGGCCGCCCATCAGGTCCAACCCCAGCTTAGCGTGAGGCTCTCTGAGGTCTAAGGGGTGGCCTCTCCTTCCCCATCCCAACCCTAACCTCAGAGGAGGTTCTCCAATAGTGGGGGCCTCTGCCCCTAACTTCTCAGTTTCTCCCTAGGGCCCCAGAAAGGGGCCTGACAGATTTAGTCACTTTGGAAGTAGCTACTGGGCCAATGGCCAGAGGTGCTCCAAAATGACACCTACTCCTTTGGGTGGGGGCACCCCATCTCCTTCCAGTGCCGAGACGATCAATGACGGGCAGTTCCACACTGTTGAGCTGGTCACCTTTGACCAGATGGTGAATCTCTCCATTGACGGTGGCAGTCCCATGACCATGGACAACTTTGGCAAACACTCCACGCTCAACGGCGAGGCCCCTCTTTACGTGGGAGGTGAGGAACTGGTGCTGGGGACGCTGCAGCTGTCTTTCTCCAGGATTCTCCATTGGACCATGATGTCAGTATCCCAAGGTGGGGGCCTCTGGCTCTCTGGCCTGAGTGGCCCAGGAGACCTGATACCCAGGGCACTGCACTGTGAGGGGAAATGCCAAGAGGTGGGTGTTGTCCTAGTGAAAGGCCAAGTTGCTGGTGGATTGTCCTCCCCTGCCTGGAGCCCAGGCTGCTCTTTGCCCAGTTCTGCTGACCAAGAAGGATGGGGGACAGGCCTAGGAGAGGGCCTGGGGCTTTCCCGGCTGTCTCCCTCACCGTGTTCACCTTTCTTCTCATCTTTGGGCCAGAAGGGGCTCCATTCCCAATCTTAGGCCCTCGGAGGTCAGAGCTACTGCTAGAGGCAGTCCACGCATCAGCTGTAAACACCCACTGGCCGTACAGGTGTTGCAGGCCAGGTGATCCCATCCACCACCCACAGACATTTCTGGTTTGGTTGGAGCCAGGCTCTGGGTACAGTGGGAGAGGGCTGCTGATTCCTGGCCCCCTGGTTCTGGTGCCACCTCTGTCTCTGCTCTTCGAGCAACTTCAGGCAAGTCGCTGGTCGTCTGTCAGGTAGATTTTGGAACCCCGATCTCAGAGGGTAGCTGGGAAGCAATGACCATCAGAACCAAGGGGGCCAGTGCTCAGGCCAAGTCCTTGGCTTTTATTGGGGTCTCGAGTGATAAAAGCTAGTGCTCTAGAGGGGAGAAAGGAGCCCTGGGTAGGGCAGCCTGGAACCTCACTTGCCAACTGCCATGCCGGGCTGACAACCCAGCTGTCATCCCAGGGAAAGCAGCTTTTCCGTGGCTTCTGGGAAATGAATCTGGCCCTCCAGGTGGCAAAGCCTTAGGGTCACAGGGCCAGAAGGACAGAGACTGAGGGTAACAGGGGACACTAGAGCTGCCTAGCAGATCTCAGAGTTGGGTGCTACGCCCGGCCTGACTCAGCCTGGCTTTGCTCCCTGCCCACCCCAGGGATGCCCGTGGACGTGAACTCAGCTGCCTTCCGCCTGTGGCAGATCCTCAATGGCACCAGCTTCCACGGTTGTATCCGAAACCTGTACATCAACAATGAGCTGCAGGACTTCACCAAGACGCAGATGAAACCAGGCGTGGTGCCGGGCTGCGAACCCTGCCGCAAGCTCTACTGCCTGCGTGGCATCTGCCAGCCCAGTGCCAGCCCGGGGCCTGTGTGCCACTGTGAGGCTGGCTGGGGGGGCCTGCACTGCGACCAGCCAGCTGACGGCCCCTGCCATGGGCACAAGTGAGTATGGGGTGGGCTGAGGGAGGCCTTGCCCCTGCCCTTTCCCACATTCTACTTGTCCATGTGAGGGCCACCTCTCAAACTGTAGTTTGAAACCCCTAAATTGGAGCACGGAACCTAACACAGCTCCCCCACCCACCTCCATACTGGTTTTCCATGTTTATTAACAGGAAAAGGCTCATAAGGACAAACAGAATTGTTTTTTTTCCCCTTGGTTTAAATCTTGTGACAAAATAACAGTCCTGTGAAGTCAAGGCTGGGAGGGGTGGGCCTTGGGTTGGCTGGTCCTCACGGTGACTTTTCTCTGTCTCCTCCAGGTGTGTCCATGGGGAATGTGTGCCCCTTGACGCCCTTTCCTACAGCTGCCAGTGCCAGGATGGGTACTCAGGGGCTCTGTGCAACCAGGTTGGGGCGGCTGCAGAGCCCTGTGGGGGCCTGCAGTGCCTGCATGGCCACTGCCAGGCCTCGGCCACCAAGGGGGCACACTGTGTCTGTGACCCTGGCTTTGCGGGCAAGCTGTGTGAGCAAGGTCAGGGGCCCCCCTCCTGATGTGCCCTCTGCAGGGTCTCTCCCCACAAAATGCATAGCAACTTGGTGTTTCCTTCCTCCCAACCTCAGCTACCCTCCCCACTCCTCTCCACTTGAGGCTACTCCTGGCCTTTTGGTGTCCCCCACCCTCTGTGCACTGAGCTCCACTCCCCACCTCCCCTGGGTCCAGCCCACCCCTCAGCTGCCCTTTTTGGCTGAGGTCTCTGGTTACAGAAGAGATCACCTAGGTAACAGCTTCTAGCCAGATCACCACATCTTGGTCCCATCCACTCTGGACCTGGGAGTGGCCGAAGTCTGAGGGTTTGGGACCCCTTCTCAAGCCCTCCCCAGACAGCTTGACCAGGATGCTGAGTCGGAATCTAGACTGCTGAGGCTGGGCAGGGGAAGCAGGGGAAACCCAGACCTGGGGCCCCTTTGGGCCATCACCTCCCCAGCAGGGATTTCTTTTATAATGTCATCATCCCCTCCAGGCTTCTGTAAAGGGAGACATCTTACTCCGGCAGCTAGGAATTTCCTCCTTCCCCCTGGCCACACTGTGGGCCCCAGGAGGAAGCTATGCGAAGGTGCATGCTCAGAAGGTGGGAGGACGCTGGGGACAGAGGGGCGTGAGAGCATGCTGCCCGCTTCCTCCTCCTTCTCCTGGGGCAGCAGCTGGACCCTGAGTGTACCCTGAGGCTTTCTCTTGGTGTCTGTCCCATCCAGAGTCCGAATGCCGGGGGGACCCTGTGCGGGACTTTCACCGGGTCCAGAGGGGCTATGCCATCTGCCAGACCACGCGCCCACTGTCGTGGGTGGAGTGCCGGGGCACGTGCCCGGGCCAGGGCTGCTGCCGGGGCCTGCGGCTGAAGCGGAGGAAGCTCACCTTCGAGTGCAGCGATGGGACCTCTTTTGCTGAGGAGGTGGAGAAGCCCACCAAGTGCGGCTGTGCCCTCTGCGCGTAGTGGGCGCGGGCCGGCGGCGGGCGGCAGCTGGGCTGGGGGTGCGGGCCATCACCAGGACGGCGCCAGGCCCTGGGCAGCGCGGGTGGCCTCGACAGCCTTTCTAGCTTTGGCCGGGCGGAGGGGCGAGGCCAAGCTGCCGCCCTCTCCGGAAGTGCCTTGCACAAATAGGCGCTTAATAAATATTTGTTGAATGAATGTGTGCGTGAGGTCAGGCCACGAAGGCAGAGTGGTGGCACCCCTCCATGCCTGCTACCTGGTCTGAAGAAGGGGGCTGATCCTTTCTCAAGCTGGCCTTCCCCCTGGGGCCTCTGCGAGTAACGGCCTCACTCCTGCTGCCACAGCATCTTGCTGGCAGCAGGCCGCGGGCAGAGCGGAAGGGCCTCCTCTTGCCACGGGAAAGGGGCTGCCCCACCCGGTTGGCACTGCTTGGGAAGGATGCTGGGGCGGAGTTGGTTCTTAAGACCAGGCCTTGAATCCTGATGTGTAGGATGACCACTGTAGCTTCTATGAGGGGGTTCCCGGGGAAGGCAGACCCCACCAAAGAGGGCAGGAAGGTCTGGCTCCAGTTGAGTAAACATCACCTGCCTCCATCACTAGCCCAGCAAGGGACACTGCACCTGGGCTCCCCAGCCACCCACCCATTACAAGCTGTTGGTGAACTACTGGCAATGGGTCAGGTGTGAGGGTTTGGTGACCAGGCAGGGGTCTCCTTTGTGAAGTTCAGCTCAGGTCTCCTGGCACTGAAGGTCAGTAGGGAGCACTGGGGTCACAAAGGTCGTCATCATGGCCTTTGTCAGCTGTCATGCTGGGCAGACTTCTCTCCATCTGGACCTCAGGGTCCTCAGCTATAAAATGGGGAGGAACAAAAGGAACTGGGAAAGATTCTCCTGCTGTGGTCTCAGAAGGAAACCTGAGGAGTTAGAAGTCCCATTCTCATAAATCACAGCCACAAGTATTTATGTGCCTAACCTGGGACGGGATACTGTGGGCATCCAGCCCTAATGGGCGGGCATGAACCAATCCCTGTGCACTGCAGGAGTGACCAGGATGCCTGGGAAGAGTAGAGCCCAGTGGGGCTCTGGCCATTGACCCTTGTTGAGACTGCAGCTGCCCACCCTAGTGTTCGAGCTACTGGGTGTGGGATTCTCTGACACAGCTTATCTGGCATGGTGAATCAAGTAGGTGATTTCTGAATCTGAGAGTTAGCAAAGGGAGGAAAAGTTACTCTTCTTTCCAGATGTCTCCCGAAGAGCATGTAGCCCTGAGTATGCAAGGGGGAGCCCTTAGCACTGACTGCAGAGATCATCAGCCTCTTGCAGCCACAGAAGCCTGGCACATTCCACCACACCTGCACTCATGCCTGCAAGTATGAGCTGGGACCCTGGGGTGGGAAAGAGGGCCCTGCTCTGCTCAAATGGGTAAGTGTCCTCAAGGCAGGATCTGACCCTCACCAGGGGGCCGGGCTCTTATTGTCTTGAGGCTCTGAGCAACACTAGCCTGCATAGGGCTGAAACACGCAAGAGCAGTCAGCTTGCCCCTTCCCTGAAAAAAAAAGATGTTGGACTCACTAGCCCTGAGGAAGTTCACCTCCCTGGTGGTCCCCACAGAGCTGGAGAAGCCAGTTCCCAAGCTGAGGAACACTGACTGGCAGGAGGCCTCGTCACTCTGCACAAAGGGGCACCTACAGAAAGGTGATGCCACCCCTTCCCCAGGGCCATGGGTACAGCAGGTGAGAGGCCAGTGTGATGGTTCCCAGGCAGTACTGCATAAGCCTAAAGTTACCCACATCGGCCCTGCCATGCTAGTCCTTGGCTGAGTCTGAGGACTAGAATCTACTACAAGCCGAGGGCAGCAAGGGGCCAGGAGAGCCACATGCCCCAAGATCAACTTATCCTCCAACTGCAAGCCACTAGGGACCCTGGTCATCATCTCCAGTGCCTGTTCACACTGGTGAAGTCCTGGAAGAAGGCTACTGGGAGACCACCTGCTGAGAAATCGCCTCTGCATCTTGTCCCCCTTTGGCAAATGTCTTCAGTTCCTTTGTGGTTGCCACTGGCTGCTTCCATTATGTGCACTGAAGACACCCAGCAGGGCAAAGCCTGAGAAGCTGTTCTCTGCAGCAACACTGGTGACAGCCATGGGTCTCTGGGACTGTTAGGAAATGGAAAAGGCCGACTTTCTCCTCTTTGCCTGCTGTTAGCCTAACCACGAAAGTATCTCTTTATACAGAATACTTACAGATTCTAATATATATTTGTATTTCATTTTGTTATAGTATTTTTATATGTTAAAGTCAACTCCAATGTCTTGTTTTGATTTGCAGATGCTATGTGGTCGTGACCTTTGGTGTGGGGTTTCTGTAGTCTTATTTGGATCGACTCTAAGAGACTGGTTTAGACAGCCCATGAGGGTGCCGCACCTGCCCTTCCCCTGAAGTACTGTTTTAGAATGCCAATATTGTCTTGTCTTTCATGTGAACATGACATTATTCACTTACATTCTGTTTGGTTGGTCTCTTTCTCCACCAAGGTGAGCCTATTCCTGTCTGCATTCACCCTCCCAGGGCTTAAGAGCCTGAGGGCTGATGCCATGCCCAACAGTATCCCCACATGCAGGATGTCTGCCCTGGAGCCCTGTTCCTGAAGTGGCAGAGGATGTCTGTCCATCCGGAAGGAAGAAGGGTTTGGGGGCCAGCAGTTAGAACTGGCTGGGGATATGAGCCAGAGAGGGTATAGCACACATGGTCTGGGGAAGCTGCACATCCTCACCTCTCACCAAATGCTTGCCTTTACTCTTAAGGTGTTTGTCTACAGAGCCACACCTACACTCAACCTGTCTCTGAGGGCTTCGAAGCATCAGGGCAACAGATTAGACAGCAGTGTGTCTTCTCAGATGTCCTGTAAGATTAACTGCCTGTCTCTACGCAGTGGTTCATAGGGATCAGTGGAGAAAGGAGGCAAACATACTTCTGTGGGGATTCTGTCACCTTCTCACACCAGAAAATTGCACTTGGGAGTCTGGGTGAGGCTGGGCCCTGGCAGACAAGCTTTATAAGGTTCCTGATGACACAGCACCTGGCTGGCCTTCTTCCCAATGACAGGACCACAGACTTATTTCCCACTGAAAATATAGGCAATGGTCACACAAGCAACACCTTACCAGCACAAGGGCCACCTTCAAAGTGCCCAGTGATGGTAACTTCAGTGTCTTGACAATTGGTAACTGAAAATTTTAGGAGGAAAGAAAATGGGATCAACTAGGGTAGTAGGCTCAAGTGTCTGTACTGGCCAGGATATTACCTACCAAAGTCAAGTGAGTGACACCCTCTGAGCCTATCCTTTCTGTTGTCACTTCTGATACAGTAGTATATCAAAAGGTTTTCCTACTGTAAAGTGACAAATGGCAATTGACACAGCTAGGGACTATGTGACCTGGAGAGCATTTTCCAATCTACTGAGCACTAGATGATGCATACCAATAAGTTAATTCTATCATATCTTCATCTTTTTTTAAATGATAAGCTAGAAATCTCAAAAAATTTTTTTTATTTGGTTCTGGGATCAAACCCAGGGCCTCAGGCATGCCAGGCAAAGTACTTTACCACTGAGTCAGATCCTCAACCTTAGAAATCTCACTTTTTTTTGTAGGGGGTGGTGTTGGTGGTGCTGGATAATCAACCCAGGGACTTGTGCATGTGAGGCAAGCACTCCATCAACTGAAATATATCCCCAGCCCACAAATCTCAATCTGATTGTTTAAAAAAAATCCTTAGTCCTTAAATATATATTTAAAAATTGGGCTAAAACCCCCCACATCTGTGGAGCTGCAGTAGCAGCCTCTGAATTAAAGTCAAGGATGGCCTTGCAGCTTGCTGCGTATTCTCACTGGATGCTGCTCTGCATGTTGATAGCAAGTGTTAGATAAACTTGCTAAGTTGATTCTCACCATCCTGCTGGGTCCTTAACCAGACCTGCCTTAAGCAGGGGTGAAAGAATACAATGCAAATGGAAAGACTTTCTACTACATTTCACTAGCGCCACAGAGAGCCTGGCAGTTGGACCTGGCTTGCCTGAGATAAGGAGCTTGAACTCTATCACTCCTCACTCTCAGGATGAAACACTGGTAACTTTCCTACCCTGCCAAGGGAATCCCAAGGATTCACCCATTGTGTTTTCTCCTCCCTGAAGCTAGCTAGGCATAGCTTACAGAATGATTCATGATTTCAAGTAGCACATAATAATGATTCTTTAAGGGCCAACACCATGGTTGAGACAGAGTATTCTTTTGGGGTTACTTCTAGCTACTTACCACTTGGTTTCAAGTTGAATGCCTGGCTTCAATGCACTCTGTACCCTCTCCAGTGATTACACAAACACACTTTAATATCAAAGAAGTTTAATACGCTGCAGTAAAATAAGCGCCTTAAAAATCTCATGAAATAGGTGTCAATGTTAGAGAAATCCTCCCACACATCCTTTAGCTCCATACCCCTTCCCTCAAAACCAAACAAGAAAATCTGAAACAACACAGGAAATCCTTCCAAGCCTGGATTTCAGTGTGGGCCCCATCACCAATAACAAGAACACAGTGTCCTACATGATATAACAGGAAAGTAAAACACAGAAGCACAAAAAGCCTACAAGATTTCAATATTTAAGAGACTTGATACATATTCAAAGTTAAAATAACTCCCACTTTTATACCTATACATATTGTTTTAAAGCAACTTAATATATCTTAAAATTTCCATATATACACTCTCAAAGGTTCTTCAGGTGAGGTATGTAAACATTGTCTAATGAAAAATTTTCAATGTTTCAAACCAACAAATTCACAGCATACATTGAATTTTCATCCATTAAAGACACAGTATCTTCCTACACTCACTAACATAGTGGAAATCCAGGCCCAAGGGACGCACGCTTATCTTCCAGGTTACCATTTGCAGAATTTCTTATTTCACTGCTTTTGGAAGGACTACCTTCACACAGGCTGGGAGCACACACCTGGTACCAGGAAGGGGCTGGGCCCTCCAGAGGCCCTGACCTTGGGCATCTGGAACACTGGCTAAGACTCACAAGACACCAAAAAGGAGCATATCTGAACAACTACAAGATTGACCTCGGCAATGACATCACTGGGAGGAACCAGAAAGACCTTTAAAGGAACGGTAGAGATTCATTTTAGAGCTCCCTGAATCCACAGCCGGATCAGCAGCCCCTGCCCTCACACGTTCTGAAGGGTCATGGCCTAAAAATAAAAATCCACACGGCACCTGAGCTTCAGTTAAATTGTATGGGCCTCCTATGACCCCTTGGCCCTGCAAAGGCATTGATTTAGCCTCAGTTAGGACCCTGGGCTGTGCTTTTAATACAGGTTAGGGTTGAATTTCTTAATATCATAATGCATATGGGAAAATAATGCCATTGAGTTCATAAAGACGACCAATGCTCACGGGCACTGGCCATTGACCTTGGAGGAGCTCAATTTTGAAAACTACTTGTTCCCTGAGGGTAAACAGCAGGCTTCTATTGAGATTAAGTGAGGCTAATAAGGGGATTTTTATTACAAAGTATTAAAGACTTGGGGAGCCTTAGGCCAGAATTCTATTTTACCTCCACATAATCTACAACACCCTCCCCCACCCCCACCACCAAAAGTAGTCACCTTCCCAAAGATACAATATAGGTCAATTTCTTTCCTCTTTGCTTGCTTTCGAGCTCAGCAATGGAAAGGTTTATCCCAATGCACCCACTTCTATCTAAAAAAACACTAGTGAAAAATTCCAAACACCATCATAAATACAAAAGAGAAGACATATTCCAAAAGCCTAAAAAACTACATTACTTCTATTAAAGGTTACTTGGGTGTGGGGTATTTCTTTTTCACAAAGTCTAGGACGGTCACAAGGAGAGGCTGCTTTAACAGCTTTAGAAACCTGTTGAGCTGGACACGCTGAGAGAATTGGAGGAGTGACTGCCTCTTTCCACTGACCTAAGTTAGGGCTAGGCCCAGACACAAGGGCTGGAGATGTTTCAAGCCCTGGCAGAGGAGGATGGTAGGAAATAGGCTAGTTTCTTAAAGGTGGGTTGGAAACATTTAGTTATCCACTTACATTTCTCATGTGAAAAGTTCTTACATTCACTTTATAGCCAAATGAGCTTTGTTTGCCTCAACTACTTTCTGGAAACTTTTATCAATCCATGGAAAATTGCTAACTTCTGGATTTACATGCTCACTTTTGATGTGTCTGGTGCTGGCAGATTTCTCATCCATTGCTGGAGTTTTGTGACATGAGGGAGCGTGCAGACAAACAGAAGCAAAACTTCAAGTACAGCAACCTCTCCGGCAAAGGCAAGAGGGCATTGCAAGAGCTGTTCTACCCCCACCTGATCCTCTGAGACAAGGGCCAATGAGGACCCCAGAACATGTCATTACCTAGGGTCTTATTGCTTAAGGGCAACACATCAGAAAGAACACCTGGAAATCTGCTCTGCAGATTGGGTATTGACCACTGACCAATTTATCATACATTTGTATATATATAACAGAATCACATGAGAAGAGGGGACAGTTAAAGCTTGGATTCGATGTTACATTTCAGACCAAATGCCCCAAACAGCTCTCAACCTGCTGGGTTTTGCTCTTTCTCCATGTGTGAACTGTGTTATGAAAGGGAGTCCAATGCTCAAAATATATTCTACAATACTACAATGCAAACCAACATCACTCAGAACATGAACCTGTATACAGCACATGTAATAAATATTTTTAGAAAACTATTTACAATATTACTTCTTGTGAACGTTTAGATGAGAGCAAAATCTATTTCTTCCTGCAAAGGTTAAAAAAGTCTTGACTATCAAGTTCAGTGCTAAATTCCCTGGCACCTAGTACCCATTCACATTTCATATTAAAAGCAGATTTGCTTACAAATAGTATCTTAGAAAAACATTCTCCAGCATTACTGTTCAAGTGTCCTAATTTGTTTAAAAAAGACAAAGGGAGGCCATAGGAAATATGCAAACTATGGTTCAAATGAATGACAAAAATCCCTGTAGCCCTAGTCAAGGCTCCCTGCAGTTCTCATGACAGACAGGAGTGCCCAGGAGTGGGGCACAGGGACAAGGAACATGACTGTGAATCATTGGTTCCACTATATTAGGGTGCTCTGAATTGCAGACCAGGACTCCTGAGAACTAAAGCTGAACACATCTTAGAACAGATGGTCTCATTCTGTAACCAATGGTCACAGGTGGGCCTGGCCCACATCTACAGATGCTTGCTGAGAGGGAGGAGGAGGAGGAGGACAGTGAAGGTGCCCACAAGTATTGTAGGGTACAGAAGGTAACGTGTGTCTCCCCCATGGGTCAGAGTGTGAAGAAATGTCTCTCACAAACCTGGAAGAGTGAGACTTAAAAAGCACACACACCTCAATGCTGTCTTCAGGCAACCAGTGGTTCCTGCTTGTCCCACAGGAGTGGGTTTGGAGTTCCTTGGGGCTACAACTAAGGCATATTTCCCTGCACAGGCTGTGGAAGTGAATAGTTGAACATGTCAATTTTGTATGGAAGAAGCAGGCTGCCTAAGGCAGGCTCTGATGCCATGCCTGGCAGGGCCATACCCACTGCGGAAGTCCTACTTTGTTCTGGGACAGGCAATAGTGGGGAAAAGTGCTCAGGTTCCAGTCCACATTGTATCTGCCCAAGTACAGTGAGGATTTCAAGGCCACATCCTTCAGCCTTCACTGTGTCGTCTGGGGTTCAACAGCTGAGCATAGTAGTTGTGGAGGATGAGTGGCAAGAATGAACAATTTCTGAAAAGCCCTTTTGACAGTTAATTATTTTTTTGTTAAAATAAATACTCTGTATAGAAGCATTTGAACAGGAAAATATCATTATTTACAGTGAAATAAATTCCACAGTGGTGTGTATAAATATGTATCATATATATTTGAAACCAGTCAATAAGTCTCCTAGACTATTTAGAATGCAGGAACCACTAGTGAAATCAATAATCTTAAAACAACAGTGGCTCTAAAAATAACTCCTACAGGTGGTATAAATATATAAAATTATGCAAGTCTTGTTTGTATATTATGTTTCCCACAAATTAGCTCCCAAACACTACAGCTTCAGCTACAAGGTAACACAAGGTGTGGATCACAAAAAAACGAGATGGAAAATAGGTTAAGTGAACGGTACTTGGACCTAACATCTAAATACTGGAAGAAGAAAAAATAGTTATTAAGAGAAAAAATGCTTTTTATGTGATATATGAGTTTAGTGAAGCACTTGGGGGAGGGGACTATCCCAGAGAAGATGCCACCCAGAAGGGAGTTGATGGCATAAGCAAGAGGGAAGAGGAAGGGCAAGTACCAAGGATGACCCCCCTAAGACGAGGAACTAATTCAGGCCTGACCAGGATCATGCTTCATGGGCCAGGCAGAGTGCCTAAACTTGGTTCAACTAAAGCTGCTGGTGTGCAACTGACATAATAGTATTTCAAGAAGTATGCGAGATCTGGATTTCAGGTTGGAATAGGCAAAGACCATTCATTCATATTCACAAGTAGTGACCGAAGCTTGGGGAGTAATAAACTTCCAATTGCCCTAGAAACAAGGAGCGGAGGGCTCTGGGGATAAAATTAACAGGCCCTGTGCTTTTGGGGAGAGGCACTATTCTAGGCTGTAAGTATTAGTAAAGAGCTTGTGTTGAGCACTGCTATTAGTGGAATGTCTACCATAAAGTCAAGTTCTCTGGGATTCATAAAATTGAAGATGACTTTTAATTTAAAAAGTTTCTTCTTTTAGTTTTAAGTACAGACTCTAGTAGATATGATCATATGTATGTCCACAATGCATCAATAAATATTCAATCAGAAAAGGAGGTATTTTTCTTTTTTTCTTATGCACAGCATTCTTCAGGAATAATATGCAATAGTAGCTGAATACTGAGATGAACAGACAAGATATCTTAAAACTTAGGTAAAGAATTGTTGCAATGCTAGACTACATAAAATAAATTTGTGCCTGTCTATACAACCTGACCTTGAATGACTACCACGCAAGGATCAAAAAATGTGCTATAAAGGATCAGGTAGTAAATATTTTAGGCTGGGAGGGCCACAAATAGTTTGCTACTATTTTTTTTTCCTATATAAACCCTTTTTAAAAAGGTAAAATCTGGGGGCGGGGGCTGGGGCTGTAGCTCAGTTGGTAGAGTGCTTGCCTAGTACATGTGAGGCATTTGACCATAAATTTGATCCTCAGCACCACATAAAAATAAAATAAAGGTACTGTGTCCATCTACTATAAAAATATTTTTTAAAAAGGTAAAATTTATTAATTCCAACTTCCGGCACACTAATATGGACACTTGGCTGCTTTTTCTTTTTTTAAAGGGTCTTTGTATGTATGTATATGTATGTATGTATGTGTATATATATATATATATATATATATATATATATATATATATATATACATACACACACACACACACACACACATATTTAGTTGTTGATGGACCTTTATTTTATTTCTTTATATGTGGTGCGGAAAATTGAACCCAGTGCCTCACATGTGCCAGGCAAAGGCACTACTACTGAGCTACAGCCCCAGCCCCACCTGGCTGCTTTTTCAGAATGTTTCAAGTGGCTTTTACACTGAACACCTTGTGTTAAATAGGAGGGTCTCATCAGGTAAGAAAGCTCCAGTGTCTGAACTCATCAGGCTAACTTGACTGCAAAGCCACTAGTCTGAAGGATGGAGCAAAGGGTGTTGCCTGAGCCCTTAGCATAAAACACCAAGGCTCTGGGAAAAGGAAGATCAGATGGACAAGTGGTAATGGAAGGAACTTACCAGCTCTGGTTCAACTCCAATGGCTAAAGCTTGAGCAAGGACTTCCTCCACAAAGTGTCCAAGGTGGTTCCTTGGGGCTGCTCATCAACAGTGCAGCAGGGCACCGTCAAGCCTTAGCATCAGAGCTTTCTGGGTTTCTTTAAGAGGCAAAAGGACCTCAAGGTTCACAAACCACCCACTGTAAAAGGCCTCTTTTGATGTTTCAAGCTTAAATTAACATTGAAGGCAGTCTCAAAAGGGTTCCCCTAATACTGCTTGTTTTAAATACAACAATCTTTTTGGGGGGTGGGAGTTTCCTCACTTTCCCCCTACCCCCTTCAGGCCTAGGACTGAACCAGGCCTGAGTCTTGCCAAGCCTAAGCACTCTGCTACTGAGCTAAATCCCCAGCCCCTAAATACAATTATCTATTGATTTTTTTTCCCCCTGAAAAGGATTTGGAAGCAACCATGGGGAAGAGTACTTATCCTGGATGTGAAGACCACCTTGCTGATGTGATATACAGATGTGATTCCATACTTTTAAAAAAATTTTTTTAGGAACTGGGGTTGTAGCTTAGTGGTAGAGTGCTTGCCTGGCATGTGTGAGGCACTGGGTTTGAGTCTTAGCCCTACGTATAAATAAATGAACAAAATAAAGGCCCACCAAAAAATTTTAAAAAAAGGACTGGGGTTGTGGCTCAGTGGCAGAGTACTTGCCTACCACGTGTGAGGCACTGGGTTCAATTCTCAGAACCACATATAAATAAATGAATAAAATAATAGTCCATCAACATCTAAAAAAATTAAAAATTTTTTATTTCAGTATTTCAATGAATATCAAGCTGTAATCAGACATAAAAGTAACAGCTAAGAATTAAAAAGAATTGGGGTGGGTTGTATATCAATGGTAGAGTACTTGCCTAGCATGTGCAAGGCCATGGGTTCCAACCCTTGCATTGCAAAGAGGGAAAAATTAAAATAATAAATGTTTCAAAACAACTGAGACCATCACTCCTTAGGGGCCACTGACAGAATTTTTTCACTGGCTGAGCATGAGTGGCACATGCCTATAATCCCAGAGGCTCAAAGGGCTGAGGCAGGAGGATTGCAAGTACTAGGCCAGCCTCAACAACTTAAAGGCCGTAAGGAGCTTAGTGAGACTCTGTCTCAAAACAAAAAGTTAAAAGTTGGGAATGTAGCTTAGTAGCAGAACAATCCTGGGTTCAATCCCCAGTACCACCCCCACATTAAAAATTTTTTTCTACTAACATGATTTTCCACTTCATTTGGAAGAAACTTACCCTTGAGTTTTGGGGGAAGGAGAGGACTACCACCTTGGAAGTGACTGGATTTGGTTTAAAGATATTATTCCCAAGCCTCTCAGTCACATTCAGTATGCAGTATGTTCCAATTTTTCATCATTTTTTTCAAAAGCACTTCAAAAGCCTCTAGTTTTATTTGTTGTCTTACTTTAATATAAAGTTAGTTTGAGAGTATTTGACTGAAAAGTTATTAGTGCCAATAATTTTTATTTTTCAAAACCAAAATCAAACTTAAAAGTAAACAGTGCTTTGGGTCTGTTGTGAGATTTTGTTTCTATTCTATGAAAAGGCTTTTCCTCACATCTAAACAGGATGTATGGAGGACTGAGGTCCAACTGAAGTACTCTCAACTAATTTTAACAGAACAAAGTCATGGCTTATCTTAATAAAAAAGAAGCGTGGCCACAGTCAGTTCTCTGATTACATACTATGTGAGTGAAATGGGAGGCTGGCTCACATACTTTTGGAACTCTTAATCCTAATTTGCTCATGGTTTTGGCCTCACTGTGGTTCTGTGATGGGTGATTAAAAGGAAGATTCAATGCTAAAGAGTTGTAGTAAAAAGGGATGGCAGCCCCTGTGCTGTATCAATAGAACAATGTCTCATTTGCTACAGGAAACAAAGAACTTTGTAAGAATGAAACTGATGGAGCTGGGTTGTAGCTCAGTGGTGGAGCGCTTACCTAGCATGTGTGAGGTGCTAAGTTCCATCCTCAGCACCACATAAAAATAAATAAAATAAAGGTATTATATCCAACTACAACTAAAAAAATATTTTTTAAAAAATGTCCTTTCCTACTAGACTCTCAGGCCTACTAATCAATAGAAATGCTGCCATAAATGAGTGACAGTTTCTACCCTTCAATTGAATCCATCACAAGGTGGGAAAAAGGCCAAATCTCAATTCAAAGAAGCTGTTTTGAAATGATGCCTTTCATTACTGACCTATCTGAATAGTGAGAAATTCACCTGAAGAGTATGTGATGTGCAGAGGATCCCATGAGAAAGCATGGTATATGTAAAGAGATGACTACAGATGTCTCTTCTCTCTGTAACATCATAAAAGGATGAGGCACAAAACCGTTTTAGGGAAGACTACATAGAACTCTTTAATAAGGAATCTCAGGGGCTAGCAACTGCTGATTATAGATGCAAGTTAACACTCACAGGTAGGAAGTCTCAGAAGTGCTAGGGGCAAGGCTCTGGACCCAACTGAGAATGTAGACTACACCCAGGGAGCCTCATGGGATAGAAAATGGTCTAGAGGAGGCCCAGCTTTGGGGAAGCTATGGTAGTTTTAACGGGTGGTTTCTCAGGGATCTTCCAGTTCCCCCAGAAACTCAGAGGGAATATAATCCTCTGGTGTTCAACTTCAGCACTGGGACAGTCACTTCACTGAGGGTAGGCCCAGGAACAGAATTCCTTTCAGATTTGGGGTCTAGACAAGACTGCCTTTACATCTGGTGGCAAGCCAAAAATGGCTACGGGAAGGTCTCTGAAGAGGAAGGCAAACAAGGGGAGACTAGAATCAATACCAAACGTGGACTTGGAGATATCTGGGAGATAACTTTTCAAGAATCTGCTGTAGGTACAAAGGGCCTTCCAGAGTTGGCCCTGGAGTTTTTGTTTTCTTTCTTTTATTAGCAAAACTAACTGAATCAACAAGAATCAGATTTAACAAATAGGAAAACAAGTCTAAACTTTTAAGTGTCCTAATTGTGTGGCATCTCAATCTGTTTAACTGTAGTTACTACTATGAAAGATAAGTTGATTCTAAAAATGATCCATTGCACTGCTAAGTGCATCACAAATACATCAACACTTCCTCAAATACAGCCTAGAATGAGAAAGTTATTACCTTAAAGTGAGCTTTAAAAATAAAAAAAGAACTTAGAAAAGTAATGGAATGAATTACAAACTTGGAACTGGAAAAATTCCATCAACTTACTACCTCACTTCTCTCCCTAACCTAATCCAAGCACCTTACAAGGTAGTCTATAAGCAGTCAAGGGGCACCTCTTATGTACAGGAATCAGCACACCTGACAGTGGCAAACATCAGTTGTTTAAGTCACCACAAAAACAATATCCAGTGACAACTATATGAAAAGATATTTTTTAAACCTTAAAACCATTTTTAAGATTAAATGGATGTACTGAAAACATAGTAATGCTTTTGTGCAACTTAGTGCTGAGAAAGGGATGCCAGCAACACACTCCACAGTTTCATTAATACAGGTAGCTTTTGAAGGGCCAAGGTGGGGAGGGGTGGAGGCTTCATTAAAGACAGCAAGCTTCATTTTCTCTGAAATTCAACACAATTCCCTATTTCTCATAAATCACATGCTTTTCTCCAGTCCTATCCCATCATCAGAGTTTCCTATATACAGCAAATCTTTAACAGAATGGGCATATGACCTGTTTTATCATGATTTGAATGAACAAAAGTAAAAAAGTCAAAAAAGTCCATCTGAGTTAATCTAAAGAGATCTGGAAATTTTTTTTTTTTTAAAGTAATCACAGGGCAACATCTATCCACACAAGCCTATTCTGGTGACAAAATATGTTAAAGAAGTTGACTGAGGCTTAAACAACCCAGCCTGTTTGCTGGTGGCCCAATGGAAATGTCAAGTACACACTGTGTTATGAGAGAGCAATGTCACAGGCACTAAGTAAAGCCAATAGGCCTATCTGGGCTTCACTGGGGAGAGGTAAACAACATCAATTACAAATATTACAGCTCTCACTTCTGAGTCATGGGACAGAGAATGACATGGCATGGGGAAGAACAATACTATAAGCATTTAATCCCCAGGATGGTGCTAACATAAATGGATATCTACTCAAGAGCATCCCAGCTGAACCTCAGCTCTGGGGGCAGGGGTGTAGAACCACTAAGATGCTTGGGCAGCTGCTTCCAGATGCCAGGGTGCTCTGACCTCTACATAACTGTGCTATTCAACACCTCTCTCAGCCTGGTGCCACTGTGGTATGTCCATGGAAACCCTGGGTCATTAAAAAACCATCTAGTTTGCGCTAATTATTCAGCTCATGTACACACTGCACAAAGAAGAATTTTACTGTAAAACCAGGATCAGGAGACATTTGCAGCTGATAACCACATGCAAATGCACCTGGATGCACATGCACACACACAAACATTCCTGTTATGGAAAATGATATTTTGGCTTTCTCTGAATAGGGAAGTACTGTGGATAAGAAAGGAAATAAGAATAGCTACTCTCATCCTAATTGTCAAATTACAGTTATGGTATTTAAAAAATTATTTTTCCTCCCAAAACAGAAGGAAAACCTTATTAGCATGCTAGTAAGCTTGCAAAGCCAAAAATGAAAAAGAGGATGCTAAGAATCAGTAATACAATTTGGGAATGCAAATAATTTTCAGAATTCAAAAACCAGAATTTACACTTGTGACACATCATTTGTCCCAAGGGCACATAATTTAGAGAACATGTTGTCAAATGACCAATTAAAAAAAGAAAGAAAAAAAAAAAAAAACCCAACCAACCAACCAAACAAACAAAAAAAAACCAAATAACTAAACAAACAAAAAACAAAGATGAAAGGAGTGATCAACAATGAATGTGATTTTTTAAAAAGAGGATAATAAAAAATTAATCTTTTATAATAATTATAAATCCTCTGCATTCTCCACATACCATAATAATGATTTGGTTTAGCTTTCAAACATCACTTAACAAAACAAAACAAAACAAAAAAACAAAACAGGGAAGTCACTGCTGTGGTTTGCAAAGAGAGCACCTACAGGGACAGCCGCTGTAGGTGGCTGCTGAAGCTCCTTTCGTGTGCATGATGGTGGTCTTCTCCGCTACAGTACAAGTGCTTGTGCATCAAGTATAAAATACAAGCCTTTAATCACATAGATCAGCTTTTTAGCTTTTGTAAATTTAAAAACAAAAAGGATAAATAAGGCACTGTACTTTTAAAACAAAAACTGCTTGGTTCCAAGTTTAAAACCCAAGGAACAACCAGAATAAAATATATAACTTCCCTTACTCAGCCTCAGAGAAGGACTCTGCAAGTTCTCTTCTCCACCTGAGACATATTTTCTGACATCTCAAATTGTGGTGTTCTCCACTATTCATAATTTGAAAGGCTTGACAAGCTTATAAAAGCAGATTTAGTTAATGCAAAATTAAAGGTTACTCCTAAAGAACAGTCTCCCCCTTGGCTGCCATTCTTCCATCACTTTGCCTCTAGCCTCCTCCGTTTGCCGTGGGAAGAGTCCAGCTTCGCCTTGAGCTTTCTCTTTCTCTGAGTTGCACTGTTCTCTGGACTTTTCAAGGGTCTGGCCCGAGTCTTCCCACTGCTTGGTTTCCTGTTTGCAGCTTTCTGAGGCCTAGAAGAGGACTCACCTGTCCCCTTTTGCTTTGTAGATTTTGCCACTGCTTCTGAGGCAATGGACTGGGTAGGTCTTTTGTTGGTATTCTCCTTTTCTTTCCTGGAGGTAGGGCAGCTCTTCCCAGAGGATTTTTTAGGGATCTTCATTTTGTTCTCTTTCAAAGACATCTTTTTGGGCAGTTGGTTGGTTTTGTCTCTTGCAGCTGGCTTCTTGGCAGGAGTTTTGGTGGGTCCTTCAACATGTTTTTCTTTGCTGGCCCTTATCGCTGGCCCCTTGTCCTTACTGTCCTGAGAGCTGCAGCCTTCTGCTCTCTTGCGTTTATTCTGAACTTCAGCTTTAAGCAAGACCTCAGACGCCTGCTTCCCTTTCCTTCCCTTCATTCCTTCTGTACTCTTGGGCTTAAGGGGAAACCCGTCTGCATGCACCTGGAGGGCGAGCTTGGGGGACATCAGAGGGTTAATGCACACACTCTTCCGACTCTGTTTACTTTCCACAGCCACACCTAGTGGACTTTCCATTTTCTCATTTTTGATCAGTCGATGCTGGGCTCTGAGTTTTCCTCGAATATTAGAATACTTTCTAAGGATCCGGGTACTGGCTGGAGTAGGTAGATTAGTGGGAGGATGGCTACTTCTATCTTCCTTGACTTCCTCTGTGACATCTTCAGAATTAGGACTGAGGCTGATATCACTGCCATCTTCTGTCTCCACTTGGTCCAGATTCTCTCGAAATTTAGCCCAGAGCTTCTGTGTTTTCCAATTATTCCTAGCAGGAGTAGTTCCAGGAAATTTCTTTAAGTGTTTTTTCAAGCGTTCAGCCTGCAGTGAACTAGGATACAGACCAGAAGGAGAGTACTTCTGAAGAGGATGCTTGACAGGGGGGATGTCTCCTGGAAGACGAGTATTGAGTTTCTTTACAATTACCAGGGACCGGGTTTCAGTTGTTTCTAAGAACCACTTACAAACATTGGATAATTTAAAGTTTGTCATAAAGAGCATCTGAACAGGAGAAAACTTCTGAACCTCTAAGGAACCCCTACATTTTCGGGATCTTTTTTTGCTTTTCCAGATCTCCTTCAGTTTATCTGACTTGTTCCTGGCTCTGGGTGTTGGCTGTGCTTCTTTCTCTAACTGGATCCAACCCTTCTGCACTTTCATGTACTGGGTGTTGAAGTTGGCAATGAGCTCCTGATTCTCCTCCTCAGCACACCATTCCACAAACTTGGGCTGTTCGTCTATCACTGTGTCCACATCCTCCTCCTCAAAGGGGTCTGTGCTCTCGGAAGCTTCGTTATCCTTTGGTGTTGGCTTTATTTGTGCAGCTTCCTTGTCTGAAGTAACTTTCATAGTATCCAAGGAGTCCAGAGAATGAGCATGTCTCAGATTGTACGCTGAAGAGGTCAATCTCTTAGGCCTTGGTTCCCTTTGTGGCCCAGCATCATTACCACCTCGACCACCTGATGTCCCAACTGGGGTAGCTGGGGCATGGCTAGCATCTTCTTTATGCTGAGTGTCCTCATTCTCTACCTCACTCTTACCCTCTTCCACATTCTGGGTGGGAGTGTGTCCTGGCCTCTCTTTTGATTGCTCTAGGTTCTCCCTACAAGGAATATTTTCAGAGGGAACAAGAGCATTTTTCTCACCCACCTTAGACTGCACATAGATTTCCAGTCTCTCTCCAGACAGTGGCTGGCTGACTGTGGTTATGGGATCACTGCTGGGGAAAATCTCCCCTTCTTCCTTCTTGATGTCTTTTGCCAGCATGTTTTTAAAAGTTTGCCTTGTGACAATCCCACCTCCTTCACTCTCCTGCTCAGCATCGTTCTCAGAGGGACAATCACTGACATTCAGGTTTTCGGTATCCTCCAGAGCTTCTGTATGGAAACTATCAGATGGAAAGCCCTCGGGTGTTATCCTACCAGTGTACCCTTCTCTTTCAGAACACTTTACACCAGGATTTTTAGAAACCTTGGTCTCAGGACAAGTGAGGGAAGAGTCTGAACTTTGATTTCTTAGGTACCTATCTGCAGAGGAAGAATCTGAAAGCTGACTTCTTAGGCATCTATCAGAGGCCTCAGGAAATTTTTTAACTTTTTTCTTCTTGTCCAGATTCTCTTCTGGTGAGTCAATGTTTAGATCACACACATCTTTTTCTGAAGAGCATTTTATATCACTGTCTTCTCCTTCTTGCCTTGTAACACATGCTGCCTCTCCTTCCTCAGTCTCACCACAGCTTTCATCAGTACCAGTGCCACCTGCTTCCTGGGGTGAGTTGGTATCTAGTTCCCTAGTGTCTCCAGTCCTGACCTCAGTACTGTGCTTGTGCTCAGTCTGTGTCAGACTCAGGGGAAGCTCCACCTCCACAGCGGGACTTTGATCTTCTAAGCACAGAGGACTTTCTTCTCTACTGATCACTTCAGGAGAAGACAGAGGCTTACAAAGAACTTCTTCACTACTTTGCCCAGAAATGCTTTCAGTTGTGGGACCCAGGTGGCAGTCCTGGATTACGCTCAGCTCCTCTGCATCCAGCAGGGCAACTGGCTGTTGGTCTTGTTCAGGGGAAGACACCACACTTGTAGTGGGAGCTGAGACTGCAGCACTGTCTTCTGGCGCATCCTCTTCAGGGAGGTGAGCAGGCCCAGGACACACCGGATTGGATGCTGTCATCTCCTCTGGCCTAGAGGAACTGCTGGGATTCAGTTCATTCATCATGGAACAAACCTCAGGCTCTTGAGACTCTTTCACTGATGAAGTGTCTCCACCTCCCTCCTTGAAAGAGGTTATTTCTTTACTAGGTCCTTCAGTGTGGTCTTCTCTGGGAAGCTGCAAATCTATTGTGTGTCTAGGGGCTGAAACTGTAAGAGTCTGCTTGGGCATCACAACTGCCTCTGATGCCAGTGGTGAGCAGCTTGCTTTTTCCTGGATGTGTAAATTTCTGGCCAATGTGCGAACAGTTGGCAGCTCACAACAATCACCATTGAAAAAGTATCCTCGAGTACTCTTTCTGGCTGTTTTACGAGATGATAATATGGACCTTTGATTCTCAAAGTGGCATTCTGTTATTGGTTGACTGATATAAACAACATCACACTGGTTATCATAATCATTTATCCTCAACCCTGAGGCCCTTTTACTCTTCCGAGCTGTCTTGATGGAGGCTGATATCATCTTGGTTCGTGAATGTCCATTAGGTGCTTTGTGTATAGCTGGCACAGGGCTGGAGGCTAACCAACTATCTTTGGAATGATCAAACTGGCCCTTGTCACTGGGATGTGAATGGTAACCCATTTTACTTCTTCCTAGTGAGTGAAGATGGTTCTCTTGCTTTGGCCTTGCATCTTGTTCATCTGCCTCTAAATCCTGGCGCAAAGGTGTTTTTGAGCCACACTGTAGAGCATTCTCTTTGTCGGCAGTTCTAGATGAGTTCTCCATAAACCCTGAGTCCCATTTCTCTTCTGATAAAGCTTTGAATGAATTTCTTTGAGAAACAACATAGCTATTGCCCTCCTCGCTATTCTCAGCTGCCACTTTTACTCCAAGGAGACTTTCCACTAAAGCTGAACTCTGCATATGGTCTTTACTGTCCTCACATGTTTTCATATTTGTGTCTTGCTCCTTTCCAGTGGTTTGCCCCTCCAAGCTTTTAGAGATGTGGTGGAAGTTCTGTGAGGAAGAATTAGACACAGTGAGGTATCCCAGAGTGGAACTATCTGTTGAACTGCTAGAATTAGGTTGAGTGGCTGGAAGTTCGGAGGAATCTTTCTGGACAACAGTCAAGGCATTCTCTCTTCCATCTACAGAGTTTGTCTCAGGAGGAGGTTCCTTCAGGGTCTGTTCTGTGATATGCACAGAGCTGTGAGAGCCGGATGAGTCTACAAACAAATCTACAGAAGTAGGAGACTTCCTATCATGACACATAGCATCCTTTTCCCTATGGCTGCTGCTTAGCTGGGCACAGCCAGCGTTGCAAATGGATGCATCCATTGCTCCAGAATCCAAAGGTGGTAGGTCCTCGGTGCCTGGCTGAGATTCAGTGTACAGGTCACTCAGAACACGAATGAATTGCTTCTGATGATGAGTACACAGTTTGACCATAAACTTCTCCAGTGGGGACTTCGACTGATTGTTAGAATCTACTGCTAGAGTTTCTGTTGAATTCTCACTAGATGAACAAAGAGAAAGAATTAATTAGTAAGGTCATTTTCCAAAGCATCATTTTACATTATGAATCTCACCAGATGTTACTCAAATTGTAAAGAGAGTACAAAGAGAAGCCAAAATGGCTTCAAAGTCCACCATTTATTTTTGTATGATTCCATAAAGAATATTTACCTAATGATAAGGTCAGCCTGTTATAGTCTCAATCTTTAAGGAACAACATATTTCATAATTTTATGTGACCATACAGATTTTTTAATCATGAGAAGAAATACTGAAAAAAAGTTCTTTTCTTTAAAAAATATAATTTTGATCACACTATAATTTCTCTTGGTCAACATATTCAGGTTGCACATCCCTAATCCAAAAATTGTAAACACTCTAAAATATGAAACTTTTTGAATGCTGCATGGCTGCATGGCAGCACAAGTAGAAAATTCTACACCATGAAACTGTATTTTATGTACAAAATTATTAAGAATGTTGTATAAGATTATCATCAGGCTATGTATATAAGGTATACATACATGAAACAAATGATTCTGTGTTTAGACTTGGGTCCCACTCCCAATACATCTCACATACATGCAAGTTTCCAAAATCTAAAAATATTCAAAATCCAAAACATTTCTGGTCCCAAGCATTTCAAATAAAGGATACTCATGTGGTAATTTTACTGGAGGCTATGTATTCCTGTTATGCAATCGTTAAATCTACAATACTGACAAAAATTTAGATATACTATATTAAAAATCTTAGTTTAGAAGTTGAGAACTTAATAGTTTTAAAATTATCTCCTAGCAAAATGGATTGGGTGGATAATTATTAAGTGATGGTGGAAACCTTTAATCCCTTTCCTGGGTCATGGATGAACAGAAAACCAATAATTTTATATTTCAGATATGTTAAATGGTGGAATGACAAGCAAGTACTGATTTCTAGCCTTCAAGTGAGAAAACAGATGTAAAACCACACCGAGTTATAAAGCTCTGTCAATGCAAAGTAGTAGGACTGTCTTCATACACTCCTAGCTAACACATCTCTTAGTACTTTGCTAAACATTTTTACAGTCACCTACAAGAAGTCACTCTACATTAAAGAATCCCTTTCAAACATTTTCCTCCTAAGTCATCTAGAATGAACTCTTAGAGCTTATCCCACATAGTAGGGATGTTGGGAAAGGAAGATACTGGACTTGAGACACTCCAGGCAGTGCTGCACAGACAGCCAAGGGTTTCGCTAGCTGCTCTGTGTTTCTAGATATCTAGGTTTTACTGAGCCTGTGCAGAGAGAGAGCTCCAATGATCTGGAGTTTGACAGAGCAACTCTTAGAAGACTCACTTCTACCTTTAGTAAGTGTGTATTTCTACTTACTTGCTGAGAAACCATATCCCAAGTGCTAGAAAGTACCTAAAGTAAAAATAAATATCTCTGAATGAGGGCTTTAGGAATAGTTTTATTATAGGTACACAGATTTTCTAACCTCCTTTCTCTTTTTTTGGATTGTGATTCCGCATAAGACTATCACTTGACTATATATGAACTATGGCAGAGAACTGAGGGCATTTTATAAAAAGATGTTTGATGATATCTCCTGGAGAGGGGGAGAAAGAAATGATTCTTCTTTGTTCAAGAAACACATTCATAACCCAAGTCTTTGCAAAAATCTTCTGGATTATGCTTCATGCCTGTGCTTATGTTCTGGAAATAAGTTTTGGTATTTGAGTTTAACATGCCTAAAGATGAATGAAATCAAGGCATGTACCCAATGAAAGGACAAAGCACTTCCTGAAGGAAAGTAGTAAGGAGGTGTTTTCCTCTAAAATGATGCTCATATAGAATAAAAAACTGTATAACAACAAATCCACAGGTGACATCCAACTCCTTTATGGTTGAGACTGGATCTGCTGCTGTCCCATATTTCAATAATTTAACCTTGTATTTTTATTACCCTTAACTAAGGTTTTCTAAAGGGTCATGCAACCAGGTGATGACTATAGCAATATGACTCAAGTTAATCCCCAATAGACAACTAAAGATGTATGTATTTCATAGCCTCATGGCCCAACTGTGTCTTCTTCACTAAGATACACAGAAACACTAAGACCCACTGAACTCTAACCAAGAACAACACAGTACAGTCTTCAGGTATTGAAAAACAGCATCAGAGAGGCTGACACATTCTATCCATGTCAACCTTAAGTGCCATTTAGAGCAGTGGTCTGCAGAAGCCTAGGAGATGAAAACTGAAATGGCAACACTGACAGGCAATGATAATAAGAGTTCTTTGCATGTTTTCCTGCTAAGAAGGATTGGAAAAATACAGTGGTGAACCACAAGTCATCAGAGCAAGTAGTAGGCTGCTCTTACCAGATCATTACTGGTCGGCTCAAAACTATTCCCCTTGGACTGATTATATCCTTTCCTGAAATCCTGAGTCACAATGTTCTATAAAGTTCACTGGCAATTATATGGGGTCTTGTGTATTTATCCCGCAATTTTTATTTTTTTACTGACTTAATTTGTCTTAGCTTCCCAAGCAGACACGAACCACTTGAGTGTAGGTAAGGACCACATTTTAGGACAAAGCACTTCCTGATATGAAATCACACTGTGATTTATAAAGCTCTGGCAATGCAAACTAATAGGACTGGCTTCCCTAGCAAGAAGGAAGAAGAGAAAAGGGGTATCATGGTTGCTTCCGGCATTTTCTTCCTGGGCAGCAGCATTTACTGAGCCAGGAACATAAGTGACACAGCTGGTAACTGGTGGTCATTAGATGTGCACATGTCTGATGAGTTCTGTTCAAACTGAGTTGTGATGTTCTTAAAGTTCTGAATCTGAGATGTCTGGTGGGCCATCTGGACACATAGGCACTAGCCCAATGGGAGCTGAGCTTAATTGCTGAGAGCCTTCACATTAATTCTAACCTTTGTCCAGATGTCATTAAAGGGCCCTGTTGTAACAGCTAACTTTATAACTATAGTAATAAAACCACTTTTGGCTGTGCTTCTAAACTATCCGGCTTTCTACTTTTTTTCTAAAATTTTTCTCAATAGGACCTAGGCTTAGATGGATTTTAATTTCTTATCTTTTGAAAATTTAATCTTTAAAGTTAGAAGTTTAATTCTATTTTTCCATGGTTTAGAAAAATGGGTAGTAGCCAGTTCTACCTAAGTTTCAAACAGATGGTCTTTACCTCTGCTTTTAAATTATTCACTTTTCCTTAGGTCTTTAGTGAAGCCTAAGGGTAGCACTCACATTAATTTAGTTTACTCTCTGGAACTAGCAGGGAGTCCAGAGAGGTGATTTTCTGTCCTGTAGACCATTTCCTCACCACCACCTAAGGAGAAGCACAATGTTTCAGTTCAGCGATTATAGTTTGTATTGTATTGTGTCCTTCATGTCTGACTAAATAGATCTTTACAAGAACAAAAATTCATCACAGATGTAATCACTTGTGAGAGTTCACATTTCTTCTGCTCAACAAGAGAACTCTGTAATAGCTAAGTGAATTATTTATCAAGCGAAATACTTGAACACCACCATTAAAGTGTAGTCAGATCAGAGGTATTGGTAAATTGGAGGAAGGGCTATAAAAGAGGGGGAATCTGACTTCCAACTACCTGAATTAGTTTTGAGTTTATCTCCTTGGTGAGAAATGGCTTGCATGACCTTGCCCATCCTGTCTTTCTATCTTCAGCTTAATGCCTAATTCTGAAGGGTGTGGTAAAAGGATAAGATAATATTCATAAAAACTTTAAAAGGCACAGTTCAAGAGTGATGTGTTGTTTCACAACCATATCTTTAATGATTTACTCAATGATGTTTTTCTAGATCAGAGGTTAGACAGAGTTGAACTCGCCTACTTAGTCAATATTGCAATACTTAAATTCCTGAAGGAAAGCATTCCTGTGGTTAATATAAATGTTGGAAGGTCCATACTTATATTAGGTAAAAGACAGATTAAATAGAGAAGATATATGGCAGAGAGCTGAACTGACAAGTTTAAGAATCTAGAACTTGAGAGTGATGAATTCAGGTACTTTTTTAAATACCTACTGGTAACCTGCCAGTAAAACTGCTTGATGCGCAAATCAACATCACTGGGGACCTAAATATATTCTTGACGGAACAAGACCAACATCAATAGTGAAGGACACTGAAGGGGAGACAAAGTTTAGACAGACTATAGTTAAAAGTGCTAAATTAAGCTGGGTGCAGTGATGCATGCCTGAAATCCCAGCTACTTAGAAGGCCCAGGCAGAAGGATAATCAATTTGAACCCAGCCTGGGCAATTTAGAGAGACTCTTAAAAAAAAAAGAAGGGTGGGGCTATAGCTCAGGGGTAGAACTTTTGTGAGCATGGCCATGAGTTCACTCCCCAGATGCCTATGCCACAAACTAGTAAATGAATTTGGCTTAACTCTTTAAAGGAAACCTAAAACATATCCCCAGTCCCTGCTTCAAGACATACAAGCTGTATTTTTTTGCCAGACATTAAGCTAAATGATGCTTTCTACTTTTTCCCTACTGGTCTTCTAAGTCTACCCTTGGGCGAGGTGAGTGTTCTGACAAGTTCTTGCTCTAACCTGGGAAGTACATCTGCATATTTTCCATATAAGGACACAGGATAGTCCAGGGACTATAGCAGAACTGGGTATATATAGTAGAGAAGGTGGGCATGGATGTGGAAATGTTTTTTTTTTACTCTCTACGAAACCATGTAGAGTTGTATTTCTAAACCACTGACCAAGTCTTCTTTGCATGGTTAGGAGAAACAGTAAAAGGGTGGGCAAGAGTGACACAGAAAAGCTAGAAACAAAAATTATAAGGCCACAGAACAGAAAGGGATCTCTTAAGTTACGTCCAGTGATACATGCCTATAATCTAAGCTACTCAGGTCTTTAAAACCTGCTTTCCAGGTGGTTAAAATCTAAATAATCTAAATTTGTATTTAGATAGACTAGACAGATTTAGTTAGAAAAAAACAATTCTCAGATTAGAATTGAAGAGAATTAGCCCTTACTAAGATTTGGGGATGTGATTTGTGTATAGGGGTCAATCTCGGTTGTTTAATAACCCTGGAGTGCCACTCCAGGAAGACAAGGCAGCATGGTGTCTTTTGCAGGTGTGGGGGAAGTGAATAACAGCGGACAACTACTGATCTGAAACAAAAGGTATACAATCCTTTATAGCTTTCTAAGGTTACTTTATTCTTAACCAAGTTCACTGAAAGCAGGGCAGAACAAAGTTCAACAATTACAAATTAATATTCTTAACTGGGGGGAAAAAAGGAGAGGTGAGGGTGCTTACAGGGCATAAAGTCATAGTTTGCTAGCTTTTCTGCATCTCAGGGTAAGTATCCCTGTAAGAAGTTCTTATTCAGAATAATCTCCTAAATAAGATAGAAGCAGTTTAAGGCTTATATATTTTACCTCCTATTTATCTTTATTTCAACCAGAATATGAAATTTACTAAATTAAAAAAAAAAACATAACTATCAAGATTATCATGATCACTCTTCAGGCAAATGTATCAGAAGCCAAAATACCAGAGAGTTACTTTGAGAGTAATAAGTCAAGCAAGGAGCCGTTAAGCTCAATGCCTCAGTTTCTCTCCAAGAATGTAATGGTCTCACAAAACAGACAATTCTGACAAACTGTTTACTTGTGGAAGTTCTTTTGTTTTAATCAGACTGCTTTTGTTTATAATTCTATTATCAGTCAGACTATAGTGAAATCAGATTTGAGAGAAGTCTAGATGTTAAAGATAAAATTCACATTTTAGGTATTATATGAGAGTTCATAATGTCAGCTAGAATTTTTGTTGTTGTTTATTATTCACTTTTTAAGTCTCTCAGAGGAGAATTAAATCTGTTGTTCTTTAGGAAAATTGTCCTTTAGTTCCCAGTTTAAATAACCAGGGCAATAATGGCACCAGAAAAATACTACTGTTTAAGCAGAATACAAAGGAACTCATTCCCCAAACGAAAAAATGTGCATCATATGCTATGATGCTCCTTAAAAAGCGTAAGTGGTTAAGTAACACCAGCTGAAGGGCCAAGAGGCAGCCAGTACTGGAAGCCTTTCCCACATTGTGTAGTCTCCCCAGAGTGAGAAAGTGAGAGGCAAGTGTCAGGACTAGTTCCCACTACAACGGCTATTACTTCTTTTGTGAGCACAATCATAATCTGCAATGAAAATCCACACTACTACTTTGCAGGACTGTGTATGTACAGTGGGATCTCAATCTACAGGAGATATGGAGAAGTAACCGAAACAAAAACAAAAGGATATTTAATAATTCTCATATAAAACTCAGTAACAGTGTTTTTTCCTCAAGAAATAAATTTTTATGTGTCTGACAAATAATTTCTTTTGAGGTGAAAGGAAGACTAGAAGATCCTATATCTAACCAAGCAGATACTTAAGAGTAACATGAATTTTCATGATTTTTATTTTTTTATATTCTAACTTTTCTCATGTTATCTTGAGATTCTTAAGTCTCCATTCAGGAAATCTCTAATTTTAGAACCATATCTACCTGTGGTGTCCTAAAACTACAGGCTTTTGCTGTATAGGAAGGACATCACTTAAAACTGACACAATGATAGCACTCTTAAGTAACTAATCATCATTATTTACAGGACTTAAACTACTATGTAAAATGTTAAACATTAAAAAAAAAAAAAACTCCTAGGATACCTTATATAAGATTTAGTAATTTTTCTCAACTGTTCATCTAGGTGAGGTAGAGAGGAAGTATGTGTTTTTTAAAATTTTAAACGTAAGGATAAGCAGAATATTTCATTTTACTTTTAAAAAGATAGGGTCTCTGGGCTGGGGATGTGGCTCAAGCCGTAGCGCGTTCGCCTGGCATGCATGCGGCCTGGGTTCGATCTTCAGCACCACATACAAAGATGTTGTGTCCGCCGAAAACTAAAAAATAAATATTAACAAATTCTTTAAAAAAAAAAAAAAAAGATAGGGTCTCATTATTGCCACTCAGGATGGTCTCCAACTCCTCGCTTCAAGCAATTCTGCCTTAGTCTGTCTCCTTAGTTGCTGGGACTACAAGTGTGTGCTACTATACCCAGTCTGCAAAGCGCTTTTTGGTCTATCACTCTTTGGAGTGCTCGAGGAATAGTTCTTTATAACCATCCCACACCCCACCCCTCTCTGGAAATACTCAAAGACTGCTAAAATATGGGGGACAGTGGTGAACTAAGTAAATTCACCTGCATATTGATGTTTTTACTCAGGAATATAGGAAGACAAAATTAACTATACACAGAGAGACATAAAACTTGTAAGGACATATATATTTGATGTAGATATTCTACTTCAATTTAGATATTTATTTTCTCTCAATCCTTATCACTATTCTATCACTTCCCTTGCTTCCAACAAATTATCCAATTCAATCACATGGGTTGACTTTCCTTGGAAAATACAATATTAAAAGCTCCCTGCCACCAATTTCTCATTTTAGAGTTTGTTTCACACTATTGAAAACTGCCATCTTCCCAAAGCCCAAATCTGATCTTGTTACTTCTTCTTTTTTTTTTTTGCATAAAACTTGTATCAACTCCCCACTACTTATACTCTATCTTTTTCTATAAGAGCAATACACAGTTCTTTACTCTCATAGTTTGTTTCCATCCTATATTAAAAAGCACTTCCAATGCATGCTAACAGCTTTAATAAATCTCCTCTAGTTCAAGGACTCTATCCTTTTTAACTAAGCAGCTTTGGTGTTTAATATTTAGAATTCAGTTTATTCAGAGATTAAGGAATGAACTAAGTAAGTTACCATAAGTAAGTTAGAGAGAGTAATTTTCCTAATGCATTTCTCAAAAACAAGTTGAACCAGGCAGAGGAAACGTGTGTCATTCAATAAGAAGAAAAAATATTTAAGTTTTCAATGAAAATGTGTTCAGATTGACAAGGCAAGGTAAGAGGAAATTTTAGTTACTGTTAAAAGAAACAAGTTCTGATGTTCTACTGCACAATAGGGTGACTATCATAATGTATCACATTTCAAAAAAGCTAGAATTCTGAATGTTTTCAAAGAAAAGATGAGGAAACGTGTTTATCCTTATTTGAACATTACACAATGTATACATGTACCAAAACATTACATGGTACACCATAAGTATGTACAATCTTTATGTTTCAATTTACAAAAGGAAAAAAAAGGGGGGGGGGATTTTGAAGCTCAGAAGGGCATATATAAATGTCTAAGCACATAGTGGTTTAAAATATTTCCTCCAAGACATAAGGACCATAGGGATAAAAAGATACAGTTTACATTATGGCTTTCAAAAGCTGTATTACAAGGTTCCCCCCAACCACCATTCTTGCAGTACTAGGAACTGAATCTAGGGCCTTGCACAAGCGGCACTCTACCACAGAGTTACATCCCCAGCCCCATTACAATGTTTTGCTTACAACCCGGAAAAAAAAAAAAAATTACACAAAATGACCTGGTACATATCCCATTTTAATGGGGTTCTGTAAAATGACATACTAATTCAATGAAACAGCATTGATTCTTACTATATGCTACATCTTCTGATTCTATTCCCTTCCCACCCCTATTTTTTAAAATGCTGGTTAGGACCCACTAAATTGATTTTACAACAGATAAATGTGTTGCAATGGGTTGATCCAGTTTGGAAAATTCTTGGTTTATAAATAGATCTACCAATCCTTAGCATTTCATAAGAATCTGCTATCCTGGTTACTTTTATCTTAATTCACTTGTATTTAGCCAAAGGTTTTACCAGATCTTCCTGGTAAAAATGTCTTATGACAACTTAACAGATGTGGGGATGAACACCTCTAAAGTGTATTGGCCACGATTATATCTGTTGGTTTTAAATGCACAGAAGCCCCACCTGACAAGAATTCACTAAAATCTAATTAAATAGGCAGAAGAATCCTCAAACTCTTTTATTGGAAAACCATAAAGTTTTTATGATTAAATACACTCCAACGCACTCCTGCATATAGCTTTTATATTGTTGCTCAAACTTTTTTTTTTTAATTTATTTATTTATTTATTTTTAGTTATACATGGACACAGTATCTTTATTTTGTTTATTTTTATGTGGTGCTGAAGATCGAACCCAGGGTCTCACATGTGCAAGGCGAGTGCTCTACCGATGAGCCACAACCCCAGCCCTGTTGCTCAAATTCTACTACCTATGTTTTAAAAAAATCAAGACTCAAAGCATGTGAAATTTCAACCTTAAAAAAAGTATGAAAAAACTCATGCAATGGAAATGTAGTTAAATTGCATTTAACTTTATAATTTAAGCATCTTCTACTTTCAAATGACATCTACTGTTTTATTCTTTGAAACAAAGAACGGTATTTTTATTATATTCTAAAACAGCACAATATGCAAAAAAGCAATATTCCTTTCAAATTTTCTCACTGTTCCAACATTTTGGAAGGGAACAAGATTGGCAGTCCTATGTCATAGTCTAACATATAAACACATATGTCTCACCTTCAGAGTTCTAACCAATATACTCTCCTCCATAGCTTTTGATCTGATTTTCTTGCTCTTCCATCCCTCACACACTGAATTATAACACTTGTCAGGAGACTTCACTCCTGCTCTCATTTAACACTTGCAAAGAATCTGACTCAGTGCTAAGTATGTCATACATAAGATTTCATTTAAGCCTCATATTAAATCAATGAACAGGTAGTACAGGACTCTTTTAAGGCAGGAAAAAAGAGGGTTTGAAAAGTTCTGTAATTTGTTCAATATCTCACAGTAAGAGAGTATGAGGACTGGGATTTTAAGCCATGCCCATCAAATTCTGCCTTGCAAACTTGGGTTATCATCTGTCTCTCTGCTTTACCTACTTGGGCAACTAATTGTGTGAAGAGGGATATGTTCCTTAAACTCTCTAAGTTCCATGTTTTCCATCTTAAAAATTGAAGATCAGAATGGATTCTAGTGGGTTAACCAACATTTGAAGCTGTGCAATAATGTGAATATACTAAATATTACTAAACACTATTCTTGAAAGTGGTTAAGATGGTAAACTTTGTTTCTTTAACCACAATTTAAAAAGTCAAACCGAAAAGTCTCCTGTACACCGTATTAAAAATATATAACATACTTAACTCTCATTTCTAAAAATGAATTCATTGGCTTCAGATGTAGGACCCAGGGATGTGTATTCCTTAAAAGGTGATTCTGACTGAAATGAATTATATCTCATGACTCCCCCAGGACCATTTGCACTCTCACATTCAAGGTAGAACTAGCCCAACAGAAAAAAGAAACTGGGTACAACGGAGTAGAATAAAAGTGTTTGGGCTAATTTTTGAAAAAGTATCATTACCTTCATATACAATTCAAGATAAAAATGAAAGAGTTGTTTTAAATAAAAAGAGATATGAAGATCTTTTTTTTTTTTTTTAAGTTTAGAAAAGACTGTAATGCAAAGGTATGGCCTTATTATTTAATGAAGGGTTGCCATTGTATTTCCCAATGGTAGAACAGATTTGTGATTTGTCTCACACTTTAAAAACTACATTTTTAATAGATTCAGTGTTCAAATGAGGCCGAAAAGCCTATTCAGCTGAACACACTTTAAACAAGTGATACCAAGTTGAAAGATAAATACAATTAATATTTTACAACTACTAGAAAATAAGAAGTTAAGTGTTCTTACATGCCTACAAAATTCCAAACTTGGAATATAAAACTTATGAGGGTTTTTGTTTTTTGGTAATGCTAGGGATCAAACCCAAGTGCTCTACCACTGGACCACATCCGTAGCCCCAGTACTTATGAATTTTGATAGCTCTGTTTACTTTCCAAATTCTAGTTAAACTCTAACCAAATCAGGGCTTTAACTGTTATATGCTCATCAACCCTTTAATCTTTTTTAAAAATAAAGCTTTGTTTAAAAAACATTTATTTTCCACTAACCCCTAAAAGCAAACCTGTCTACTTCAGCTGTAAATGCAATCTGACTCTCATACTACAATATCCCCATCACACACAAAAAAACTACTAAAAGTCCCAGAACCTGCAAGCTGAATATGATAAATAAAATTCTTGTGTTAAAATCCTTACCTTCTGGAAGCAAAAAATAACAAGGACACTGAATATAATAACTATCAAACCCTTACCTAATTATTCACTCATTTCAGCAATAAAACCCAACATTATAGAACCTATGCATGTTTTTACATTTGAATACAAATGTCTGGAAGAAGAAATTCAATACCTGAAGGAAAAAAGTAAGAAATCTACATCTCGGAATCTGGCACGGTCCCTCCATTTCTACTTTTTCCATTCCATTTCCCTTTTGCAATTTCATTTCTATCACATGAAATTTCCCTAATTCCTACACTTGTTGAGACACAGGGATCCCTGAGTTAATTTCAAAATATCAGCTGAATCAAGGAAAGAAAGTTCTAGTAGAAAAGAAAGAAGGGCTTTCTTTAAGTAGGATCATAACATTAAAGAGCCAAGTATCAATTTGAAAATAGGAGCACTAAAATAAAACAAATTCATTTATCATATTCTAGACTATAATCTTACTATCACCAATCTGGTTTAGAAAAGATAACAGCAAGAAATGAAAAGAAACAAGTTGCGATAGCTTTGGGAAATTTACAAAAGAATAATAATTTGGTTTTCAGAAATATAGTCTATAAACACATGGCATAAGTGAATAAGGGAAATAAATGAAGCCAATGTACACACTTGTGGTACCAACAAAAATTTTGATTTTTATAAACATCACACCAAGACAGATATATCTAGCTAGTCTCAGACAAAAAAAATTAACTAAAAAGTAAGCTAGACCAACTATCCACAATACCTTCATCTATTGTAATTACATACTGAGCTTTAAAAGGCAGCTTTCCTGAAATATTTTACTCTTATTTCTAATCTTTAAGAACCATAATTCAGTTCTTTTAATCATTTTACAAAAACCTCTTTATAATACAGAGCTTGTTTATACATCTCATTTTAAAACACCACAATATAAATGTTGATCAGCATCCTCCCAAGAAACAGAATAATTGTAACTGATTGACAGTGCTTTTGTAGTCAAGTCTCAAGAAAACAGTCAACAAATCAGCAAACTGGTATTCTTTTTTGACAACCAATCCCAGCAGGAAGTTTCACTCTAAAAAATTATGAAAAACTAAGTCTACTCTAAGATAGCATCATAGAAATATTGATATATTTTGTTCAGCCAACAGAATTTTTTAAAGTGAGAAATCCAATGAAAACTGAGGGAGTTTAAGGAAAGTATCAAATTAGTAAAGACACTGAGTTACAAGGCAGTATTGCACTTGAATTCTGAACCACAATTTTATAGTGGCAACTTCTAATAATCTGAGCAATTTCATCTGGAAAGAATTTACCAAGAAAGATTACAACATTGATTATCATGTGCATTTTACAGTACACTTTCCTTAGCCCATTTATAATTAAAAAAAAAAAAAAAAACTAAACTAAAAATGTAAGAAGTAGAAACCAAGCTTTAAAAACAGTTTTTCACAACAAAATTTATTAGAAGAATAGTGGTTTTGAAAGTCTAGCATCCAGTGAGAACTACCATACACAACATTACAGCTGGGAATGTTTCTCCAAAATGTCATGGTCAAATAATACAATGGAACCATTAAATCTTACACATGCACGAAAGAACTAGCGCTTTTGACATACAACGAAAAAAAAGAAAGAAAGAAAGAAAATGGGGTGGGGGGACCACATGGATTAAAATTTTAAGTACTCATCACATACATTAAGACACAGCTTATTTTAGTCCAGTCAAAAAATCAGAACTGCATTAAAAAATTTAATGTAGTGCAATCAAACCAAAAATCTTAATTTGTGATCATAAGTGCTCTACTACATAAACATTAATCATAGCAAGGAACAAAAAGTTCAAATCACACAGTACAAAAAAATCTGTAAATAAATATAAACTACAGTACAAGAGAAATATTAAATTATACAATTCCGTCAAACTGTAAACAGTATATTGAAATGAGGTCCATAAGAGTTAAGGGGGTTCCTGTTCTGTTTCATGACACTTGAACTTCTAGAAATCTGAAAGATGCAATTTTCCATATCTTTGAAGGCTATGGGTATTATATATGGAGAGAATTTCTTTTAGATGTAAGATATCAAATATCAAGCAGAGGGATAACCTATTTTGTTAACCACAGATAGTACTGTAGAAAACAAGAGTTATGAGACAAGTCTTAACATCAGAGATGTAAAGGACTAAAACACTGGAATTAGAACTTCACATCAGAAGAAACTTGTCACTGAGGTCTTCAAGGCTATAAAATACACTGACAAAATTGTCTGCTAATAGGCAAACCTAGACCTCTGCTAATTTTTTGACATTTTACATACTCATGTTAAAACACCAACTTTGGCAGAATCACTACTGATAAACTCAAAGCACTCCTGGCCCAATGGTTCCATCACAGTGGCCAGTGCACAGATTCTCTAAAGACATTGCATAAACTAGAATGTAGAGGTCAGACACCCAAGGACCAGTGCTTGAATTTAGTAGTAGTTATGGTGAAGAAGCAAGAGCCACATCAAGGAGGAACTGCATCTGTTATAGTTTACAGAGGCAGCTAGGAATGTCTTTTAATTGTGCTGGCTATTAGTGGCATTTAAAAATATATACTTTCACCGTTTGTGTGTGTGTGTGTGTGTGTGTGAGAGAGAGAGAGAGAGAGAGAAAGAGAGAGAGGGAGGGAAGGAGGGAGAGACAGAGAGTGATGTGCTGGCTATACATTTATGCACATTTTTAAAAAATACACTGTTAACAGGAACCCCCGCATTATCTGCTCAGTAGTAATAACTGAATATATAGAATGCCACTATAAGAGTGTGAGGCACCGTGTGCTGGAGAGTTATATGCAGCTTTAAAATCTGTTTGGCTGAGTTATACCTGGATACCTGAACTGAGTTTTTAAGTTGACATTCATCAAAGATGTGCTACCAGCACGTTGAAATAAAAGCAAAACAGAAAAATACAAGTCACTGTTAGGTTTAAGAATAGCATCAAAGTACCTGAATTGAGTGAGAAGAGTGTGTAAACTGTCCCTGAGGGTTTTTAAACAGTGTGTATAAGTTGGATTTCTAAGAACATTAGTTTTATTTAACAGTGTGGACTGATAAAATACCAACGTCTGACAGTTTAAAGTGGAGGTTAGAAAGAATTATACGCAAACGCTCCAAATGTATAGTCTATGCTTTTTTTTTTTTTTAACGAAGCAGCAACAAGCTGCTGTAAAGTATACATCCCATCAGAACAAGCAACATGTAGGAGTCAGATAAAGGTTTCTTAGTCTGGTTTTCTGACAGCACAGCATATCAATATCCAATGACTATATCTTTCCTAGATCAGAATGTAACTAATTTCGACTAGCAATATAGAATTAGACTTTTAATCAAACACTTTGCTATTACATACTAAAATTCCTTAAACTTACTAATGCTGGTAATACTAACCTAGTTAATCATCCCCCCTCATTTTAGAAATATACCCTTCCACAACTTAAAAACATTAAGATCCATTTCAGTCCTCTGATGTAAAAAGCATGTAAGTGAATTAATATTAAAAATTTACACAGTAAAAAGGCTTGAATTTCAGCCAAAGATTCTAAATACTGTTCATTCCCTGAAGACTTAAAGGGGGAGAGAATCCCTACCCATTTTCCTAGTGGTTTATTTTTCTAAGATGGTCTGATATAATTTTTTCATTTTGGGGTATTTCCCCCTAACCTTCTCTCAAATTCCAAATTCTTAAGCCTGAAAAGCTTAACGAAATGGGGAAAATGAGGCAATCACTTACAATTGCTAGAAAGGTACAAAATGTTATTGTCTTTAGTTAAAATAAGATTTATATAAATGTGATCTGACCCCATATTATGTAGTATGTTTCATATTTTTAAATAATCGTCCTAAAACTTACAGTACCTAAGACTCTGAAGATAAATTAAGACTTTAGTGTTGTAACAGAAAAAGTGCTGAATTATCCCTTTTCTAGTACTTTTAAACATTTTGGACAAGTGCTTTCCTAGTGACAGTAAAGTTCACTATATACCCTTCCACCAAGCAGGAAAGTCACCTTGGTGAAAGACTTTTAGGAGTGTAGCACCGGGTATTTACCAAATAGTAGGAGTTGTTTCACTCATTCTGAGGGGGTAAAAATATCCTAGACTGAAATTCTATTTGGCTATTGACTGTTAAAAATCCCTGCTCTACTGTGTCCGTGTCCTGTGTCTAACTATCCCTGGCCCCCCACCCACAGTCCCCTTACACACTATCCACTGAGAATCTAATCTCCAAAGAGATCATTTTAAAATTTATGTTTTCAGGACATACCTGAGAAAGGGTGCAATTATGCAGAACAAGGAATCCAAGACTGCACTAATACTGGTTATAGGTTCATACATTTTTTTCCCCAAGACAAATCTAAGTTTAAGAGGTATGGATCTTCAAATATGTCTTACTGCTTTAGATTTTTTTTTTTTTGGTATGTGTGTAGGGTCATTTCCAGTGTTGAAAAGATCATCTTGCACCTATTCAAGAACAGTTCAAGATGAAGTAAATAGTTCATTTCCACATTCAAACAATAAAGATTAAATATTATGAGTATAATATTTGCTACATCCAATAAATCTATGGTTAACTAAAAGTGCTTGCTTTTCAGCATTTATGGAAACAGTTCTAAATGAACTGGAAACCTTAAAATTACTCTCCCCCCCCCAAAAAAGTTTCAGAGTTTCTCATGTTTGTTGGTCAAATCAACATTAACTAGCCTTGATTCTCATTTTCAAACAATGTAAAGATTTTTCTAACAAATGAAGATGGCCCAACTTTACCACACTGTCTGTCCTGTGACTCATTTTTAGTGTAACAGGGCAGAATCTGTGTCTATGTACTTGCCCATCCTACCACCCCTTTCCTCCAATCTCCTTCATAACACTTAGTATACACAGCTACAGAGCTATGCTACAGGGCTACTGTCAGCTTTTGAAAAAAATGACTGCAAGATTATCTGGAATATAGGAGGATATGAAAAGAATTCCTCCATTTCCCTTTCAGTCAGCATGTTTACAAATCCTACTCAAGTCTCAAGGACAGAATGAATCCAAAATAATTAATAAAGAAAGTGTCCGGAGGTCTGTATTCCTTGTACCATAATTATACTTTTTTCCTTTTCAGTAGTTTTTGAAAGAAATTACTTAAAAAAAAAAAAAATCCCTATGTAGCCTAACAGTCTCCTAAATGGACTGTTTGGCTAAAGCTGTCAAGTTTTTAATAATACTGGCCTGACCATAGTATTAATGAAGACCTAATTCTACAGCAACAGTGACAAGGAAACAATCTTCGATATTTTCATATAGGCCAAAATTTAACCTATGACTGTCAGTATCTCCTATAAAACATTAAGTAGGGCAATTTGATCTATTACCATATTCTATCACCAATGACAGCAACCTGAATATATAGAAAAGAGAATTCCACAGGAAAACTATCTCTGCATTTGGAAAATTATAAAACAAAAAAATGCAGTTTCAAAATGAAATCTACAAGGGTAACAGCTGTTTGAGAAAATGACACCAACTTGCCATACATCTGCCGTTAATGATTCAAAATAATTTCAGGTTTTGACATTGAGCTGACTTAATCTGTTTTATTAGCCACATAAAACCAAGCTTCAGTATTATGTGTCAATGAAATATAAGAGAATCTACAAAGGATTAGAACCAGGCCTGGCACCATGTGCTTACTTGGGGATGGGGGAGAACACACAGCTCACTAGCAGCTCAAAGGTTGCTATGTACTGCCTAATGACAGAAGGTAGTTAGGATATGGGCCTTAACAGGTAGTCATTTTTAGTCTAATTTAGTGTTCTCTCCAGAAAATTGGGAACTAAACATCTCATTGTGCCTTCTTTTGTTTTATTATCTGATCCCATATAGCTCATATTATAGCTAAGGTAAAACATTGGGGAATAAAAATGCCAATTGTTTGAGGTAATGATTTATATAAGATAACCAGAGTTCTAAAGCACTTCAATATTGTAAAGTAAAAGTGTACCAAATAAAGCTAATACACACTTCACACTTGTTGAGCTTGCGCACCAGAATTGAACAGTAATTAACTTCACATAAGGACCCTACTATCACACAAAGCCTTACTCATATTCATGATCTGCTGCAGCAAAGGTTTATATCAAGCAACATCTAAACTTCAGAATAACAACAAACTTAATATTAAAAAGTATTATACACAAATATAAATTATTTTTCCTGAAAGAGAGATCTTGTCCTTCATGGTATTTGAGGAGCAGAATAAAGTGTATAGCTCATCACAAATATAATTCAGTCACTTGTAAGCCTATCAAAAAAGTAATATAATATACTATATTACTATCAGTTGATTTCTGTGCTGTCTCAGGATGAGAATGCTAATGATAAAATACCAACTAGATAGCTGTCCACAGAATTAGTGTTTTTGATTTTATAGTGCCATAGCTTATCTATAATATCAATGTTCTCATTAGAAATGCAAGAATTTATTTTTAAATACATTATTTCCTATCATTAGTTCAAATAATGTTATATAATTTGAGTAATGTCATCATCCACCTACCAAAAATGTGAGGAAAAAAGGCTTTTGTGACAAAGACAGTCATGAACTACACTTTCCCATACCATAAAAATGGTCACCTGTTGTTTTGAGCCATGCAAAACTCTGATAAGCAGAATTTAAGTATCCGAGTAGACCAATTTCTATTACACATTTATGAGGATGTCCCCAAATTAGAATATCTACACCAAAAGTGCCAATACAGCATAGTGGCAAATCAAGAGAGAAATTAAATATTAAGGGATCACTGCGGCATGAAGACTGACCGCCAGCCATGTGATGATGATGAGCCACCTCCAGGAAATACATGGTATAATGGAACTCTGAACACAAAATTTAACATTAAAAGTGCACCTGAATATTACAAACTAACTTTACAAAACCTACAATAAGGTAAAATATATATCTTTTGAAATATTCAGCAGCTTTTTGTTTTGTCTTTTTTTTTAAAGGTTTTTTCTTTTTTCTGAGAGGCTCATGAAATTTAAAAAGGGACCACTATCTAATTTCAACCATGCTTCACGAAACAATAATGGCTATTTTATATTGCAGTTACCAATGTAATGCAATTAGTGCTTTAAAATAATCTACACTCAAAAAAACAAACAAGAGGGGGCGAGGAAGAGAGACCGACCTTTGGAGAAAATATGCTTATTCAAAAGCTTCTTGGAAAAGAAAATTTACCTGAATATCAAGTCATGACTGATCTCAAGTGTAATGTTTAAAAGCTTCACAGACATGAATATTACAATCTTCAGGTCTCAGGACTTTTAATCTGAGAAAGTTCAGAGTTTGGTTTGTTTTTAAATTCACTTTCTAACCAAAACAAATAATAGAAGTACTCAAATTTGCACTATTTACAACTCTCAGCCTACAATCTGAAATGACACAATACAAGTTCTCTTATTTAAACTGCAGCATTAAAGGGTAGGCACACCATTCTTCTGCTGCTCGATTGTCATCCACTGAAACACACATAGAAAATATTTATGTTAGTAAAATGATCACTCCATGTACACTACAATGACAAAATTTACATAACTCAACTCATACATCACTTATATAGACTACCACATAGGATTAAACCTCTCTGAACAGTAAAACTCTACAAAAGTTCAATTTTTAGGGCCAGATTTTTAAATGGGCCTTTAGTGATGTCTTTCTGAGAGGGGATAAAAAAGCAAGCACAAATTAATTTCTCAAAGGACCTTTTTGCAGCAATTTTTGGCTACTGAATACCCCAAACATTGTGCAAAAAGGTACCATGGCTGCAATTAATTGTGTGCTGAAAAACTGAATGTGAAACAAAGGAGGTGTTCCTTCATAAGCTTAGCCTTTTGCTTTCAGCAAACTTTCTACCAAACTTCCTTCAACTGCAGATGAAAACCATACATTTCATAATGTATTTTTATTGCAACTTCCAGCTAGGCTAGAAATATTGCAGTTATATATTGTTACTTAACCCAAACTACCTTTTCCGTTGAGATTAGAAACCAAGAGGAAACATGTTCAGTCACCCACTGATTAAATTGTTAAACAAAATAACCAAATCAAAAGAGAAACCCACGCCCAGGCTATGTCAAGAATGAGCAGTATTTTAATAACAGCAATGGTGTGCCTAACCTTTGAACACAAAGGTTGCTGAGCGAAAATTATTCTTAACCTAATTTAATTATCTGCTCCAAAAAAGTTTCCAGGCAAGAATTTATGCCTTGAGAATACCTGGACCTACCACTCATCCTTGAACTGTTAGCATTCTACCTGAAACTGACAATCTTAATCTAATCAACACTTCATGTTTGATTTTTTTTAACACAAAAACTCATGATTTTTGGTTTTGGTTAAGCATTCAGAAGGGCCTGACCAACTAACTTAACAGCAGATTCAAACATAGGGCATATGTGGTATGGATTTGATTTGCAGGAATAGTAATTTTAATTTAATCACAATAAGACTAAATTCCACAGGCTTTACTTATCAGCTATTCTTGCAAAAACTGCAGAAATATAAAACTTTCCAAACTTAATCAATTTTATAAGCCCATCTCAAAAAAGCTTAGATGTTCTTCAAGGAGTGCTTATATAAACATGGTCTGAAAAGTCCTGAAATGTGTGCTAAACAACCATGAAAATCAACTAAATATCAGAAGTTAAGAAGGGGATATTAATGTAGGATGCCAAGAAAGGGGGAGGTGAGGATTAGACCAACAAAATTAACTGTAACCTAAAAAAAAAACCCAACTTCTCCCAATCTGGTACTATTATTTGAGAAACTAAAATGAGCTTAACTCCTGATTGAATTAGTTAGAACTGATAAGCAACCAAAATTATATTAGAATTGGGATTGTATTTTCTTTCTTACCATAAACTTAGATCCCCTTCATCAATGTAGATTTTGGACAGACAAGTGATGTTGTTTAAGTATCATTCTTTAAATATCAGTTATACACATTTCTTTTCCCTATTTCTCCCACCCCCAATAAACAGATCTTGAATTAAACTAGGCGCTGCAACAATATTCAATTGTTAGTTAGCACATGATCAATTCTGTAAAAGGGCTGAAAAATACAAAGAAACCTAGCTAAAATGAGGCATCCTCCATTGTTTTATGTAATGTACCCTGACTGCTCCTGAGTAAGAAGGGAGCTCGTCCTCCATGAGATAAGGCTATATCCTCACTTGTTGGTGAGATCAAATTCTACCCTTAGAAAATCTCAAATAAAATTACAACAAAGGTAGTGTTCAAAGTAATTAACTGAAGCATTTCTGAAGGTAGTGTGTGCACATTTCCCACCTCCTTCCCCTCTGGGTGAGCACTAAGTAGATTGCAAATTCGAAGTAAATTAAGTGTAATTATATAAATGACCCAAATACATATTTATCATTGAATAACCAAAATTTTCAAATTCAAAGGTTCATTGTTCTTCTTAGTTTTTTCTTTAGTTTAATCCTTCAATTAGTTGAATTGTAGAAGAAAAAATGTGAACATTTTATAAGATGGCTTTCCAATTTGCAATGATAAAGCTCCCAATATAACTGAGGTGATTTCTAAAAGGGGGCTTTTTTCCTCTTCTTTTTCTTTTATCTTTCTTTTTTTTTTTTTTTTTTTTTTAAAGTAAAGGCAAACATAATTTAAGGGGAAAAAGAAAGAAAAGCATGCAGGCTCTACAGGCAAGGAGTCCATGTCCATGAATCTGTTCTCTGTGAGGTAACTCAATTCTCTTTTGTAGAGAAACATGCAAAAGGCCAAACAATATTCCGAGCCATACTGCACATGGAAATTTAAAAATATGCAACATTCGAAATGCACCCTTCACCTCTGTATACACAAGTCAATGCAAAATTTGCAAAGAAACAGTGTCACAGGAATGAAGTTAGGTGCAAACAATGACAGCTGAACAATGATGCAGTAGTGCTCACCCAGTTTGTACAGTAATTGGCACTCTACAGTATTCCTACTCGTTTTTTGATTCATTTGCACTTTGTGCTGCCTCTCCCTGGGGATCTAATTCAATCTTTACAGAAACATCTGGCCCCTCCGACCTCATTAATTTCATCTTTTTCTTTGGAGGGTTTTTCAAAGTGCCCAGCCTCTCCTTTACTTTGTACTCCAGTGTACTGTGGGGAATCCCATAAATACTCTGAGCTTTGGAAACACTCATTTTTCCACTCATAACCACTGAGATTGCTTCCTCCAGTATCTCACTGTTGTACTGTCTGTAACGCCCTCTTTTCTTCCGAGGCTGCTTGGAGCCAGGGTCTCCTTCTTGATCCGATGTGGGATATGGCTGTCCAGAGGTAGACTGCTCAGCATCTGAGCCCCAAGAATCAGGTCCAGCATCTAACATGCTTTTTCTATTTTGTTTTGGAAGAATAGCCCTTAATTTTTTACTAAGCGCGCTCTCCGTTTGTGAACCCATTACCAAAGAGCTATAGCTGTACTGATCACCAGTGCGAGACTCCCAAGAAAGATCCATTCCTCGAACTTGTGGTATCTTTAAATCTACAGGAGATGAATGGCTCACATCCTTTTTTCCATCTTGTTTTGCTTGAAGTGCCATTTTTGGAAAGGCAGAATTTTCTGCAAGAAAAGGAAGGTCACTGATGTTGCTGAGTGCACCATTTCCCCTGAACTTCATACGGCTGAGGTTGAATTCATAATGTGGTTTTGCCCAAGAGGCTTCCCTGGATAATATTAAGTGTTGTCCATGATTCTGTAATCCAGATGGCCCAAGGCTGGCAGCTGTGGACAATTGGTTTCTGCTCAGTAGTTCTTCACTAATCTGCAGGGATCGAGCCAGTGGAACTTTGAGTGATGTGGAGTGTCCAAAACCTTCCCTGGTTCCATCCTGTAAGCTTCTTGGAGGTACCCCATCACCACTCCGAAGTCCGTCTGGGCGGTACTGGCTGGGTCTCCCAGGTCGCCTAATTGGATGGAAGGAAACTGATGTGAGCAGGACTTGCACAGGTAGGGAGGGATGGGTGAGGGGACCACTCCTTTATTAGAAGGCCTTGCTTGGGTAACATCACTTTGTGTTATTTATTTATTTTTCTCTAAAATTAAAAAAAAAAATAGTCTCGGCAGTTAGTTTTAAAACTTGTTCACAAAAAGAAAAAGGAGAAAGGAAAAAAAAAACAGGAGCTTTTTGGGCAAAGAAAAATTAAACCTGTTGGCTGGTCTCTGGTTGGGTTCACAAATTTTCGGAGAAAAAGTTTCGCGCAACTGTCTGAAAATAGGACCTTAATTATTAATTACAGTGTAATCATCAGTCTCCAAAGATCTACACAGAATTGTGTTACCAATGTGACGTTACCACTAAACAAGTACAGTAATAAAAGAGTAAGCCAAATTACTTTAATGCAATCTATTCAACATTCATGATCACTAACTATAAAACTGGAACCATTTACACTGGTGGAACCCCCAGCTGATTGCTTATTTACTCCACAAACAAGCTAATGTTCATCATCAAAAATTAAACAATTCCAAATAACATTTCTTATTTTGCTTGGGAAAAAAAATATAAATGGAAACCAGCCCCAAGGGGGAGGGAGGGAGTCAAAACTAAAAGAAACCAAAAGAGCGACTTCTGCATTTAAACTTACCACACTTCTTCATTGTAAAACACTATATGGTAGCAGATACATGAGTATCAGGATTCTCTACTTATATCTTTTAAGCTTACGTAACTGCAAAGAAAATTATTCCTTACTTTCCCCAAAACTTTTCTCGTAAGTTCTATTCGAAGAAATTACTATCAGGTTTATAAACAATCTTCTAGCAGTTTTCTTTGGTTAAGAAAAAACTCCTCTTCCTGAAATATCAATTGCCTATTTTGAAATTTCAAGTGGATAAGCTTTGAAATCATATTTGAAATGTTAACTATTTATACAAAGTTAATTTACAAGGTTTTGATATTCATAATACAAAAAGGTCATCAATCTTTTAAAATTGGCAACTGGCAAAGCAAGCCTAAAGGGGAATAATATTAAGTGTTATACATTAATGAGATCTAAAAATGAAACTCTGCAATAATGATAAATCAGATATGTTCTCCAAAACTCTACAGGGACCAATATCATTATTATCATAATAAGAATACCACTGAACACTCAACTACAATATGGGCAATACCGCTTGTGCATTTGTCTTCCATAAAACAAAACCAAAGAGAAAACACTTCCCATTCAGAGGGATAAGCAAAGCAACTTCAACCATATAATACATGGATCTGGTAGCAAAGTTTAAGATGAATCTTAAGGGATTCATTTACGCCAACTGCACTTGGGCTTCTACTATACACATCCTTAATTATGTAACTCACATGTTTTTGATGTATAAATGGAACCCAGTAATTTGGGACCTTGCTGACTTATATTTACAGTAATCTAAAAAAATGAATTAAGTTAACATTTTTAGACTGAAGAAAAGAAGGGAGAAAAGTAAATAATAAAAAAGGTGAAATGATAAAAGACGAGAACATTTCAGAAGTCAGTAAACAAATCCTTTAGTTTGAAGATAAATAAAAACTAGTTACAAAAGGTTAGTCCATTTAGTTCTCACCTGTTTTTGTAAAAATCTAAACAATTTCTCCATGTAAATAGTCTAAAAGTTAAATATGCCTACATATAAACTGATTTATAAACTTATCAAAGGTATTTTGCATATCTAGGTAAAGTTGGTTTTTGGTTACAACAGTTTTCTAATATGATGCCTAAATACTTCATTAATACCTGACTTTTCTAAATGATTACTAGATACACAGAGTAACAATTACATATTATAGTATAATTCTTACACTACAAAATTAAATGATAAGAGAATTCGCTTTAGTCCCGTATGAGTTATAAAACTGAGCATGTAATAATGTCTTGGCAACATAAGATGGTTATCCATCAACATCCACAACCAGCCTTATCTATTAAAAAATCTAAAATGTATACAATCACATTTTTTGAACTGCTACAGAATTAAAATTGCAGTTCAAATCAACAACCAAAACCAAACCCAAGTCAAAACAAAAATGAACACACACACATACACACGAGGACTCAATCCCCATTAGAGATATCAAGTGAAACCTAGAGCTCAATTTTCATTCAACAACTATAGCACACACAACACTGCCTTTACGTCTAAATTCCAGAATTATTTAGCTTGAGTTTCACACTTCACAACACTAAACAACAAAAAGCCCAAAGACATATATTCTTACTACATTCACGACTACTTACTACTTGTACTAAACTGACAAAATTGATCTATACTAGACAATTCTACATTGCACCGATATACTCTTATTTGATTGACAGCCTAAAGGTTATTTTATAAAAGGTCCACCTGTTACTCTGAAGGATTAAATTTTAAAGTACACAGGGGAGACTGGCAAATCAATCTCTGGTGAATTATCTAGATAAAATTGTGGAAGGCTACAAATATTTTCCCTTACCCATTCCCTTGAGTACTGGAGCAGCCTGCAGAATGGCTCAGGGAAGTGCTGCCAGCACACGGACTTTTCTTAGTAGACAGGTCAAGTACACCATCTGCAGAGACACAAACACCTGAGGATATTAAAAAGTGAAGCAAATGTAGAATGAAAATACTAAACATGAAATGGCAGCAGGTTTAGTCAATCAGGCAAACACAACAGTCACATATTTGAGTTATTCAATATAAAAATCAAGATTTTTTCTCCTGAAATAACATAAATTAAGAAAAGTATGTTACATCAAATGTATCTAAGGATTCAATATTTTATTAATAGTGCAAAAGAAAAGGCAAAGCATATTATAGACAATGTTTAGATATGGTGAAATATTAGAAATAGCAGTTCACACAGCATGATGTTCTGTACCAGACTTATACTTCATTTTCTAAATTGACCTTGATTCTAATGTAAGTTTTAATGTCCCATTAAAAAAACTGTCTTAGAAACTATAAAACCAAATTCCTCAAGATCTAAATCTACCTGAAACTTAGATCCAAACTAATTTAAAATTAGATAAAAGATAAATTTAAATATAACAAAAATTATTTTAAAACATGAGTTTATATAATTAAATTACATGTACACACTAAACAAGATAAATGTATGTTTAGATTCAATCCTTTGAGAATATACAGAAATTAAAAATTCAATTGCTGAAATTTATAAAGAGAAAGGATTTTAATAAGATACTAAAAACTGGTGGTTTCTAGTTTAAGAGAGAATGAAACAATCTTGATACTAATTAGAGCCTAAGTGTAACCAAGAAGCTAGACCAGATCACATAATTCACATTGCTAATAAATAAAATCAGGACACTTTCTTTTCCCACAAAGATACGTTCCTTCTTACAGACTTATCTAGATACAGATCTCATAGACGGGACAACTTTTTAAGCAGCCATTCTGTCCAAATAAATAGAGCAAGATAATACCCAATGCCTCTGATTTTTAGATGGCCAGTAGAAAGATCCTGCTAACTCATTATGTTAGAATTCACTCCACAATAGAACTTATCCAACTGGTGTCTGAGGACATTCTAATTCCCTATTACGGTTGTCAGAAATAAATATGCAATTAAATGTATAAATAAGAAAGTCAATATCAAGAGAAAACATTGTCATTTAGAGACATTACCACTTCAAAAAATATAACTATAATCTAACAGAATCAAGTACTTTATTAGATATTTCATTTAATTAGATATCTAAAAAACAAATGCACTGCTATTTCCAACCAAAGACAGAATAATTTAGATTTCTAAATCAAACATGCAATTTATCTAACCCAATGAGAAAACATATTTAAAGTCTGCCACAAAATTATGTAATTAAAATTGAAAACACTAAAATTTAATGCAATAAGAAATTTTTAAAAAACAGTTTGCTTCACTTGAAGTCCATACACTATAATGTTATCGTGTAGTTCAAATTCTCTTAAGAGTGTGTTACCAATACAACATACCTTTTAAGGGCAACACTACCTATGAGATGTTATGTTAAATCAGACTAGTAGAATCATTTTATGTTAACCTTCATTACTAGTATTTTAAATATACCTCTATGCTGTTATTTTCCTATTATAAACCTGAAGCTTTGATGCAATATTTAGAGCAAAGTGATTCTTATTAAAAACTACCAATTCGTGGTAAAGAAAATGATCCTTAACAAAACAGAAAAGACACAACTTTGGTAACCAAAGCCACACCGATTGATGTGAACACAGAGTAATTTGGAATCCTGTCTGTCAATCTCTTGGAATTTAGATACTTTACTTTGTTATTTACTATATCCCAAGAGTAAAAAAAAAAAAAAAAAAGAAAAACTACTCAAAAAAATATATTCTTCAATAAGCAACTGAAGCCAGACCATCAAATGTAAAACCTTTATAAATTCTTATAATAAGCAAAGGAAAGTCCTTTCAAAGATGTTCTTTTAAGATTTAAATTTATTTTCTTTCAAAATAAACTTATTTCTCACCAATGTATTCATGGACCTTATAACCTTTCTGTATACTCTTAGAGGAGACTTCTAAAACAATAAAATCATTACTGTAGACATCACTGAGTTACAATTATTTATAATGGAAATGGCCAATTCATCTTTTGAGAAATTAAAAGGTCAAATGAGATTATAAAGCAAGAGGAATATTTATTCTACTTACTTTCTGAGACTCAAACATTTTCTAAACAAAACAAATATACTCTTAACCTCTTTACTAATTTGGGTCCTCACTCACAAATTCCCCTTCAGAAATACTTTAAAGTTAGTTCACAATACATTGTATATAAATATGTATATATTTCTGTATTTATAAAACACTGAATACACTTAACTAAAGTGTGTTCTATTGTCTTCTTTTATTTCTAACCCTGGTAATTTCTTTTTTAAAACTGCAAATAAAAACATTTTTTCCTTGTGATCTCATTTGCAGAACAAAACAAGTAAAGGTGTATTTTTCAGGTACTAATTCTAAAACATTAAGGAAAAAATAGAAACTTAACTTTTCATAGGAGTTTTTAGAAAATGGACAGGACAACACTTTGGAAAGTGCAAAATGCTTGTTTTAGTATCAAATAACTTAAAAATCAGTTACAACTATAAACCACTTGACACACCTGGGTGGTACATCAATCACAACTATGAATTACTGACAGGTAAGGTTTTAAGAATTTTATCTGTACATATCTATCACTGTATAGTAAGGAATAATTTAAGATTCACATTATTGTTTTGTTTTTTAAAGAGACAAATTCTTGCTATGGTTCCCAATGTGGCCTTGAATCCCTAGGCTCAAATGATCCTCTTGCTCCAGCCTCCCAATAGTTGGACTATGGTATGGGCTACCACCCACCTAGAATCACACTATATTTTATTCTATTATTAACTACTGGTCCCCTCATTGCCAATAATTTTTTTCTCCCCCGAATCAGTTTTCTGATTGGACAGAGGAGACCATGATTATCAAACCATACCTTGTTCACTAGGTTCTGACTGAGACTTTCTGACAGTAAGGTCCAGAGGTGAGTCTTGGTCAGCCATGAGAAGTTTGCTGAGCACAGGGTTCTGAGTAGTTGCAGCCGTGGGAGAGGTGGTGACTGGAGATGCTTTCGGCAGGCTTTGGTTCTTTGTGCTATTGGGCTGGCTGGGGTCCTGAGTAGAGCTATTTTTTGAGGTATATTCAGCAGCAAATTGTTGGATCATTCGCTGCATGATCTCACGGGCCACTAGGGGAATATTGGGGTCGAAGACCCAGGGACTGTCTGTAAACAAAGATTTATTCACTTTTAAAGTGGAAAATTGTACTTTAAAAAAAAAAAAAAAACCCAACCAACAAAAAAGACAGTTTTCACAAAAACATATTCATATTTTTCTTAAAATGCAAAGTCTTAAAAATAGTACTCCCCTTGATTTATATTTTTAATCTCTAAGCTTTTGAGTTGCAGGTTTTTAAAAAAATAAAATTTTCATAAAAATATTTCTAAACATTCCCCCCCAAGGATTATGAAATTAAAGGGTTACAAATACTATCTTTTATAGGCTAAAATCACTTACCTGATATAGAAATCCCCAAACCTTTCTCTTAAGAGTTATTCCCCAGTTAACATCTACAGAGAATACATTGTTTCCCCTAGAGTTTTTTGTCATCAACTGTCCTCTCCTAAATTTCCAAAATTTGGACTACTGAATTCACGAGTGCTTAATTCATTTCTTGTTAAAGACTGATGGCATAACAAGATCATAAAATCAGATACTTAATTTTAAGTATTCAGTCATGATAGGCTAGAGCAATAGTCTTCCCATTTTAATGTTCACTGAAATCATTTTGAGGTCTTTTGACTGCTGGATCCTATCCCCAGAGTTTCTGATTCAGCAGTTCTAGGGCTCAAGAACTGGCGTTTCTAACAAGCTGCTAGATGCTGCTTGTGTGAGGACAACAATTTTAGAAACTGTGGGTTGGAAGTTTAAATGTCAATTCTCAAAAGTTGGAAGACAGACCACATATTTTCCATGAATAATCTTTTATATTTTCCATTAAGAATCTTTAAGTATACTCTTCCAGATATTAACAGAACAGTTACAAAAGTAATGAAAAACACTTAAGTTATCCATGTCTAGTCAATTTTAAAATAAAAACCATATGAACTCATTAATTTTTGAACCAGAAGGGACCTTCAAGTTCAAATTTGGGTAAGATGAAAGGTGAAATCTATATATTCGTGTGTATGTGTGTGCACGCACGCACACACACGTGTATATATATACATAAAAATAAAAGATTCTCACATCTCTATAATTACAACACTAGCCTATCAAGGAAAAGAAGCTTCTTGGGGGCAGAGATTAAATGTATGTATATATACCTAAATCTTGCCTGGTGTAAAGTGTGCATTCAATTTAGCTGAGTAATGAATGGAAGGAATCAATTTATACCAATTTTCTTTTAATAAATGTGGAAAAAGTGATAAAAAAGTAGCCTCTACAAATTAGTACAGATGATTTCTGATAAAACTCAATCAAAACTCTTTCCCAGATCTTAAATGTCTACCTGTACCTTTGACTCCCCACCACACTTCTAATGCATTTATAAGATGGTTTTCAGAAAATCTGTTTCCTTGGTCTTTTAAAGATTAGCTATATAAGGCAAATACCCACAGTATCTTAGAGCTGTGAGGAATTTGTGAGATTGATTTATAAAGTACAAAGGCACAAGGAAAACTGACTTTATTACTAAAATCTCCACAAAAAACAAACAAAACGCTCAAACTTCATAGAACTCATAATAATAACAACACATATTTTCCCAAAAGGAGAACATTCAATACCTGAATATGCTCATGCAGTCACAATATTTATTTAATTTTCTGAAGTTTAATGAGGCTTGCTCTGTCAATATCATTTTTGTCTCACTAAGGAGTATTTATAATCCTTAATTTCTTCTCTATAAATATAGACTATTAGTATTCCAGATAGTTTATGAAAAAAGATATTTAATTAGGTGAGGTTCAGAAGTTCCTATATTCACTGACAATGCTTCTTCAAAAGTTTTACTAAACATTTTAGTCATATATTGCTTTTCAAATCTCTTTACTGGATTTTCTCATTAGTTATTTAACTTTCCAGTTAAGATCCATTTCCCCCTATATAGCATAAATCTCTGTATGAAAGACTATAAAATTTTAATATATTAGTGGTACCTTTCTCCCCATAGAAAACTGGAGAATATGTAATAAAAATTTCCAAATAGGAAGCAAATGAAATATTTAAGAATTATCTCTGTGTTTAACTAGTATTAGTAAATAAATATCCTTAAAAAGCTTTGTGATTTGTCAAAGATTTTAGGATAAAGATCATAAACTGCTCCTTACGCTTAAAATGCCTACAGTATACTTTGTCTTTTTAATGAATGGATGACTAATACAATCATGAGACAAAATATTCTCAATGTTTATGAATGAAACTCTGCCATTTAAATTTTAGTATCTTTTTTTGAAAGTTTCATGAAAGCATTAATTTTCTGACTTATAACACAAGTTCTATATACATTTTCATGCCTAGGGAAATAGACACAATTGAGTCAAATAAAAGCAACAACTCAGATGAAAATAAAACTACACAAAAACATGTAAAAATTAAATCACAGCCACTGGTACATTTAAAATGGAAATCTAACTTCTAGAAAGGTATCACTTTTTTTTTTTTTAAAACATAAGTGACAAAGCAAATTAAAAAGGAAATGTGATTAATAGAATTTTATAAGGATAATATTGTTCTAAAGTTAAAACTGGTTACAATAGAGTCCATTATCATAAAAGTCTACTTTCATTGCATCTGTATTTCTATTTAGCTATACAAAACCTTTGCACGCCTGGTTGTTTAAAATATATAATTTGTATTGCTTGGATACAAAGGGCTAAATCCAAGCATCTGAAATAAAGGCTGAGCATTCTTCATCTGGTAAAGTGTACGTAAATATTCGAAAATCTGAATTGAAATCAAACCCACTTCTGGTCCAAAGCATTTGGGATAAAAAATATTAAACTGATGTTTATGAAAACAAGGGATACTCAACCTATATTAATTTGAAGAGTACAAATGTTCATCTTTAAGATATATCAAAGAGGGTTTTAAAAATATCTAAAAATAATAACACTGGTATATAACATAAGGGGAAGTAACTGGAATTCTTCCAATTCCAAATCATTCTTTTCTGAGTATTTTGTGCCAGTATAAAAACAAACATAAAAACTTAAGTTACATATATACAGTTTCAGAGGATTCTCATAGCTCTTGAAATGTATCTTAAGATCTAAGGTCAGAATCCCTCTAAACAAAACTGATAAAAATTTTAATTTAAGTTATTCCTCTATGACAAAGGGATGAGACTACTAGAAGTAGGACAGAATAACTTCTTATTGTCCCTAAACAAAGAGTGGATGAAAATGGGTTCCTCCATACAAATTAAGTACAAAAGCTTCTCTATCCAGATAATAAAGTTTGCTATCAGACCTTTGCCCTGTATACATTCTAAAGAAGAGGAAATGTAAAGATATTTTATTTGGCTAATACACTCATAGAACTGGTTATTGTTTAAACCTTAAATATGAATTACTTTAATAAAAAAATCAAAAACATCCATAAAACTAAGAAAATGACTATTTTTAATATAATGTTGGAATTCAGGGCACTTTATGCAATGATGAGGTGAGCCTGGGAGGTTGAGAGATTTTTAGGTCAGAGGCTACCAGCAGGTATTAAAAGAGAATGGAGGGTATACCAAAATTTTTGAATTTACAATGGATCTTACTGAAAAAAATGGGGGAAAATGTGCCCGCCCAATAATCTCTACATTCCTTAACTTTATTATGATATTTAATCTTATACTATTATTTAAACATATTGATCACATTAAGAAAAAAGAAGCCCAGCTGATATTCAACTATACCCAACCCATTAGAACAAATACTCACCAGAGAGTATACAGTCAAAACTGTACACCCTTTAGAAGGGAAGAAGAAAATTTCCAGAGGAATGAAATGTGTAAACCACAATACGTAGACATTAAAGAAAAGGGAATCACTAAGTGTCCAAGATTACATAGGACATTCAAGATTACCAGGAATTTGTAGGAAACCCGTTTTAGAACCTATCACAGTAACCTCCATCTTGGAACTAGAGTAAAAGGGTAATTAAAATAAGCATACAAAATCATTCAGAAAGAATTTCTTGAAAGACTCTTGACTACAATGGTTGGTGAAGGAAAGTTTCCTGAAGGTCTTGACTAATGGCAATTATGCTTTGCAGACAGAGAAAAACAAAAAACCTCGAAGGTCTTCATGAAGAATTTATAAACCCCAAGCCTCTATTACGATTAGACATACATTCTCTGAATTTTAAAAGAAATGTAAAACAAGCCTATCAAGTTTCAAGAAGAATCCAGCATGGCGGTTCATGACTGTAATCTCTGACTGGGGAGGCTGAGATAGGAAAATTGCAAATTCAAGGTCAGCCCCTGCAATTTAACGAGACCCTGTTTCAAAATAAAAAATTAAAAGGGCTGGGGATGTGGTTCAATGGTAAAGCGCCCTTGGCTTCAACCTCACACCCTACTACCAAAAAACAAAAAACAAGAAACCAAGTTTCAATGAGAAAAACAAACTGAAAAATCCAAGAGACAGAGCTATTAAATGACACCTCAAATGTAGGAAAAAATTTTATTATGAGTTTTATCACCCTAATTTTAATAATCTAAAAAATTTTAGTGAAATAAGACTATACCAAGGGGAAAATGTTTACAAATCTAATTGGTAAAAAAAAGAAAAAAACATCTAATTGGTAAAGATATAGCTACATTTTCTTTCCCAATAAAATTTCAGGTTGGAATTACTAAAATATTATATAGTAGGTTTTATAGTTACTGATAATTAAAACAGTAACTGCTTATATTTACAAAATTGCTCAACAAAAACCTAACTACTGAGACCTTAAAATTTTCAGAGTTTCATAATAATGGATTTAAGTATTTGACTAAAATCATCACTTCAGAGATAAGGGGGTGGCAGGATAGGGATTGCGTTAACTCTGTTCCAAATTTACCTTGATCAAAGGAATACAGAAAAAAAGTGCATCATTAGCAAAGAAAAAATTACTTTTAAGAGTAACTTTAAAAATAACATTGAAACTAAGAAGACTAATGTAAGACAAGCAGATGCTAAATGTCATTCTTCACTGAAACCAACCTTTTCTATAAAAGACTGCATTGAGGAACTCTTCTGCTTGTCTCTCGAATCGAATGATTTTTGCTTGCTCTTGTTTAAGCAGAGCTTCCTGCCCAGCTCCCGAAGCTGGTTCATCCAGACGGACTAAGTGTCCCTGTAAAAATATTTGGTGAAATATTTGTACAAAAAATTTTCCCCATTCAAAATAAAAAACAGATGTATAATTATAAACAAATACTAACAGCATATTAAACAAATTTGTTAATATTATTAAAGTATGTTAGAACTTCAATTCAGGATAAAAATTATCTCCACAAAACTATAATAATAGTAAAATGAGTATAAACATACCGCTTGGGTGAATTTTATTCACATTTTTCAATTATGAGTTTTCCCCCACAATTTACCATAAACTAATTAAACAATAATTACTAAAGGGAAAATTTCTTTGAGCATTAAAATATATTGGTTCTCTTAAAGCAAGTGTTCACAGATAAATCCATTCAGATGGTATGCTTTTATACATTTTAAAAAAATCTTTAAATTTCAGATCTCATTTAAGGATCATGTTTGTCCTCCTACTATGGGATATTTTCTCCAGACACAAAACGTTTTTAAAGGGAGTGAAATTGACCAAATTACCTTTTGAAATATATATATGAAAATGGCACAATGAAACACGTTTTTCTATATAATCAATATATACCAATTTTTTTAAGCATTCAGGAAGGAAAATTCAAGAAGAGTTTATCAAATTTTATAATTCTGTTCCTAGATTACTTAACAAACTATGGCTCTCAAACTTTTACTGAGTAGGAAAAGAGTGTACTTCATATTCTAAATATAAACACTGCAGCATCTTTAGTTACAATATATATGTGTGTCTAAACATGCTTACAATATAAAATATGGATCAAAACGTTTGTCTAAATGAAAAGTTCCAAAATGCTGTACTGAATGCAACTGCGAGATGTATAGCATCTGCTTCCAGACTTCAAGAACAATGGAGTAAACTGACAATGTTTTGCACATATTTAAGTCTCAGTGCATATAACTTACTTTATTTCACTGTAATATATCAATACATGCATTTACTTTAATCATGGAATCATCAAAAGTGCTCCAAATAAGAAAACAGAACATACACTGGTATAATGTAATTAAACAAGAATTAAAGGCATATTATAATCCACAAAATATTTCCTCAAGGCTTTTAAATATATCTACTGTTATCTGTAAAAACTTGCTATGATTTCTCCATTACCTGAATTGTGCCACACAGCACAACCAAGATACAGACACACATACATCTTACTGACACATTTAGAACTGATTATATATTGCATACAAATAGTTTAACAAAAAGAACTCACTTGCCTTATTCAAATTACAACAATGATTTAACATTTCTAAATAAACAGTAAATTTGTTATATAATTTGTTTAAAGAATTTTCAATTAAGTATTCTAAGTGTTATAAACCATGAAAACTTTTTTACTATTAATGTTATTTGTCAACATTCTTTTCTAAATATATAAGTAATTTTGAAACACAAATCATAAATAATTATGATATAGATTAAACATCTAAAACATATTAAGAACAGGCATCAGTTGAAATGCCATCAAACTCTTCAACTGTATTATACTTTAGTGTCATTTCATTAAGTGATTTTTTAAAATATAAATTATACCTGTATGTTCTACATTCAATCAGTTGAAGTTAGATACTGAATGATGTATCTGTATAGTACTTAAAGTTTATTTAATGTAGTATTCAGACTCCTATCATATGTAATGGAACACAACAGAGCAACTAGCCTAGTACTCATCAGGCAGATGCTATGTGTCCTTTCTTAAACAATAATCAATCCCCATTCCCACACCAACACTAGGAAACCAATATACTAACTACACTATGTTTTGTCTTTATAGATGTGCCTGTTCTGGACATCATTTCATCTAAATAAACATACACACATACACTCTTTTTTTAATGTGTGTTTTTTTTTCCCCCTGTGGTGCTGGGGAGTGAACCCAGGGCCTTGTACTGAGTTATATCCCCAGCCCAGTGATCGCCTTTTTTTCTCCTAGAATACTGTTTTGTTTTTTTTTTAAATCTCAGCTCCACCTGAGACTGAAATGAGCTCTTCCTCTGGGTTTTCAGTCTCTCTTTTCTTTCTTTTTTTTTTTTTGAGAGAGAATTTTAATATTTATTATTATTTTTTTAGTTTTCAGCGGACACAACATCCCCATTTGGATGTGGTGCTGAGGATTGAACCCGGGCCGCATGCATGCCAAGCGAGCGCGCCACCTCCTGAGCCACATCCCCAGCCTCCTAGAATAATGTTTTCAAGGTTCGTCCACACTGTAGCATGTGTAAGTAGTTAATGTCATTTATTGCAAAATGAATACTTCATTGTATGGATACATCACTTTTTATTTATCTTTTCTTCAGTCGATGAGTATTTGAATTGCTTTCACTTTTGGGGTATTATAATAATAATAATACTGCTATTAACTTGTGTACAGGTTTTCATGTGGATGTATATATTCATTTTTCTTGAATATGTATTTAGAAATGGAACATCTGGATAATATTTTAACTATGTTTAACATTTTGAGGAAGCGTCAAACTATTTTCCAAAGCAGGTATATCACTTTATATCCCCAACAGCAGTTTATGAGACGCATACTCATCAATACTTATCATTTTGATTATACTCATCTTTAGTAGATGAGAAGCAGTATCTTGTTCATATTTTCTTTCTTTCCCTTCCTTTCCCTTCCTTCCCTGGTACTGGGCACTGAACCCAGGGCCTCATAAATTCAAGGCAAATACCCTTACCACTGAGGTACATCCCCAGCTCTAGATTTATATTTTCTAAAAGACTAGTGATGTTCAATTTCTTTTCAGGTGCTCACGGGCCATTTGAAATGTCTACTCAGATCCTTTGCTCAGTTTTTTTAATTGGACAATTTTTTAAATTGTTGAATTATAAGAATTCTTGACATATTCTGACTTAATTCTATTATTAGATTCACGAACTGCAAATATTTTCTTCTTTTGTGTTTCCTCAGTGATGGTACTGTTAGCAGCACAAGTTTTGAATTTTAATGAATTCTAATTTAAAAGTTATCTTTTGTCCCTTCTGTTTTTGATGTCATAACTAAAAAAATTTGTTTAATTCAAGATCATGAAGATTTATTCCTGTTTCCTTCTGAGTCTTACAGTATTAAAGCTTACTTTTATGTCTATGACTTATATTAAGTTAATTTTTGTGTATGGTAAATGTGTACGAAAGGAGTTTAACTTCATTCTCTTGCATGTGGAGAATCAGTTGTTCTAGTACCTTTTGTTAAATAAATAATTCTTTCCTCCAAAGGATTGTTTTGGGATACTTATCAAAAATCAATGGTCATAAATTTTACTTAGGGACACTTTAATTCTATTCCCATTAACTATGTAGCAAGTTTTAAAATTAATAAGTATGAATTCTCTCAATTTGTTCTTTTACAGATTATTTTGGCTTCTTGAGGTCTCTAAATTTTCTTGAGAATTTCAGAATCAGTTTGTCCATCTCTTAAAAAAGAAATCACCTGGGATTTTGATGGAGAATGCAATTATCAACTTGGGGAGTGATGTCATCTTAAAAATATTGACTTTTCTGATCAAATGTGGGGTATCACTTTATTTTCAATGTTTTGTAATTCACAGTGTATAAGCATTACACTTTTGATATTTTTATTTCAAAGTGTTTTACTTTTTGATGCTACTATAAATGGAATTTTCTTAATCGTAGTATTTCTCATCACTAAATGAAAACAGATATTCTAAAAATGATGTTATATTCTGAACCTTGCTGAATATATCTATAAACTATCAGTTTTATAAATTCCTAAGACTTTTTATATTCATCAAGTCATCTGTGAACAGAGATAGTTTTACCTCCTTCTTTCAATGTGGATGACTTTGGTTTCTTTTTATAGCTTAAATGCCCTGATTAGAAGCTCCCCGACAATGTTGAATAGAAATAGGAATCCATATCTTAGGAGGAAGCTGTTCAGTCTGTTATTAAATATGATGGTGTTTTTGTAGCTCAGGTTGTGGAAATTCCCTTCTATTCCTAGTCTATTAGGTGTGTTTGTATATATTTTTTTTTAGTTGTAGATGGACAGAATGCCTTTATTTTATTTGTTTATTTTTATGTGGTACTGAGGATAGAACCTAGTGCCTCATGGATGATAGGCAAGTGGTCTGTCACTGAGCAATAGCCCCAGCCCAAGTGTTTTGTGGGTTTTTGTTGTAGTTGTTGTTGTTTTTGTTTTTTTAAATCAGCAAGTGGTATCTGGTCGGGCCATATTGCTTCTGGAGAGCATCTATGGACATGATCATATGGTTTCTCATCATTTATTATATTAACACACATTACATTGATTTGGGGGCATTAAATCAACCTTGGGATCCTGGGATAAATCCTACCAGGTCATGGTGTATACTTTTTATATACTAGCAGATCTGATGTTGAGGGTTTTTTGTATTGATATTCATAAGTGATAATGATCAATATTTTTTGTGATGTCTTTGTCTGGTTTTGGTATCCATAATACTGGCCTCATGGAACAAAGAAGTCTTCCCTCCTATAATCTGAAAAAGTTAGTGAAGAATTGGTAGTAATTCATTAAATATCTGATAGAAATCACCAGTGAGGATATCTGGCCATGGAGTTTTTCTTTAATATAAGTCTAAAAATTATTAACCCAATCTCATTATGGTCTGAATATGAGATGTACCCCCACAAAACTCATGTTAAACAATGCAGGGTTGTTCAATTGTGAGAGCTGTAAATTTATCAGTGAATTAACCTAAATAGACTACTGGTGTAAACTGTAAGCAGACAGAGCAAGGCTTAGACCTCTTAAATAAAATTTTCCTTCTCTTTAGTTGTTCTTGTCAGGTATTTTGGTCATAGTGACGAAAAACTTAACACACTTGTTCTAGTCTAGTTTAGTTTTGTAGGGCTGCTATAACATATTACCATAAACTAAGTAGCTTAATACTGTGATTTATTCTCACAGCTCTGGATTCTAGAAGTCTAAAATCAAGGTGCCAGTAGGATCATTCTTTCTGAATGATCTTAAGAGTTCTTCCACACCTTTGCAAGCTTCTGGTGGCTGCAGACAAGCCGCGGCATTCCTTGGTTTAAAACAGTACAACTCCAATCTCTGTCGCCATCTTTACATGGTCTTCTCTCTGTATGCCTGCATCTCAAAACCTCCCTTATCCTTAGAAAGACCTCAGGGACTAGATTTAAAGCTCCTAACCCAATGTGACTTCATTTTAACTTCTTTACATCCATCAAGACCTTATTGCCAAATGAGGTCTCATTCATAATTACCAGGGATTATCTTATTTTTTTCATTACATCTTTTTTTGCAGACACAATCCCACAACATAGCTCTATTCAGGTTTTCAACTTCTTGCTACCTGTTTTGGTGTGTATGTCTTTTAGGAATCTGCCTATTTCATTAACTATCCAAATTGACAGCACAGAAACTGTTCACAATACTCCCCATGAAGTCCTTTTATTTCTGTAAGATTGGAGGGGGTTTCCCTTTTATCATTAATGATTAACAATCTGAGTTTTCTTTTTTCTTTATCAGCACTAAAGTTTATCAATTTTATTGATGTTTTCAAAGAAAAAAACTTTGGTTTTGTTGATTCCCTGTGTTTTTTAATGCTATTTTATTTATATTTGCTCTAATCTTTATTATTTCCCTCTGCTTACTTTGGGATTTGTCTACTCTTCTTTTTCTAGTTTCTTCGGATGAATGGTTTAGGATACTGATTTGAGATCATCTTTTTTTAATATAAGCATTTGCAGCTATAGATTACCTGATAAGGACTGTTAGGTAATACCCCATACGTTTCTGTTATGTTTTACATTTTAATTAATATCAAACTGTTTTCAAATTTCCTCTGTGCTTTTTTCTTTAACCCACTGATTACTTAAGAAGTGCACTGCTTAATTTTCACGTATCTGTAAATTCCTTACATTTCCTATTAACTGATTTCTAATTTCATTCCACTGAAGTTGGAAAACATACTTTATATGAGTGAAGTCCTTTAAAATATAGTATTTTAGTGGACTGGGGTTTAGCCCAGTGGTATAGTGCTTGTCAGAAGGCCATGGACTTGATCCCTAGCACCATAGACATACTATAGATTGTTTTATGGCATAGCATTTAGCCTATCTTAGAGGATATTACACATATATGTGATCAGAATGAGTATTCTGTTCTTTGGATTATGTTCTACAGATGTCTGTCAGTCTAGTTGATTATTAATGTTCAAATCTTCTACATCTTTGATGATATTCTCTCCAGATGTTCTTGGGGGCAGTACCAGGGATAGAACTCAGAGGCACTCGACCACTGAGCCACCTGCCGAGCCCCATTTTGTATTTACACAGAGTCTTACTGAGTTGCTTAGTGCCACACTAAATTGGTGAGGCTGGCTTTAAACTTGAGATCCTCCTGACTCAGCCTATTGAGCCACTGGGATTACAGGCGTGCACCACAGTGCCCAGCTAGATGTTCTACTCATTACTGAAAGTGAGGTATTGACATGTCTAGCTACTACCATGAATTATCTATTTGCACGCTCAGTTCAAATTTTGCTCCATGCCTTTTGGCAAGCCCTTTGTTACATAATAATACTACGTTAAGTAATATTATCTTCTAGATTTGACCTTTTATCGTTAGGAAATGTCCCCCTTTATCTCTAGTTCATTCAAGTTTATCTCCCCTGAGATATGTAGCTTTAGATGTCTATATTTGACCATGCAGTGTCCCTGTTCAATAGGGTTTTTGAACATTTTCTTTCTCTGTTCCTCTCAACTCTAAGCTGATCTGTCTATAATGATGTCTCACATCCACCTTTTTAACCTCCACTAATTGTTAGTTGATTTATGTGCTGAGGGCATAAAGTGCTCCATTGTTTCTCCAAATAAAAGTGGAGCCCCTTCACAAAGATAAGGTGTCGCCAGTGTTTGAGGCTTGCTGTAACTCCAGGAGGGTTCTTCTTAGCTCTTTTTTCGATTCTCTCTCTGTTAAACTTCTAGCTTTAGATGTCTATATTTCAACTCTGGCCTAGTGCTCTTAGCATGCTGTGCCTGGAGAATCCCAATCTGAGTAAAAGGTTACGTGGGAGGAAGGGAGCCCCAGTTCTCTTAAACTCACGTGCCTGGAAGAGAGTATCTATAACAGGATGCAAGAAGGTATGGTAGATGCTCACTACCTGTCCCCCTGTTCAGAGTGGAAGTTCCTTTAAGCTAAGCCAAGGGAGGTGTGTGAGTGGGTCACAAGGCTCAACTGTCAAAGATTCTTGCTGCTCTTACTGAAATCTGAATTTTTTAAAGACATGTTTCTCCATTTGCTGTATGGCCTTAAGAGAATTATTTCTAGAGTTTAAATGGTTATATTAAAAGTTTTTATCAGTTAAATGTTTGCTTCACTTATTCATCTAGAACAACAAACAGCAGAAAACCATATACTTTTTCCAACTGCCCCTGTTCATCATGTTAAAAATTTATAGCAACAATGTAGAAATAGAAATTATCTTATCTTTCTTCACTGTACATACATATGCCAAACTGCAAAGAACAAAAAATTTACATGACATACAACATAGAACTAATTGAAGATGGAGGGCAAAAATAAAACCAATTCATGTCATCTCTCCATTTCTAAATTCAATGTACTATGTTTGATATGGCAAAGAGTAACAAAAATGTGAGATATTCTTCTATAACTCAAAAACCATTGTTTTTCTTTGCATTTATTATCTCTACCTATTAAGAAGCTGTTGTCCCAGAACTAAATAGGAATAAAACTGGAATCTGAAGTAGAATTTATGTTTCTTAGAAGATGCTTCCTTCGGCATGCAAGAATTTGTCCATCTACTGGTTGGTTCATACAGGTGGTTCTGTCATATCAGAATTTTCTATAAGCTTCTTAATAGCACTTTTAGAAGTCAATCCTACACTTGATTCTATAGTTCTTGAGTAGGGACTAGTCATTGTGTTTTAAAAAATCAATTTCCATATTAAACAACCAAAGAAAAATGGTAGAGTGAGTAGAAGCACTTAAAGCACTGGTAAAACTTCGTTAGAGGGCTAGCATATTAACCCAAAGATTTTCTGCAAATCTCTTTCATATATCTACACAGTTTGCCTAATGGAATTCTGACTTAAATTCTGTGATATAAAAATAGTAAATATTCACTTAGAAAATGAATTTAAAGATTATGAAGGGGCTGAGATGTAGCTCAGTGACAAAGCCTCTGCCTTGTACTTGCAAACCCTGGTCTGAATCCCAGTTCCAAAGGAAAAAAAGAACCCCACCAAAAATAAATAAGATAAAAAATTTTAAAAAGATTATAAAGTTTATTATTACCCTATTTTAATCTGTCTTAATTTGGACTCTCTTTAAGATCACTTTATTATTTCTTTTCTTTGAATAAGACTTGTCAAAGCTGTAATAATTTGACAAGTTGGCCACCAGTTTTTTTTTCCCCTAAGAAAACATTTAGTGACAAAACATGTTAAATGCAAAAAACTACAAACCGCAAGAAATTAGACCTGTAAATTGTTTAGTCAGAAGTCTTTTGAAAATGAATTATCTCATCAACTATCTTAAGTGAAAACAATCAACCCTGAAAAATCCAGGTGTGCCTTTTTAATTTGTTCTTTCAATCTATTAAATCTTTCCACCTCAAAATTGAAACCAACTCCATATTACAGTAAACTTTATGTTAACTACACCAGGGACAAGTAACTCTTTTACCTTGCATTCCTGTACACAAATAAAGGTCCCAAAATTTACCAACAAAAATTTAAAAGATACAATCATCCTTATTTTCATTTTTCTTAAACAAAAATATTTCACAGAAATCTTATTTAATAAATAATGCTTACTTTCCTCACTTAATAGAAAACCTTGAGAAAAAACTTAACCTGTACTGAAAGGTACAAAGCAAATGAGTAAAAAAAAAAAAACTTACAGTACAACTAAACAGATAAAAATCTCCAATAATTTGATATTTTCTCTTTAAGCCTTAAAAAATTCAAACGTGAAATTTCAAAAAATTAAAATCAAATTTATACACACTACTAGGACATTTTCATCCCTTTCCCAATATTAAATTATGAGCACTGTAGAAATCAATATATAGTCTTCAAAAACAACTGTCTTCATAAATGTACAAATATTTTTAGCATAATTTGAATTTATGCTACTTTTTTGTCACTATACGTTATGTTTTAATGAATTTGCTCCCAATAGTCATTATTTCCTCAGGATAGATTACCAGAAGAGAAAGCATGAATCAGGAAGAAACAATTTTTCTTCCCTGAAACAGAGTCCCCCCCAACTTCATTTCACAAAGATTTTAATTTATATTCCCACTATCAGCGTTATTCTTGAAAACACTGGATTTTATCAGTGAAAAACTTTTTCATTGTTTGAATTCACACTTCTTTGATTATTGGTAATGATCAATATATTTTCAGGGTTTACTGTTATACAGGTTGGGCAAACCTCATCTGAATATATGAAATCCCAAATGCTGCAAAATCCAGAATTTTTAATTGCAACTATAACTGTTCACATAGGTGGATGATAACAGCTTTATTTCCTGATGGTTCAATGCACAAACTTCTCTTGTGCATAAAAGTACTTAAAATATCATATAAAGTTAGAATAATTATATTAGGCATATATGAAACATAAACATAAATGAATTTTGTGTTAAGATTTGGTTCCCATGGGCAAGATACCCCATTAAGCATAAGTGTATACCACAAAATCTGAAACACTTCTCAAGAATTTTGGATATGGTAAACCAGCATGGTTTTTTTTTTTTTTTTGAAATATGCTGTGAATTACTAGATATAATGGTTAACCAAGAATTCTAGCACCATTTACCAAATAATCCTTAAATTTTCAATCAATATTTGATAGTATTTTTTTTTTAAATCACATGTTCATATTCTATGGACAGTACTTTTTTTTTCATTTTTATGGGTCTTTCTGAACTCCACCATTATATCATACTTTAAGAATTACTATGTATCTACAATATATACTACTATTTGGGAGGCAAATTCCCACTTATTATTTATATTTTTCAAATTGTCATGGCCATTCTAGCTTTAGTCCTCCATTCTCCAACACATTCAAAATCACTTAGCTCCCTCCAGCACCACCAGCTCCCCAAAGCAGATATGCTTTTGATCAGAATAGTGTCATTACACCTGGAAAATAATTAAGTAGTAGCATCCCTGAAGTATTCAGTTTTCTCTTTCAGTGACTGCTTTACATTTATTTATGTGAGTTTGCTTTAATGGATCTCAATTAAAATACAGTTCCCATGTACTTGGTATTTTACCCGGTTTTTTTTTTTTTTTTTTTTTTTTTAAAGGGGCACTGGGGATTGAACCCAGAAGTGCTCTACCACTGAGCTACATCCACAGGTGTAGCTTTAAACTTTATAAGTTCATCCTTTAACCTTTATATTTTTAAGTCTAAGTTGTCCAGGCTGGCGTTGAACTTATGATCTTCCTGTCCCAGCCCCCAAGTCACATACATGTGCCACTGGAACATTTTTATGAGAATTAATTGACATAATTCTGTATAGCTTTAAAGGGAAAGTACAGGTCATCTACCTTCAGTTGCTATGTTCTCTGGAAGTTTTACTAATTTATACCAATCTCCAATATCCTTTTATGGTAATTTTTTTAAGGGAGTGGTAAGCATGGTACAGAAAGAAAGGGGGGAGGGAGCTACAGAAGTTGCCAATGCTTGTGTGGTCTGACCCATCCATCATCCAAAGCAGGGGATGAGATAAAAAATGGAATTGGGGTCTTCAACAGGAAAGACCTCAAGATCTTTAAAAAAGGTTTAAAACTATGCCCTTTTATCACCTAATGTTAGCCTTTACTATTTTGGGGGAAGGAATGCCAATAAAATATCCAGCAGATATTTTCAAATATAGAGTCTTGTCTATTTTGTGCTCCTATCACAAAATACCCAAGACTGGGTAATTTACGAATAGGAATTTATTATCTCACAATTCTGGAGGCTAGAAGTCCAAGATCAAGACATTGGCATTCAATGTCTGGTCATGGTCTTCTTGTTGCGTCCTCACAAGGCAGAAGGCACATATATATGGCGTAGGCTAAGCAAGTAAACAAGCCTAACACTGAGTGAAGCCTCTTCTGTAAGGGTCTTAAAGCCACTAACAAGAAAGGAGCCCTTACGGTCTAATCACCTCTTCTTCTTCACCTCTTCACCCCATCCCCTTCTCTCTGAGCTGCTAAAAATGCCAAAGGAAGTTCTTCAGGTTAAGAAGAAATGACAACATAAAACACCACTAAGAAAATTTAAAAAGACAAATGAAAGTGAAATAAATCACTAACATAAATTGGAAGACTACAATTAACTGGGTGATTTTCTCCACATTGATTGATCTATAATTTTAATACAATCTTAAAGTCCTAAAAGGCTTTTCAAAGAATTTAGAAGTTGATTTTTATAGTTATATAGAAGAACCAAGGACCTAATTAGCAAAAACAATTTGAAAAAGAAAGTTGAAAACTCATGCTACTGCATATCCAGATAGATATAATAATCAATACATTGTGGTATTATACATAGATTAATGAACATAGTCCAGAAATACACATACTCACATTTATATAAGCACATTACTTAATAAAGGCAAAAGGTAATTCAATACAGGAAGACATTTCTTTTTACCATATGATTCTAGAGCAACTGGATTTTCTTATGAAATATAAAACCTCAACTCTTACCTCACACCATATAGAAAAATTAACATGTATCAGAGAAAAACGTAATAGTTAAATTTATATGTGAAAACAAGATATTTTCTATATTTTACATTGAATTAGGCAAAGAATTCTTGAAAAAGGCATGAAAAACTGCCTCCCGCCCCCTGGAAGCTGTGGCCTTATACATGCTAGGCAAGCACTCTCAGCTATACCTTAAGACCCAAAACATGAAATAAATGAGGAATAAAATCTGGCAAAATGAATTTCACCAAGATTTAAATTTTTTGCCTTTCAAAAAACACAATTAAGGTGAGGACAAGCTACTGCCTAGGAGTTTATAGCGTATATAAAAAATTGTTACAACTAAGTTTTTAAAAATGGACAAAGGATTCTAACAAATACTTCACTCACCTACACCATAATATGAACAACATCACTAGTCATCAGAGAAATAAAAATTAAAACTACAATGAAGAAAGGCAAATGTTAACAAAATTGGCAACACCAAATACTGGCAAGACATGGAATGCTGGCACTCCCATATGTTGCTGCTAGAAACACAAAATGGTTCAGTCACTTATAAACCATACACTAGGGGTTGTGGCTCAATGATAGAGCGCTTGCCTAGCACATGCAAAGCCCTGGGTTCGGATCCTCAGCACCACATAAAAATAAATAAATGAAATAAAGGTATTGTGCCCAACAATCAATCAATCATACACTAGTATTAAGTTAAACATAAGTGTACAATACCATCTAGTAATTCCCATTCTAGATATGGATCCCAGGGAAATGAAAATATATGTACTCAAAAAAGATTTATAAATGAATAAGTCACAATAGTTAACAACTGGAAACAATCTGGATGTTCATAAAAAAAAAAAAAAAAAAAAAAGGAAGTCAGGCATGGTAGTGCATACCTGTAAATTCCAGCTACTAAGTAGGAGGCTGAGGTAGAAGGATCACAAATATGAAGCCAGTCTGCGCGACTTCATGAGATCCTATCTTAAAATAAAATAAAAAGGGCTGGAGCTAGAGCCCTGTGGTAGAGATCCTGGTTTTATCAGCATTTAAGAGGCTCTAAGTTTTATCCTCAGTTCCCCTCCCCACAAAAAAAAATGGTGTATCCATGCTAAAAAGAACTATTCAGTAACCAAAAGGAACAAAATATACATAAAACAAGTATAAATCTCAAAAACATTATGCTAAGCAAAAGAAGTCAAACATAAAAGACTACATATTAATGGATTACATAAAATTCTAGAAAAGGTAGAACTATTATGAGCATGGATCTGGGAAAGAAATTGACTATAAAGGGACCCAAAGAACTATTTTTCGGGTGAGTAAACTATCTTTTATCTTTCACTATGCTGGTGGCTAAATAACTATATATTTTTACTAAAATTTATTAAACTGTACTCTTTGGATGAATTTTACTGTATGTAAATATTACCTCAATTAAAAAAACATTAAAAACAGGTTCAGAATATTTACTCCAAATTTCATTGACTTTCAACTCTTGAATTAGTAACTTGAAATCAAAGACGATTTTTATTTGTATTTTCAGTGTCACAAGAAATGTGATATTTTCAAAACCTCAGGTGAATTATCTTTTCCCTAACTAACAAGCATACTTTTAATAAAAACCATAGCAATGGCAGCAGCAACTTTTTATTTACTATCCACTTCTTTGCACAGTATTCTAAAAAGATACACTGTAAGTGGCCATGAACTAATGGCACATCGCAATTTAAGAGGCTACTATGGTTTGGATGTGGTTTGATCTTGCTAAAACTCATGTTGAAATTGTAATCCCCATTGTAAGGTATTAAGAGATGGGACCACATGAGACTTTTGAGGTGAGTAGGTAATGAGGGCTTTGCCCTTATGAATCAATTAGTCCATTCTTGGATTACTGGTTTATCTTGGGAATGGGTCTGTTTTAAAAACAAGTTTGGCTTTGTCTCTTGGATATGCCCTTCTATCTAGGTGATACCCTGTGCCACCTTAGGACGATGCAGTCTCTACCAGTAAATGGTCCCTAACCTTCCAGCCTCCAGAACTATGAGCCAAATAAACCCTTATTTTTTCTTATAAATTACCTAGTCTGTGGTTCTCAGTTATAGCAATAGAAAACAGACTTAAGACCGAGGCTGACCATTGTCCACTGGCTGATCTTTGTAAAATCAAGTTAAAACAGATTGGCAAAATATTCCTTGGCAAAGGATCCATATTCTTAAAAAAATGAATCCTAATGTACCAGGGAAAGGATAAGATAAACTTACTACATCTTGAATCACAAAGTAAGAAAGTGTTTATTAAAAGATGGCCACATGTCAAAATAAAATATGGAAGTGGCTTGAAGGGGCTCCCACTGACCAAATCTGGACTATGAGCTGATGATTCATTGAACAAAATAAGAATCCTGAGTCCAGGACTAGGGTGCAGTTCAGTGGAGGTATATACTAAACTAGCTTGGGAAAGGTCTTGGGTTCCATCCCAACCGCACTCCCATCCCACAAAGAAATTCTGACTCCAAACTAAGAGGAAAGGGGAAAACTCTTCTTCATAATATGAAGCCAACTAAAAAATGCAGGAAAAATAATGAAAAAAATCATTATAGAAAACATCCAATTTAGACAATTAATTATCATTAATACTAAAACCAAAATGGATGAAACTCTGAGGAGCACAAGATATTGACATGGTCTCAAAGCATCTTCCTACAAATTTGTAATAAGTAATTACTTATTACAAGGAGGAAAACAATAATTACAGTGGAGAAACCCAGCAGACATGTACCTCACCAAATTATCACAGTTAAAAGCACCCATTAAAATGACATTGTGTGCTTCATAATGTGATGTACTAAGGACACACATCATTACTTATTTAGTATTCCTGCAAACAACATCACTTGAATTTAATCTTTAAGAAACACTGAAAGAATCTAAATTGAGAGACATTCCATAAAACAAATGGTCCCTACTCTTAAAAATGTCATCATCACTAAAAAATGAGTAAATAAAAGCTAAGGAACCACTCTGGATTAACGGAGACTGAAAAGTAGTAAAACTCAAACTCAATGAATGATCCTGAATTGAACTTTAAATTAAGGAGGAGAAATATATAAGATCATTGAGACAGGTGGTAAAATCCGAGTAAAGTTCACAGAAGAGATAATGTTATATCATAAAGAAGTCAACATTCCTGATTTTGGCAATTGTGTTGAGTGGTTAAGTAAGTGGATTTCCTTATTATTAGGAAACAGGGAAATACACACCAAAACATTTAGGAGTAAAGTGGGTAGGATGTCTGCAACTTAATCTCAAGTGGTTCAAGAAAACATGTATGTTGTTTGTAGTGACTATAAAAGAGAAAGATCAATAAATGAATAATAAAGCAAATATTGCAAATGGTTAACTGGTGAATCGAGATTAAGGGTATACAGAAATTTTATTTTTGTACTATTCTTACAAATTTTCTCTAAGTGTAAAATTATTTCAAAATAAAGTTTAGACAGCTGAGAGTTGTGGCACATTACTATAATCCCAGCTATTTGGGAGGCCGAGGCAGGAGGATTGAAAGTTTGAGGCCTACTTGGTTAAAAGACCCAGTCACAAAATAAAATTTTAAAAATGGCTGGAGTGCAGCTCGGTGGTAAAGTGCTTACCTAGCATATACAAAGACCTAGGTTCAACACCAATTAGTCCAAGGGTGATTTGGAGGGTGGACTATTCTCTGGTGTCATTTCTCTTCTCCACTCTTCTACATAATCTCAGTTGTCTTGCCATTAAATTCTATTTGTGTTAAAAGCATGAAGAATATAAGTAGAAAATAAAAATTAACAACTTTAAGGCTTCTCTGAGTACTTCAGTGATCTGGTGAAGATACTAAAATCAGAGTAAGAGGACTATGTTTGTAGTTCAGTGGTAGAGTGCTGGCCTAGCAAGCACAAAACCCTGAATTCAATCCCCAATATGGGAGGTAAAGACAGATAAAGAAATTCTGTGTCAAGGGCCAGGCAGTGTTTTAGATCTTGCAGGCCATGCTCAAGTCTCTGTTGCACACATGCTCACAATCTCTCTCTGAATAAGTGTTTAATTTCAGGATATTAAAAAAATAAGCTGTGGGCTAGATTTAGTGACAGGCCATAGTCTGATAAAACCCATTAACATAGCTCCACTAGTCCCTAAAATAGCAAAGACACTGAGTAAACAAAGCAACAAATTACATCTGCATGGAAGTTAATCCTCAGGACAATAAAAAATTAAAATTTAACCAATTAAGATGAATATTTTTAAAGTTTCTTTTGTAGTTTTAATATTTGTCACTCTATGTGTTTAGGACAGTTAAGTTGGAGGAGGGTGCTTACAGTTGCTTATTTTCTGAAAGAAGGCAAAAAAAGGAAATGGAAGACTGAATGACAAGTTTCATATGGGAAGCGTAATGAAAGAGTAGGGAAGACTGTGATTCCCTCATCAAGTTTTCCTGCTGACCAGAAGCTGCTTTCCAAGAACTGTTTCCACCAATGACCAGGTTCAAGAGCTACTGACTTCTCTCCCAAGTATTCCCACAACCTCCACAAGCATAACAGGCTTGCACTTGGCCAATATGACCTTTCTGGTGGCAGTAGTGAGCACCTCTGCCAGCCAAACCCAACGTACATGCAAAGATGCAGTGTCAAGTGCAAACCTGGGTGCCAATAGCAAAGATGTGCAGAAAACCTGAGATCTGCTGCAAGAGCTGACTAAGTCTGAGAAACCCCTGCCCCTTTTGAGTGTGTGGGATAGGGTGTCAATTTAAGCTTTGCTCCTTGCATCCTCAGCAAGCACTTCAGAACCTACTCCATGCAGTTTCTCTTGTGTTTGAGCACAAGACCCAGCAAAGCCTCATTTGAATGGTACTGCTTGCCTCTTAATGATTTCTGTCTTAAATTGACCAAAAGAACCCTCAGATGAGCTGGTAATATCACAATGAGCTATACTTAGCCTATATGTGATTTCTATCCCAAACTGACAAAAGAACCTCATGCTGATTTGTACCATCATGATGGCCTAGATTCTTAAGTATAATAAAACTGAAAGGATGACATTTTAAAGCCACTTCTGTATAAATGCCTACTGTGTCTAGATTCTCTGAACTTTATTGTTTTAAATTTATTCCATAGGGCAGAGAAAGTCCAAGAATTAAAAGCATGTGTACACATGCAAGCTTTATAATAACTATATTAGAAAAGCCTTCCCAAGTCATAAGCCTATAGCTACTGTCATGATGGCTACCCGTGGCTTACTGACATTTCAAGCAATGAGCTAAAAAGAGCTGAAAAGATGCAACTCATTGATTTAAATGCCATTTTCCTACATCTTATTATTTGAAATGCCAGCAAGTCTTAGAGAAAACGGTTCCACAATTTCACATGTCCATCCACTTTAAGGTCAATTATCTAACAAGATATCTTACACGTCCCTTAAATTATTGCTCTTTATATAAACAAAGTGCTTAATGTAATTTTTACTGTATACCAACATTACCTTCAATTTTGCCAAGCAGATTATCAAGTTAATGAATGGGAAAACAAGTAAGTTTTAAGGCTAAAACACACCAAGAGTTAAGAGTTCTGTGGTTTTCAAAATATATAACAAATCTACCAAGAATAACTTTTATCAGCGTATATATAATTGTTACTGTTATTCTTAGAAATTAAGCCTAATGATAAACAGTAAATGAGTATTATTACTTGCTAACCACCAGCTTCTATAAATCAGCATTTGCTGTTATAGTTTTCTTCCATTATATATATATGTTTTAAAAACATTAAAAGACAAATAAGACATCCCCACAGGGTTTCTTTTTTACTCTTTTCTTTCTTTTTTCTTTTTTCTTTTAATTGGCAGAAGAGGAAAAGTTTATTTGGGTTCATGCTTTCAGAGGTTCAGTCCATGGTTGGCTAGTTCCACTGCTCTGGGCCCGAGGAAAGGCAGAAAACATCATGGCAAAAGGGCATGGTAGAGAAAAGGTCGCTGGGAAGAATGGGGATTGGGGAGAGAGAGGTAGGGGGAGAGAGAAAAGCTAGGGACAAAATATAATCTGCAAGTACATACCCCAGTGACCTACTTCCTTCAGCAACACCCTACCAGCCAGTTTACCACCCAGTGGTCCATTCAAATTATTAATCCATCAAATGGATGTATTGAGTCCATGATGAATTAATATAGTTCTCATGATCTAATCATTTCACCTCCAAACATTCCTGCATTTTCTATCATTTGAATTTATGGGGTTGGGGAGATGAGGGGGAAATCTCATATCCAAACTATAATGGACCTTTTAGAAGTGATTAGGCTCTGCTTTCACAAACAGGTTAATGGGTTTTCTTGAGGTTAAAAGTCAGTTGGAGGAGGTCTCAAACACCCTTGTCTCTGCTGTCATGCCTGTGTCACCTCAAGATGCTGCCCGCCAGCTGCCATAACCAAATGTGGCTCCCCAATATTGAACTAGAACTGTGAGTCAAAATAAGCCAATTTTCTTTCTAACTTACCCAGTCTGTGTTATTAGTAGAAAATGGACATAGACCAATGACCCATGCTGAGATTTTAACAATGAAGAATATTTTTATATGACAAGCCTCACCTGACCCCATCATAGCTTCAACTCGTTCATCCAGTCTCTTTGTCAAATGTTCAGACTGTGATCTCTTTTTCCTTCTTCTTTCTTGCTTATCTATAGCACTGATCAGGGTACAAAACTTTTGTTGATTCTTTGACATCCCCACAGAGTTTCTTATGTTTCTACTTGTTGGAAATTCAAAGTAAATACTATCCCTTAATTTTCATCCATAGGCTCAACTTTATCAGAAGGCTTCCTGAATGACTTCTATCTGCTCTCCACAATGACTGTCATATCAGTCATTAAAAATTCAAGGACATCTAACTGCATATTTTAGGCAAAAGCATTATAAAGTTTGGCTAAGGGGAATTTTGACTTTTTAAAAACTCCTACAGCACTTCACACATCCATAGTTTTATAACTTGATTTATCTGTTTCTTATTTCTTATAGACTATGAATTCCTTTAAAAATAACATCTTTGGTTACCACTTCTTTGTATCACTCAGCACTTGTGTATTTCCTATATCACCAGAGGCTTTTGATAAATTACAAGTATGTAGTTACTGATTTTTAACTACAGAAATAAGGAGCTTAAGAAATTTTATTCAAAAGAAATAGTCAAAGACTTAATATTTAGATGTTATTATCCAAACCAATCTATAAATTTAACGTCATCCCTATAGAAATTTCTGGGGTTGTAGCTGGGGTAGTAGCTCAGTGCCAGAGCACTTGCCTGGTATGTGTGAGTGACTGGGTTCGATTCTCAGCACCACATATAAATAAAATAAGATACCCTGACAACTAAAAAATATTTAAAATTTTTTTAATGACCTTTTTTTTGCACAATAAAAAACTGGATCCTAAAATTCAATGGAATCTCAAGGGACCCCCTGAATAGGCAAAATAATCTTCCTGAGAACAAAGTTCTTAATTTCAAAATTATTACAAACTTACAGTAATACCCTTCCTAAAAGGCAGTATGGGCCGGGTGTGGTAGCACATGCCTATAATCCTAGCTGATCATGAGGCTGAGGCAGGAGGATTTTGAGTTCAAAGCCAGCCTCAGCAATTTAGCAAGGCCCTAAGCAACTCAGTGAGACCCTGTCTCTAAGTAAATACAAAAAGGGCTGGGGATGTGGTTCAGTGGTTAAGTGCCTCTGGGTTCAGTCCCAAGTACCCCTACCCCACCCACCACCAAAAAAAGGGCAATATTGTCATAAAGACAAAACAACCTAGACCAACAGAACAGAAACAGCTCAGAAATAAACCCTCATATGCATGGTGTTATAATTTGGATATGAGGTATCCCCTCGAAAGCTCATGTGTACGGACGGCAATTCAAAACTTCTCAAAGGTGAAATGACTAAAATAAGTTTTAGCATCATTAGTGGGTTAATCCACTGATATGGATTAACTGGGTGTTAACTGAAGGCAGGTAGGGTGTAGCTGGAAGGAATAAGTCATTGGGAGGATGCCTTTAGGTATATTTTGTTCCTGGTGAGCAGAGCTCTCTCTTGCATTGTCTTGGGCCATTCTCCTCCTCTATACCCCTCAACCATGATGTTCTACCTCACCTCAGGCCCAGAACAAGGGAGTCAGCTGTCTATCAACTGATATCTCTGAAACTCTTAAGTGCCACATAAACTTTTCCTTCTCTAAAATTGTTCTTGTCAGATCTTTTGGTCACAGCAATGAAAAAGCTGACTAAAACACATAGATATTTTCAACAAAGGTGACAAGATCATTAGATTGGGGTAAAGACACACTTTTCAACTGATGATGCTGGGAAAAGTGAATATTCACATGCACAAGAACAAAACTGAGCCCTTATGTACCCTATATATAAAAATTAATCTATAATTAATCAAAACTCTGAATTTAACAGCTAAAATTATAGAATTCTTAAAAGAAAACAGGTTAAAGCTTTATGATATTGCATTTGACAAAGGTTTCTTGAATATGGCACACCAAAAGCATAGGAAAGAAGAAAAAATGCAATTTGTATTTTATCAAAATGAAAACATTCTGTGCATCAAAAGATACTCTTAACAAAATGAAAATCAATGTATGAAATGAGAGAAAATATTTGCAAATCAAATGTTCACCATAAACTACAATTCAACAAGAACAAACAACCAACTAGATTCAAAAATGGGGAAAGGACTTGAATAGACATTTCTCCAGGGACAATATACAAATGGCTAACAAGAATAGGGAATGAAGGAAGAGAAGCCAAATACATGTAAGTTCTCATAATAGAGAGGAGACAACAAAGAGAAAGCACAAAGGGCAAATAGCAGTTCATGAAGGGGAAAAAAAGTGAGACCTACACTCACAGGCAGGCAGGAATGACAGACTGACTCCATATAAGACACTGAAATGAAACAGAGGAACAATACAATAACTCTCTAAGCTGGGGTACAGTGTCTCAGTGTGTGAGGCACTGTGTTTGATCCTTAACACCACATAAAAATAAATTAAAGTATTGTGTCCATCTACAACTAAAAAATATTTTTTAAAATTACAGTAACTCTAATCCAATTTTTGTGTATGACTTGGGATATTCTAAATTTATTCATGGCACTGATTAATTATAAGAATCTCCAAGTAAGATATCAAAAAATATATATTTTTTTAGAGAATCAGAGAATTTTAGAGTTGAAAGGTACCTTAATGTCTATCCCATTTTCTGATTTTTTACACTGACATAATGCAACACTGTTAAGAAACAAGATCTTGTTTATTATCTAACTTCAGTAATTTTCTCCTGCTTAAAAATGCATTGCTGAACCAGGCACTCTTAGTACTTTTCTTGAAACTACCTTTTTTTGTTTCTGGTATAAACTGAAGTTTCTGAACAACAAATCCATGCAAGATTTATTACGACAGTCTATTTTCCCCTTATTATGTTTTTAAACAAAATTCATTATATAAAAGTTTCTCATTATTCTCTGCTCTCACTATGAATGTGTCAGTCCATGAGGGTTCTTATACTGAGGCATTCTTGCCTTGTTTACTAATTCCTGACAATTTTAAGATCCCCAGTTACACTGACTATATTCTAATTTTAACATTAATCTTCTATTACTGTTCAGTAACTAATTTCTTGTTGGTTTTCTTACAATTCTGCCTCCTTCAACAGTTCCTTCTTAATAGCTTTAATTTCTTCCTCTCCTCTGGCTTCTTCCAAGAGTATAAATATTATTTAAGCTCCCTGTGCCTCCTAAATCCTTTTCTTATTCTTTCTATGTTCCTGTTTTCATCATCACTTCTTTCTCTAACAACTTTTCAAACTATTAGTGTATATCCTATTAACTGCCACAACTCCTACTTTATGTCAGACTTATTGTCTGGCTCCCACAATCAGTAGTCTTGAGAAACTATGCTTTCAAAATATTTTTTAGGGTACTTGCTCAATTCATGTAAGGTTCATTCTATGAAATGGTACAGCAAACATTACAATACACCCCCCTAGTCATTTCACAGCATGGCTCCTGAAAGATATCTGATGCAAAACAAGTATCTTATTTATTCTATAATTCTATTTTCTTTCCAATCTGATTCTTCTTCTTCCTACTTCCAAAAATGAAGTTCTTCTGTGAGTCTAGGTGTTTTGTATTTTACCCCTCAAAAATTTCACTTCCTTAGATATTCTCATTATTATATGTATTTGAAATTCTGCAAATAAGTATTCATTCTAGACCTTGTATATGTACTCAATTTACACAACCCTGTCTACTCTATAAAATTGGCGACCTCACCTTCTCCCTTTCTCATAAGCCATCTTGGATTCAAAGCCTAGAGTCAGTAACAACTGTCATTTTCTAATCTCTTATTTATACAATCATGCAATCATTAAGTACAGGCAATATTTTATTCCAGATTCACTACATACATCTCTGCCTGTGCATAATAATCACTGTCACCATTGTAGTCCAGGCTCATTTTCAGGATTATTATAAGAGCTTCCAATAAATTCTCACTATAAATTGCCTCCTACATTCTACAAACAATGAGCAAATCAATCACTCTAGACTATTTTATTTTATTAATACCTGGTGTTGAACCCATGAGCATTTGACCACTGAGCTGTATCCGCAGCCCTTTTGAGATAGGGTCTCATTAAGTTGCTGAAGCTAGCCTTCAACTTGCCATCCTTTTGCCCTGGCCTCCAAAGCTGCTGTGATTACAGGTTTGTGCCACTGTGCCCAGCCAGATCTCCTTTTAAGGACAAGTTGTGTTTCACCTCCTGACTAAGCAACTCGGTCAGTATCATCTATTGCACCTCTTAACTGCTGTAACATTTATATTTTCTTGTATTATCCAGTATCTTCTAAAATATTATATATAAAAATGAAGAAGATTCCATTCTCAAAGTTTCCTACGTACATGAGAGTTTTGCTGAGTGAATAATAAGGATGAGTTGAATCTCTTGATGGACTATAGGTTTAGCTGCTTCAATCATCCATGGTCTCCTCAACATTCCACAAACAAAGGCAGATCTGGTCTTTGACTTCTGTTAACCTCTACGGCCAATTACAGAACCAAATATTTAATAAATTGTTAATTACTCAGTTAATTAACTCTAATCATATAAAACTGAACAAAGTAGAGTTAATTACCATTTAATGGTTTCTCTAACTCTATTTGCTCTGTAGAATGGAAGAAGGAAACCCTCTTGATATTTAAGAAAGGAGCTTTTGGGCTAGGCATTAATTCACTTTGTCAAAAAAAATTTTTTTAAATAATATATATTAAAGTTCTAGAAATTGAAGAAGATGAGGTCCCAATTTAGATACGTACAATTAACTGAGCAACTCATTAATCATGTACTCATTTGTACAATACGTTGTTACTATTTTGGGTTTGGCAGTGCTGGGGACTGAACCCAGGTTCCCGAGGATGATAGGCAAGTGCTCTTTACCACTGAGCTGTACCCTTAGCCAAGTAGTATCTGTTTAACTCTGTATCAACTTAAATCTCATATATAAATATTACTTAACTGTCTAATATTTGTTTCTTCTTTCTCATAGTAGAAAGGAACTACATGGATTCTTCCACGGTTCCCTGCATACAATAGGTACCGTGAATACATACTGATTTTTGGTACTCCAAGACAATATAAAAGGCAAGCCACACCAAGCAGGATGGAATACGCCCCAAGTAATATATTCAATACAATGAGAAAATAGCTAGATTTAGTAACTGCTACTATAAACATTTGTGTGTGTGTGTGTGTGTACACTAGTGCTTTAGACTAGAACCCTAGCTTCTCTCATGCTAAAAAAATCACTCTGCCACTGAACTATAACCCCATTCTCTTTCTTACCTGCCCCCTACCCTATGTGGACTAAACCTAGGGGTTCTCTCCTACTAAACTACATCCCCAGTTTTAAGTCACTCCCTATCTATCTATCTATCCATCCATCTATCTACCTACCAACCAACCAAATGACCAACAGGTTTTCCAAGTTGCCAATGTTGTCTTTGAACTTGTGATCCTCCGGTCTCAGCCTCCCAAGCTACTGAACTGTAAGTATGTGCCATCATGCCCAGCATCTTACTATAAACTTTCACTGTACTAAAAAAGCAGTAAACATTTAGATATTAAAATGATATTTTAATTAAAGCATGTTCATGAATCAGAAGAACTATGAAATGTTCAGTACAAACATGCACAACATGATGAAATAATAACAAACATGAAAAGGATCTAGTTACATGACTGATGAGTTAGCTGGGCACTGAAGGATATGTATAATCTGGCTCCAACCATGTCACTGGTTACTTTTTTTTTTTTTTCAAGGAGAGAGAGAGAATTTTTTTTAATATTTATTTTTCAGTTTTTGGCGGTCACAACATCTTTGTTTGTATGTGGTCACTGGTTACTTTTTAAAAATAAATGCTCTGCTCTATCCACAATGTAGCCATTCTCCTCTCTGCTTATCCAGAACTATGCATTCTTCAAAAACACAGCTCAAGTTCCTAACTTCTTATTTTGATATGCCAATCAAAACACTAAACCTACTAAAGCCTTATAATAAACTAATTTTATGTTTTGGTATAATATCTTACTCTCCCATCATCCTTAGGGAATCATCCATGTACCACTAAAATAGCTACCTCTTCTCTGTTTTAGCCATACACAAGAATAGGTTATTCACTTGGAGTTGAGTCCATTTTTAGGAACATTAAATACTAAAAGAAATTTCTTATCTTTTCTATCTTTCCAGCATACTTTCATTACTATGGTTATCAGCTCATCATACCCACTTCAACACAATCTGCAATCAGTAACCGTTTCATGAAATGGTTTTTAATAGTCAGACACCGAAAATACAGATGCAGTGTATTTCAATAACATACATCCGGAGTACTCATGATGCCAACACCTTACATTTTTATGCAATTCTTCAATTAAAAGGAAGTAGGCTCCTTGGAGAAACCCAGGGCTGGGACAGTGAAGGCATAGATAACTCCGGGGCATCTTTTGGTGCTAACAGTGTATAAGTGCTGGGGTTGTGGGGAGGAAAGAAAAAAAAAAAAAAAAAAAAGAGAGAGAGAAACAGGTAAAAAAAAAAAAAAAGTGCATGAAAGGACTTTTTTTTCCCTTTTAAAATATTTTTTAGTTGAAAATGAACATAATACCTTTATTTTATTTATTTATGTTTATGTGGTGCTGAGGATCAAATCCAGTGCTTTACGTACTAGGTAAGTGCTCTACCACTGAGCTACAATACAACTCCAGCCTATGAAAGGGCTCTTAATGGCCTGCAATAATTTGAACTGCAAAATACACAAAGATGGTACTGAATTATAATTTTTAGTATAAAATAAGAATCCACAGTTCATACTGAAAGATTAAAAAACAAATACACAAATGGGAGGAAAAAGCAAAGTTCTTCTTTCCAGTAGAATGCCAACTAATAAAAACTGAGGAAATAAGGTTAAAAAAAAATCATGATTTTGTCACATATCACAGTAATATTTTATAAGGTTAATATTTATCAATGGATGCTAAAATTACTGTATGATGAAAAACTAGTATTCTAAAAGAATATTTACAAAATTTCATGGTATTTCTCCATAAATATATTAAGTAAAAAGGGAAAATAAAAATCTTTTAGTACAGAAACTGACAGATAACACCTTCACCAAGTGATCATAGTAAACATGCTCACATGCTTTCTGACATGGTGTACTAAGGATAACACAATATCAGTATTATGGAATTCCTGCTGGAAATGTACAGCTGAATTTCGGTCATGAGGACTCTTGGGTACAACCAAACAGAGAGGTAAAATCTACATACCAACTTGCCGGTATTCATCATAAATATCAACATTAAGAAAGGCAAAGTAAAACTGAGAACTATAGCAGGCTAAAGAAGATATGACAACAAAATATAAAATGTGATTCTAGATTGGCTCCTGGACCAGAAAAGGGATATTGCTGGAGTAACTGGTTAATTTTTAAAGATGTGCAGAACATATAATAGTGCTGAATTAATATTAATTTCCTGATTTTTATAATTATACGGAGGTTACATAAAAACATTTGGATATCTGGCTAAAGGGTACATAGGAATTTATTGTATGATTTTTGCAACTTCTTTAGAAGCCTACTACTATTTTTAAAAGAAGCCAAAAAAGTTTAAAACCCTGATGACTAGGTAATAAAAAAAGAGAACTGTGAACATATACTTGGCATGTGGAAGCACTCAAAACAGCTATTAACATTATACTTTGTCAAGTTTATGAAGCTTTCCAACTTCTTAGTCCCTCACCTATTATATTCTATCGGGTACCTACATTTTGCCCAATTAGAAGGAAAGATGCAACCAAACAAGTCAGGCAGTCAGTCAGTGAAGCAAACACAGATTTCTAACACAGCTAAGACTGGACCTTTTAATATGGTCAAGCTCAGTTACTTTCATATTCTCTCCCTCTGTCCACCTAAGTAATGCCAAATCCTGTTTTACCTTGCTTTCCACTTCCCCCAATCCTGTCCCTACTGTTGCTATTAAACTGTATGAACTCTTAAAAACAAATAAAATCCCAGCTATGTGATTCTACCTATAACAATCTCACTTCCTGACCTTTCCCATTTTTTTTTAATTTTTTTTTTTTTAGTTGTAGATGGACACAATGCCTTTATTTATTTTTATGTGGTGCTGAGGATCAAACCCAGTGCCTGACACATGCAAGGCACACGCTCTACCACTGAGCCACAACCCCAGCCCTACACTTCTTTATTTATAAAACTGGGATACCTTTAACCACTTCATTATAAGTTGTTTTGAAGATTAAATGGTAACACATAAAGGTAACTGGCACAAAATAGATGTTCATGAAATGTTAGCTGCTTTCCCCTTACAAATTATATCTCTAACCTTTGTAGGATCTTAAAGTATGCCACAACTGTTTTACTGCACAATGTGTTGTGTGTGTATACACACATTAACTGTCACATAATCACAGTAATATTTTATAAGGCAATATTTATCAATAGATGCTAAAATTACTGTATGATGAAAAACTAGTATTATAAAAACAACATTTACAATTATTTACTGTGATAGTTAATATATATATATATATATATATATATATTAACTCAGAACAACATCGTGCAATTTCTGGTTGCTTTCAAACCAAATTAAATTTCAAAACTTCCTCATCAATTCAATGAAAATACACTATCTATATAGATATATCTAGATATATATGGTTTAATACTAATATATCTAGATATATATTAATGGTTTCAGGCATCTAATGGGGAGGAGTTCTTGGAATGCACACCCCCCAAATAAGGGAGACTACTCTAATCTTTAGACAATCTCTGCAGACTATTTTGTATCTTTCACCTACATGTTTTATGAAGAAAACACATGTATTTATTTTACTCATTCTAACAGCCTCAGTATTCACTGAAAATCCAATTAACTAAAAAATACACAAAACTTCCATCTCCTACTCAAATATCAGACCATTATTTCTAACTGCTTTTCCAAACACTACCTAAATTATGTCATCATGCCAACCTGAAACTCAGGATTCCAATATCATGCTCAATACTGCCATCTATTGGTTATTACCACACTTTCCAGATATTTCACTTTCCACCCCACCCCCACATCTGCTTTTTATTTTTATTTTGTGGTACTGGGAATTGAAACCAGGGCCTCATGCTGTACCACTGAGCTATGTTCCCCAACCCTTTTTAAACTTTATTTTAGACAGAGTCTTACTAAGTGGACTTCAATGGCCTCAAACTTGGCAGTCTCCTATCTCACAATCCCAATTAGCCAGGATTACGAGGTTGTTCCACTTGTGCTCAGCCTGATATTTTCTTCTTCTCCAAGGTTTTTTTTACTTTCTTTTCAAGTTTAACCTTTATCCCAATGGATACACTTAATTTCCAGATTCTAATCCTTCTTAGTTGAGATGCTCTGATTTGTACAAAGAATCCCACAACAAAAAGATATATACATGACAATTCACACAATATAGGGTCTTTCCTACTCTCCATTATAGCTGTATGGGTCTCTGTGAAAACAATAAATGACAAAGAAAAATAGTATATATCTAATGAAGAAAAATAGTTTTCTGGAACTAGCTCTTGAGTTGTCAATTGGAAATATACTTTCTACTCAGAAAAGTAGTTAAAAACTGTAAAACTTCAAACAGTTATAAAACGGGGGGGGGGGTTAAATGTTGTAATGTTCCATAAATTTCTATTTCAGCATTTTCTCCTAATATTCATATAATATTTTAGCCTCATGCAGCAATAGAAAACTCTTAAATCATATTACAAGAAATACTGTACTCAACTGCCAAACAGAATGGCTGTCTTCTCAATCCTAACCTGTTAAAGACAATCGCTCTTTCTTCTACTCTACCAAAATTCATATTAAATGATTTACTCATTAAAAGCCAAGATGCGCATAATACACACACAGTTTACAATGATGATTTTCAACTTCATTGGTAGTTTAACTCAGAACAACATCGTTCATTTTCTGGTTGCTTTCAAAAGAAATTAAATTTCAAAACTTCCTCATCAATTCAATGAAAACACACCATTTCAGAGAGTCACAACTTTTTCATTCGGGGGGTGGGGGTGGGGGACAAGAAAAAGATGCCACAAAAGAATAATATTAAGAAACTGTTAACTGGTGGCTTTAGATTTTAAGCAACTTGCCAACAATCAAGCAGTGTTAACTACATTAAGGGGAACAAAGAAGCATATGGCATGGTCCAGACTTCAGCAGTTGACAAATGTAACCAGGAACAACACAAAATTCAAACATAGAAAAGGATGAACAGAATAAGGCAGAATATTAAATGTCAAATAATTAGTTGTATAAAATTTATAACAACGGCATGAAAGCCCAGGCACATTGGTGCACACCTACAATCCAGCTACTCGGGAGATTGAGATAAAAGGATTGAGGCAAGTTTGGAGGCTGGTCTGGGCAACTTAATAGACCCTGCCTCAAAACAAAATTTTTAAAAAGGTTGGGCATTTAGATCAACTGTTTGAGACTGGATCCTCAGTAGTGAAACAAAACAAAACATCCCATCAAAAACAAAACAGCTAGGTGTGATAGCACACATTTGTAATCCCAGCTGCTTAGGAGGCTGAGGCAGGAGGATTGCAAGTTCGTTCAAAGCCAGCCTCAGCAACTTAGTGAGGCACTTAGCAACTCAGCGAGACCCTGTCTCTAAATAAAATATAAAAAGGGGGCTAGGGATTGTGGCTCAGTGGCTGAGTACCCCTGAGTTCAATCCTCAGTACCAAGACCAACCAAAACAAACAACAAAACCAGAGTAAAAGATTAAACAGCATTAGAGCATAGATATACTACATATGGGGCGGGGGAGGGCTTAGAGTAAAAGCAAGAGACTTTCAAGATAGAGAGAACAAGTATTCAATGGTACAGTCCAAAGACTAGTAAAAACATGTTGTTTAATACAAATGATCAGACTAAATTTCTCAGATTTTTAGTTTAGTTCAAAGGAAATTATATAGAATACTAGAAAGAAAATCAGACTGAATTGTGCTAGGTACTGAGTCACACTAAGAATTGGGTGGTGGATCCAGAAGACAATGAGAAAGTGACTGAAAACTGAGTACAGGGTAATACTTCCACACTATTTGAGGGGTGATGGTTGGGGGTAAGGAGTTTAACTTAATAGTAGTATTTAAAAGCCTGAAGAAAACTGAGAAGGACCAATCATGTTATTTCAGTGGTCCAGAAATAGTGACTGGTGTCTGAACTATGGTTATTACTGTTTCACAGTAATTTCACTGTAGAAATGAAAAAGAAGGAAATTCATTAGAGGGAGAAACTGAGATAACCTGGTCAAGGATTTAAATTCAGTGTACACAGAAGGAGGAAGACTCAAAATGTTTCCTTGGCTTTAAAATAGGAAACACAGGGCTGGGGTTGTAGCTCAGTGACAGAGTGTTTGCCTAGCACATATGAGGCACTGGGTTCAATCCTTAGCACCGAATAAAAATAAACAAATAAAGGCATGCTGTTCATCTATAACTACAAAAAAATTTAAAAGGGGGGGTAAGTAGCATGAAAAAAAATACAAGACAGTAAATCATTATCAACAGTTTCAATAACTGAAATATTTCCAAACCAAAAGCCTGTCTGACACAAAGCAATACAATGATAAAAACACAAAAGTTCAGCTAATTTCTACAACTGAATACAAACAGCATTCATGACCCAAAAAGAATCTTACTTTAAGGTATAAACCACAGTATATCATAAATATATGAATTATTAAATACTTGATCAAGATCTATGTTACTGGTTTTTTGGTACTAAAAGTGAATCCCATTTCTTGAATTGTCATATAACTTCATATCAGGATAAACTTAATTATTCTGCCTAATGAACTATATAAATAAATGCATCCTGGGATACAGATTTCTCAGAAGGATAACCAACAGACAAGAAACAGTTTAAAATGCAAAGTTACTATCAAAAACCCTTTAAACACTTTCTCTTTCCTATAAATCCTCTAACAAAGTGATAAGTTTTTTTTTTTTTTTTTTTTTTTTAAGAAATTTTAAAATATTTTACACAAGTTTCACAAACTTCTTGGTTACCTTTACTTTATCTCTTCTCAAGCAACAGAACAGACAATTTTCATCAAAAGTCCAATCAGAAATGCCTTCAGGTTCACACTCTAAAAATAAAATGAATGACAAATTAATAATCATAAAGTTGAATTTTTAAGAAAATAAATTAATTTCAAAAACACTGTTTAACAAAATCTTCACTAAGAGTAGACATGCTTCTTATGTCTTCAAATTCTTTTATCTTAAATTTTTAAACCCAGAGCCTTCTATATACATCTAAGAATGTTCTCTACCACTGAAAACTGGGTACAGGGTAATGAACTATACCAACAGCTAAGTCTTAAAATTCTTAACTCAAAATTCTTCACCTAACTGCTCACTGGTATGTGCTAATCATGCATATATTAACAATATCAACTAAACACACGCCCCCACCCCCCCCCACACAAAGCTTACATGAAGATAGCTTTAACCCTCATAAAACTGCAAAGAAAAATGATGAGACATAAAGCTTAAATTACCAAGGTACCATATTTGTCACCAGGAATAATCTGAAATACCAAAAATATTTTGAATACCTTTAAATAAACTGAGATCTTTTAATAATGCAGGTCCAAACAGCCCTTCAAGAATACTTTCAAACCCTAAAAAGGATTTAAAAAAAAAAAAAAAAGAATCCATCATCACAATAATATAATATCCACTATGGTAATACTGATTGGTTACAAGAAAAATGATGATGTTTTCTCCAGTTCTCAAGGATCCCAGATTATTATTATTGAAGGGATGCTAAAGAAAAACGTGTCAATGACAAATGTAGAAGGAGCATTTGCATTTGTTAATGATTAATAATCAACAAAAATTCAGGGCACAATCAAGAAAGAAAAAAGACACCAGAAATAATTAATGGAAGAATGGAAACTGAGTTTCTCTTGCTTGTTCTACAAAATTTTTACATTAACTCTCAAGCTCCATTTTAAAGGGCAACTTTCTCACTGAAGAGTAAAAGTATTTGAGAACTTCCACAATGTTCTAGAATACCCTAGAACATTATTATTTTTCTGAATATCAACTGAGATCATAGACTTTTTCAAGTTAATAGTTTCTTAAATGAAAATCCTCACTGAGAACAACTTTCTCTCTTTCTCATATGCACACACAATCTTTTAGAAAAAAGAACTCCAAATTTCATATTGCCAACAAGGTGAAACTATTTTTTAGTTCCTTTACAAAGATAAAAATCACTAATTATATATACAAAAAAGAGGAGAAAAAAATTCAAATATACCTGTACACAAATATTTAAAACTCTCATATCCTTCTACATCATGAATAAAATAGAAAATTAAAAAATAAGCAGTTTTTCTAACTTTATTACACAAATTTTGCTGGTCTATTTAATGAAAACATCTTGCTAATTTTTCTGGATTGTTAAAGAAAGAATGAAGAGACTAAATGGAAGGGAATTAGATTATAGTTTTATACAATATACCAGGAATAAAGCTCTAAGCACTGGTTCCCAAACTATGTGTCAAAGACCTCACTGTGGGCTCAAATACTTATTACATGAATCCATATGCACACTAACCATGACCTTTAAAGAGAATTAGTATGTCTTGCACATTTGGTGTACATAATACTTTTGAAATACACAGATATTCTATTGTAATTAATATAAAAAGAGTTAAATTAATTCCTAGTATTTTCAGGAATGGTGTATTTTGTCAGATAATCCATTATCATCTGAAGCCTTGTAATTTTTTAAAATTGTTAAAGAGCACTTTTATATTTAGGATAAAGGAATCACTAATAATATATAGGCTACTGGACATTTTTGAGGCTCAAACATATAAGCCATTTCTTTACCACAAACACAACATATTAAATATAAAACAATAAAGTACTTGAAAGATTAAGGGGGTAGACAAGATGATCCCTAGAAACAGTATCTTGTACATCTGGCTATAAAAATAACATTGTAAGCCATCATTTTCAACAGAGTAACCTCCAGAGTTTGTGTCATCTACATTGTAATTAGAGAATTGTTTTTTCTGCACTATTTTAAAACTGTAGATTTTTTCACTTACTATTAGGGGAGCAAATGATTTTCAATTCTCCTTACTTCTTGCTATCCAAAGACATTAGCAAACTACCCACTCCAACAAATGAGAGGTACTTATGCCTGCTTATTATTTACCTACTATAATTAAAATGTTTTCCATTAAATTACTATGGTCCTTTGCTCTTCCCCACATTAGGGAGGAGAAAGTGTTGGGGTCAGAGGTTGTGCAGGCAGAGGGCTGGTGGTGAAATAATGAAAAGGAATTGCTAGATGCTATCTATCCTCTTAGATATTCTCAGCAATTACTCCAAAATAAGTCTTACAGCTTGTCTCCAACTCTTAAGCATTCCTACTTTACGTCCCTGCAAAAAGGAATTCTGATTTCACAAATATAAAGTGTTTAAATATCTAGAAATCATTGAACACACACTGAAAATATAGCTAAGCAATTACTGGCAGCTCTTATCCTAAAGAGCAAGTCTATATTCTTTTACCTGTGTTTATTATAACAAATTCCAAATATGCATTCTAAGCATAAATTCTCGAAAAGGAAAAATGTAAATATAGCAAGAAATAATACTACGAAGGAAATGTGCAGAAGATGACTATGGAAGAACAAAAATTTTAAATTATAAAGAATGGAATACGAAAAGATTGAGAAACATCATAGATTAACACAGACACTTTAAAAAAAAACCTAATCATAGATCAAAAAACAGTGAAAAAGAAAGACCAAAAGGAAGCAAATAAAAACCAAAAGTCTGGTCATAAACTCAAAATATTTAACCACAACTAATTCTGCTCAAAATATTAACTATAAACAAGCCACTCCTCTTTTGCTCATATTTATAATACATCAAACCTTACAAATATTATTGGATCTGTAAAGCTATATTTTGCTACCCTCTGTTCACTGGATGTTAATACCACTCAGTTTTATTAATAATAAATATTGAATTTAGCAGTTGCATAGCAACAGGAAATGTCTTATACGCTATGCTTGACATTAATGAAAGGCAAATAAAGGTAGAATAAATACATTCAAAATTTATACCATGATCTCATAGAAAAGCCACGAAGATAACAAAATGCCATGGAAAACCAAATACTGAAAAAGACAAGTCATATCATTATGCTCAATAAGTAGAGTTCAAAAAGTACCTCTACATAACGTAGTACATATTAAAATATTTTATTTTTTCCAAAGAATTTCTAGCCAACATAACAACTGGTCTCAAAGCTGCTCTCCAGTCTCTTCCTTACTATAACCTACAGTATCATTGAGACTATTTCTTGCCAGGCACAGTTGCCCATTCCTGTAATCCCAGCGGCTCACGAGGCAGAGGCAGGAGGATCTTGACTTCAAAGCCAGTCTCGGCAATTTAGCCAGGTGCTAAGCAACTCAGTGAGACCCTGTCTCTAATAAAATACAAAATAGGGTCAGGGATGCGGCTCAGTGGTTGAGTGCCCCTGAGTTCAATCCCTGCTCCCCCCCCCCAAAAAAAACCATTCCTTTTGTTGTTGTTGTTTTGTTTTTTTAAAGAGGTGGGTAAGTTTATTTGGAGCTCATAGTTTCAAAGGCCTCAATGCATAGATGACTGACTCTTGTTTGGGTCCAAGATGAGGCAGCACATCAATATAGGAAGGACCCAGCAGAGGAAAATTGCACAGCTCATGGAGGGGCCAGGAAGCAGAGAGAGCTCATCATACTCCTCCTAAAACACTGCTTAAACAATGCCAGAATTTCTTCAAAATATACACTGCTTAAAGAACAAACTTCAAATTCTCAAGTCTGGCAATCAAAGATGCTTTTAATTTGATCCCAATCTCCCTTCAGCAAGCTTTTTTCTCAGATCTTCCAGCTCATTCCCACAGATCTGGTCAGGTAGGCTTTCTACTGTGTTCAACAATCATTTCTATCTCCTAATATTTTCTCAAGTCTTTGGATCTCACTTTTGCCCAAATCAAGTATCTATCTCTTTTCAATTTGTTTAATAAAGATATTCACTTATTTAACTTATATTAACTGAGAACCTGCCAGAGACAGAGGTGACACTGAATAGGCAATGGTGAAGACTTGGTGCCTGTTCTCATACAACTATGGTTTATAGTTTTCTCACTGTCAGAATTCTCAGATTCCAGACCCCTTTAAATAAAACTTAATTGCCTAAGGTCTTATCTCCTTTCTGCCATGTGCAAAGCATTGAGTATTTACAAAATAAAAATTGTCATAGGTTACCCAAACCCTGTGGTTTTTTTTTTTTTATGTTTATATTTTTCTCCTTAAGGAGACTTACAGCTCCAGGAAGGCCAAGAAGGTCTTCCCATTTCCTATTTCTCTTATACTAGGGACTTTGTAAGTCTGATTTTTAACTTCTGATATAATCAGGAAAACAGAAGATAGAAGATTAACATTTCTCACAAATGTCCTCCTTCAATCTAAATTACAATCTCTACTATTTTTATTTCTAACCAAAGGATGGAGAGCAGGTTATGAATAGTAGCAACAAGACAGGAACTTCAAATAAACAGCCAAGTAAGGTTAACAATATAGCCTGTTACTTTTGAGATGAAGAAATACAGTATGAAGAGAATGAAAACATGGTTCATAAGTCTTGAGAATCTCTCCTCTGAGATTAACTTGTCTAGAGACTCACAGTATGAGAGGGCTGAGGAGAAATATAAATACTTCTTTATTTTCTGTTTTTATAATAAGATCGTAAGACTGAGTAGTTTTTAAAGAAAAGAGGTATATTTTGGGGGCTGGGATTGTGGCTCAGTGGTAGAGCGCTCACCTAGCATGCATGGGGCACTGGGTTCGATCCTCAGCACAACATAAATGTAAAATAAAGATACTGTGTCCACCTAAAACTAAGAAATAAATATATATTAAAAAAAGAGGTACATTTTGGCTTATAATTTGAGGCTCGGAAACCCAAGTGCACTGTACTGATACTTGCTGAGCTTCTGGTGAAGACCTACTACTGCTTTACCTCATAGTAGAAAGCAGAAGGGCAAGTGAGCAAGAACAAAAGAGGGAAGGATGGATATGCTTTATAACAAATCGCTCTCATAATAACTAACACAATCCCTTGAGGGGGGAACTCAAGAGTAAAATAAAGGCATTATCCATTCATGGGAGCTCTGTCCCTATAATCCAAACACTTCCCCTAGATCTTGCCTCCTAACCTTGCTACTTGAGGAATTAAAGTTCCAACACATGAACATTTGTGGTCACCTCAGCCACAGCACAGTATACCAGAAAATTTTAGCAATTTTTACATCAAGTCTCCCTAGACTCTGTACTCAAGTTTATACAAAGTTTGGTGCTCAGTATTAAAAAAAACCTCCATCTCTAATAAAGTATTATTTTTGTAAAGTATCATTTCAAAGGTACTTGCTGGTTACAATAATCAATTAATATATTAATAAACAAAGAGCAAACTGACAGCATCTGTAGTTCTTTCCTTAAAATTCAAGAGTCTATGGCTTGCTGACACCAAACTGAACTTAATACAAGTGAGCCACAAAATTAAAGCAAATTAAAGGCACTAGATTATAATCTTTTATATGTTAACCAAAATAATATAAGGTAATTAATCCCTTTTAATTGATATTCTAGCTATCTCAGTATGTCATTCAACCAAAAAAGTCTTGATGAACTTCTTTGGTAATGAACAATGTTCAACCACTCTTTCCCTCATTGCTCTTAGCAGTTCATCCCACTGCTGAATAACTATATTCGTTAACAATTTTTCCAGGGCTGGAGATACAGTTCAGTTGGTAGAGTGCTTGTCTCACACGCAAAAGGCCATGGGGTTCAATGCTAAGCACCACAAAAGAAAAAAAGTTTTTCCTCTTTCCCTAAACTTCTGCTTCCAGCCCAAGCCCTCTGATTGCCCCTATCTGCTGGTCCAGTAGTCACTTTTAGAATTACCCAGCATAAGAATGATAACAAAACTTGACCAATATACTGGAAGGGAATAACTTAATCACAACTAATAACTCAAACTGAAAACAGAACTAATGAAGAAAAAAAGTACTAAATTATAAATAGCATTTCTATTGAGACCAGGGAGCTTTAAAAAAAAAAAAAATTAGTTCCCCCCCCCCCCTTAAAGAGAACAAATGTCTTGGGAAGAGGAAAAAAAATAAATTTGTCAAATACAGTTGTGTACCACCAAACATTTCAGTCAGCAACACATTGCTTATATGACAGTGGTCTAGTAAGAATATAATGAGACAAAAAATTCCTGTTGCCTAATGATATCATGGCTATTAACACAAAACACTGTGTGTGTAGTTATTTCACTGGTTTCTATTTCCTATATAGTCAGCCCTTGATAATTGGGGGTTAGGAGCACTGCCCTCAAAGCCCTGTGGAGAAGATAACTTTTGACTCCTCCAAAACTTATATATGAATAACTTACATAACTTATCAGTAGCCTACAGTTACCTTCCTGGTAATATACTGTGAAACATGTGTGAAACCCATGAGATCACTTTTTATAGAAATAAAATTTATCAGAGCACTGAAGTACTCTCCTGGAGATTATTAGTATCATATGGCACATAAAGAATCCTTGTAACTCTGGAGCTCACCACAATAGCAAAACTACTATAGTAGTACAGTATGTACAACAGTTAACTTTATAAAGTTATGATTTAATACTGCATCAAATACTTATTTACATCTCTAAAAAAATGAGATATAAACTGCAAATAGCACAATATATGGTATCTGTAGGCATAAGTATTGATCATTATTAAATTTCTATAATAGACTCCTGTATATTTTATGGTAGTAAATGATAAAATAGAGTACTTTCTACATGAATTTAAGCATTCATGATGCTACACTTTTCTTTAACATTTATTTCCAAGCCATGTAGTTTGACTTGAGTGTTTTTTAAGTGTCATAAATCTCCAAAAATTAAATATATAAATAAAACTGACATATAAGTAGACCCATGTAAGTTCAAACGTGAGTTGTTAGAAAATCATTTGTACTACATTTTTTATTGTTATTTTAGAGTGTACTCCTACTTCGAAAAGCTTAGTGTAAAACAGTATTTTGTGTTTTATCAGCAGCAGCTTCCCATATGTTGTGCTTACTACTTCTCAACTGCACCAACAGGCCACGGCAAGTAACTCGTCTACACTATTTTTGTTAATACTCTCTATGACGCCATAGGCTAAGCAACATGAGACTGTAAAGGTAATTAAATGGAAAAAATACACAACAGAGAAAAGCAGCTTAAGAAATGCCTTCACATAATGTGTAATAAAAAGTCAGAGATCAGTGATGCACAGGTGGCCAGAACATTCTATACCTGTGAAGTATGATTTACTATAGAAGAATAAAGGGAAAGAATGAAAAGTTTAAAAACTTAAATCAAAATAAATTTTTAAGGGAAGAAAAAAGAAAATAAGACAAAGATTTCCTATTGAATGATAACTGACTTGAATCTTCTTATCTAAGGAACTCCATAAAGTGTGAGACATAATACTGCGAGTGGGGTGTACACATTTAACTCTCCTGAGAAAATGCCTGAATTAAATACCTGAAAATAAAAGTATAAAAGCTCAAAATGAGGGAAAATTTTAATTAAAATAAGAGGAAAGAGATTTAAAATTGCAGTCATTTAACTAGTAGATATAAATGCTAAAAGCCCAACGAACTGTTTTACAAAATTCTGAGGGGACAAGTGTTTTATGTAGCCAATCTATTATTATCTGTGCATACTGGCAAATGGACATTTCTAGATATGCTCTAATTTGGAAAGTGAAACTACCATTCATTCTGGGGGTGAGGGTTACTCAAAGTAGTTGGGATAAATAAGAAATTTTTCAGATTAAAGACCTGACAGCACTGTTTACATGTTAAAGAAATACAGGTCAGACTGCTTATTTTTAAAATCTTTTCTTTATCTGCAGTCTTCATTTTTGTAGTATTTTTATTCGTTCCTTTTCATCTTGATCAATGTTACCAGATTTCTCTTCTTCTTCTAATACCCACTCTTTACCTTTTTAAATCCTTTCTATTGTTTGTTCTTTATTTCAATAAATGTTGCTATAGTTTTTTACCTTTTTTCATTATCTCTTTTCTTTGGAAAGAATGAAATATATCATATGGCACATGAAGAACCCTTGTAACTGTTGTATTTTTTTAAACTTATGATAAAATTTTTTTTTCACTTATTCTCAGGCTTTCTTTAAAAAATAAGTATGGAGATGACTTAAGAGAACCAGAATTTTATTCTGTATAAAGAAGTAGTCTAGGATACACAAAAAGTGGTATAATCCATATAATGGTATAAAATTACAATATGGATGAATAAATCTTTAAAACATTTTACTAAATGTAAAAGGCCAGACATAAAAGACCATAGTTATGAGTCCATTCAGGCAAAATGTACAGAGACATTGCTGGTTTAGGAGTGAAAAATGCAAATAACTGCAAATGGGCACCACAATTCTTTTTGTAGTAATGGCAACATTCTAAAAATCAAATTGCAATGATGGTTGCAAAATTCTGTGAATGTAATAAAAATCAGTGACCTATATACATAAAATGGGCAAATGTAAAGGATACAAATTATATCTAAATAAAGCTGTCAACAAAATAATAAGTACTTTTATATATTTCTGGTAAAAATTTATCATGTTTTAAGAAAATCTGGCCTATGAAAGCCAATCTTATGACTGACTCTAAGATGTATGCATGAACAGCTGACTTACTTGTGATTTTATGCTGAAATGTTTGCATACTGTATTAAACACTTACAAAATTCAATAATCACATAATTTTAAATTATTACAGTTACAAGATTTATTTAAGTTTGTAGAAGTTTTAAGTCAATATCTAACAATAAATAAACTTTTCTAGTTTTGTTTTATGAAATTATCAAGTTTGTTAAAATTTGCTATAGAGTACAATGTACATTTATGAAGAATTGTTTTATATTTACAAATTTAAATAATTGTGAACATAAATTAAAAAAATCAAACACGCTATGTGTTATCTCCTCTATATACAAAGTCACCCCATAAAAGAGATTACTTATAAAACCTCATATTTAATAAGGACCAATAAAATGTTTACACAGAGCCCAGCAGTGTGAGAATACAGGAGATGTTTTTAAAAATATGTCCTGCTATAAAGATATTTAAAATTCTAGTCAAGAAGTAAAAATTAGTACACATTTCTACTATTATGCAGAATAATCTCTTTATCTCTTGCACCAGAGCATATTTCTAATAGCCTACTTCATATTAGCCCCAGATATCCCAAATACACCTCAAAAAGCAAATCAATATCATTTTATTTCTTTTCCTTCAACTCAACCACTGGTTCCTGAACTTCTTTCCAGGAAAATGACATCATCAATCCCTCATCCATTCCAAGTCATTCAGGTTAGAAATCTCTATCAGTTAATGATTCTGTTAAGTCAGGGAGTCTTCCGGTCCTGTTCGTTCTGCTTCAGAAAGATCCCTCCAAATCTGTTCTTTTCTACCCCTTAACTTAGTCCAAGATAGGAGCATCCTTCATCAGAATGAAGTTATATTATTGATAAACTAACTTTATTTATTTATTTGGCATTTAATCCACTAGATTTAGAGCAAATATCTGAAGCTTATTCATATTTTAACATCAACCTGTTCCGTAATACTACAGTCCTCGAGGATGTATGTACTCAATAAATGTTGGATAAATATAAACACTTTTTCTATTTCCTATATCCTTATATTTACTGAGTGGTAGAAATTTTTCTGAGGACTCCATTTTGTATGTATAGTATGTTGAAGGCTTAAAGAAATACAATAAATAAAAGAGAAGGATAACTGATATTTGATGGGAAAAGGATGGCTTTCTGTTTCAGCTCAACTAAGTTCCCTGTAACTGTGAACTAAACCCGTAAACCCAGAATATAAGTAAGGGCTTTCTTTGTTCTTTTTCCAAGAACAGAGAGAAAGGCAAACTTCTTTTGCACAAAGCTATAATCACAGCAAAAATAGAAACAGGGCTGGGGTTGTGGTTCAGCGGTAGAGGGCTCACCTAGCATGTGCAAGGCCCTAGGTTCAATCCTCAGCACCACATAAAAATAAATAAAATAAAGGTATGGTGTCCAACTACAACTAAAAACTAAATATAAAAAAAAATGAATAAACTGGAAACGATACGGTACTAAGAAAAATAGTATTAATATGGAAAAGAATACATATTCAGTCGATAGAATATTTCCAAAATAATTCCACTTATTCATATATATATACACATATTGCCATAAGTGGCATTCCAAGATGCTAAGTAACCAAAATCACAAAGATAGTAAGTAGCTAGGTCAGTTGGAAACCTAAGGGCAGTTTTGACTCTTTTTTTTTTTTGTTTTTGTTGTTGTTGTTGTTATATCAAACTATCTTAGGTGAAGTAATTATGCTTAGAAAGAAGTCATTTAAATGCAAATCTGAAGCTGATTAAGAATGAGTTAATTATATCAGCAGTTCACAATCTCTAGGCTACAATCCCTTAGAGGACCTCAGTCATTACAAGGTCAGTAAATCCATATGAGCACTGCTTATAAATTAAATAAAAATGTGCTTGCATACATAGCCACTACTTTTTGGAACACATCTTGCTGTTAACAACAAGATACATATTTACTTAAAAAGCATTACTTGGGCTGAGGATGTGGCTCAAGTGGTAGCGCGCTCATGCGTGCGGCCCGGGTTCGATCCTCAACACCACATACAAAACGAAGATGTTGTGTCCGCTGAAAACCAAAAAATAAATATTAAAATTCTCTCTCTCTCTCTCTCTCTTAAAAAAAAAAAAAAAAAGCATTAGGTGGGGATATAGCTCAATGGCAGTTAGTCTAGCAAGCCCAAGGCCCAAGAGGGTTCCATCTCTAGCATGGAAGGGAGAGAGGGAGGAAAAAAGCATTACTGAATTCACAATAGCCTTCTTTCATCACATATCTTCTCAACAATAACAAATGCACAGGTACAATGTGTGATAGGTAAGCAGTTTCTTTTGGTTTTCTGCCCTTTAAATGGAAATTTGAAAGGAGACCTCATGCTCAATGGGAGTCATGGAGTTAACAAAACTACAAGCTCAATGATTTCCCTCACTCTAGGTAAAATGGGAATTTCTTAAAAATGAACATTTTAAGGTTCTTGGGGGGAAGGAGTGTTCCTTTTCTCCCTCTCCCATCCTCTATTCCTTTTCCATTTATTTCCTTCTTTCCAGAATTAGTCCCAGCCCTAGATCTAGCATGCTTGTGGAAGCTTTATGCTGTTATGAGATTCACTTGTTTTCAGTATGTGGATCTCAATGTCTCTACACTATTTTAAAATTACTCATATTTCCCATTTCCTCACAAAAAGTCTATTTAAGACAAGCATTTCAGTTTAATACTTTTTTAATTTTTTTTTAGTTGATAGACCTTTATTTTATTTATTTATATGCAGTACTGAGAATCGAACCCAGAGCCTCACACATGCCGGCAAGTGCACTACCACTGAGTCACAGCCACAGCCAGTTTAATACATTTTTGAACAACAAAAAGAATAACATTAGGTATGCCTGAACAATATTCCTTTCATCTCTCACACTCCCTAAGTATCAGAAATACCATTAACATCCAAATGAGTGCTATTGCACATAATAGTCACCTTATGATAGGTCACAATAAAATGATATTGCTGAGGGTAATCATACTGTAGTCTACCTTCCTGCCCACTGCCACCCGCCTCACATACAATAAAAGAACACTAAAACAATGCTACAGTTTGAATGTAGTTAGTGTTCCCCCAATGTCCATGTATTTAAGGCTTGGTCCCCAAAGTAGAACCTTTAGGAGGTAGGGCCTAGTGGGAGATTCCCTATATCATAGAGGTATGCCCCTGAAAGTGTGGGATCTCACTAGTCCTCTTTTGCTCTGCTCCCTGGCTCACAAGATTAGTCATGTATTCTGCCATATGCTCCTGACATGAGATACTGCCCTCACCAAAGACTTAGAGCAAGAGGGCCATTGGATCTTGGACTAGAAATCTCCAGAACCATGGGCCTAACCCTTTTTACTTTGTAAGTTAATTGCCACACACAGTTCATTGCAGTGATGGAAGGCTAGTACATAGTTTCAGGAAAAATTAGCTTAAATAAAGTAAAAAGCTTTTCCTGTTTCTGAGTCTCTTTTTTCCTGGGGTATTTAGACATTTTCTGAGTTTCTATTATAAGTCAGGCACTCGAGGTGCAGCTACAAACAAAAAATATGAAGCCCTTATCTTGGAAGGGGGAACAAATGACATAAATGTTGATGATGAGGAGGAAGATGGTGGTAATAGTGACAAATGTGTAGCTTAGAGTAAATAGAAGTAAAAGTAGGAAAGCATAATAAAGTCAGACGATAATTAAACCCTGGTAAACCTTTACAGATAACAATGAGAAATATTGAGGAAGTGCTGAGTGAGGAAGAAAGTATTTAAAATGGTCATGGTTTTGATATAGTTTGAGTGTGCCCAATGCCCCCAAAGGGTTCATGTTCTGGAAGCTTGATCCTCAGTTATGAGGATGTTGAGATAGTGAAATCTTCAAGAGGTGGGACCAAGTGGGAAGTTATTAGGTCTTTGAAAGGAAGTAATGCTTTTCTCATGGGAGTGTATTCTCCTACGACATCAGAGTGTTGAAGGCAAGCTTGGCATCTCCCCTGAACAACTCTATTCCATGCTTGCAGACATGCTTCTTCTGCATGCAGCTGTTTTCCATTCCATTTCTCTACCATGGTGTATGTAATAGGCCCTGGCCAAGGTGCAGGTACCATGCTGTTCTGACTCTCAGTCACCAAAATGTTAGAAAAATAAGCCACTTTGTTTCCACATTACCCAGCTCAGGTATTTTGTTATTGCAACATGAAACAGACTAAGATCGGAAAGAAGAACATTTCTGAGCATTGAATGAAGTGAGGAAACACACCACATTCAAAACAGAAAGTTCTAGGCAAAGGAAACAACCCTGAAGCAATCAATATATGGTCTAAAGTATAATATATGTGAGTGGAAAAGTGGGAGATGAGGTCAGAGATCTAGAGGCCAGATCATATAGGCCATGGTAAAGGGACTGGATTTTATTTATTAGAAATCCACTAGAGTTTTATATTTGGGTAATAGTGGAGGTAACATGAATAGATTGATACTAAGATTACCGAGTGGCTACACAGAGAATAAAGGTAAAGCATTATAAGGAGAGTGTTACTACTTGGAAAGAGATACGTGGATTCAACTGTACCAGTAGCAAAGGCAGTAGAGAGTAACTGTACATAGGATGTATTTTGAAGATAAAATCAACTTGTCTTGATGATGCACTGTTGTAGAATGCAAAGAAAAGGCATTTTAAAATGACACTTAAGCTTTGGCCTGTGGAATAGGTGAATGGTAGCGGAGTTTCTAAAATGAAGAAGCCTGGAAGAAACACAGGTTTGGCAGACAGCGAGTTCCATGTGAGACAAGTCTCTTAGAAATCAAAGTGGGTACATGTAGAGGCATTAGGATATGGAAGTTTGAAGTTAAAGGGAGAAACTGGGCTATAGATATAAAACTGGGGATCAGCACACTATTGACAGAACTTAAAGCCTTGCATCTAGATGAGGTCCTATTAAATAAATGAGGACAGATAAAAAAGAAAAGGAAGGAAAAAAACTAAATATTGGAGCATCCCATTCTTAAGAATTCATCCCAAAATCTAAAAATTAGGACAAAAGAAAGTGAAAATTAAAATCAAGCCTTATTTATGGGTTTATCCATGTAAGCGAACAACTTAGTTTTAAAGTACTCAAAAAATACTAGCTGATCTGAATGAATAAATACACATCTCACTGAAGAGTGTGTACTTTACCCCATCCTCATTCCACATCTAAGAGATGATTTTGAAAGCAAATACATTCCTTTTAATATAATCAACCACATTTTAAAATAACAAAATACATTTAAATGTATGTAACTTATTTATATATTAAAAACCATTACTTTATACCACACTTCCAAAATAATATGTGGCCATACAAAAGATAAAATCTCAATATAGACCCTGTTGCAATAAGCTTCGGAATGTTTTAGAAAATTTTAAATTGTACCAAGATTTAATTATCTCTGACATATACTTACCTATATAAACTTTTCAACACACTCTAAACTCCCAAGTACATTCAATCCAAGTCTGTCTCTCCTATATACCTTGCTTTTCTTTGTTCTGATCCCTCTCTTCACTCTTTTGCTTCTGCCTAAAATATTCTCTGAAATCTCGATAATCTTGACGCTGTTGTCAAGGTCATAGTTTAAAAGTCCCTACCAACTGTTCTTTCCTCTCAACTGATTTCCAACACAATATCTTTCACTGTATTCCTCCTTCATTTTCAACATGAATGAACATGTTTTATGCATTCAAGTGAATTTTTATAATCAATGCTGTACTATAATAGAAGGAGCGCTATTACTTCAGGAAGTAAGAGATATAGTGGTTAAGAACATGAACTCTAGAGCCACATGACTTGAGCTGAAAATTTTGACTCTCCCTTTTAAAAGGTTTTTAAGCTTTGAACATTTATTAATTATTTTAATGCCTTACCTTACTTGGCTATAAAATTTCTAAAAGGATTAAACAAATATTTGCTAATTGCTTAGAATAGCATCTGAAAATACATTAGAAACACTGTATTAATGAAGAATTGAAGGAAAAAAACATAGCAGAGAGGTTGAATTTGTTTCAGAACTCCTCTTTTGTTCCCTATATGATTAAAAACATGCACTACATGTGCATACAACAATAACTGTAAATCTACATTGGTGAGTAAACAATGTATAAAAGATTTACGAAAGATGGGGCTGGGGCTCAGTGGTAGAGTGCTTGCCTTGTGTGGGTTAGGCACTGGGTTCAATCCTCACACCACATAAAAATAAATAAATAAAAAGATATTGCTATTAACTAAAAAAAAAAAAAAAAGAAAGAAAGAAAGGAAAAAAAAAGATTTAAGGGGGAGAACTACATAGGACCAAAGTATTTTGCATACTATCGAAACCTAATTGTTATTCATTCAAAATAGACTGTTACGAATTAAGATGTCAATTACAATGCTCAAGGAAAATAATTTAAAATATATAGTGAAAGAAATGAGGAGGGAATTAAAATGGTAACTAAAATATATCTATATGACCCCCCCGCCCCCCAAAAAAAAAAGTAGTCATGGAGGGCTGGAACAAAATCCATTAAAGACACGCAGGGGAGGGGAGTAAAATGGCATAGGCACTTCTTTTACCAACAATTCCATTAAGTGTAAATGGAGCAAACTCCATTTAAAAGGCATGAAGGGGCAGAGTAGACTTAAAAACATGATCAAACTTTATGCTTTCTATTAGAGACCTGCTTTAGAGCCAGAGACACAAAACAAGTTGAAAGTGAAAGAAAAAAGCCTATGCACACTATAACCAGAAGAATGGAGTGACTATATATTAACCCCCTTTTCAACAAAGGACTAATTCCAAGTCTTCTAACAAAGGCCTGAGTCTACAAATTATTACTGAGTCCTATGTATACAACGCTTTTTCCTACACATACAAACTTATAATTAAATTCAATCTATGAATTAGGCACAGTAAGAGACTAACAAAAACTAATAAAAAAAAGAACTACAAAAGTGTACTGTAATAAAGTTATATGAATGATCCCTCTTAGTCCAAACCTATTCTTGAATCTGTATAATCATTCCTCATTTGCAATAAATGGCTTAAGTGCCATTCATTTCAGTGTCACTCATAATTTGCTGAAGTCTTCATACAGGCTCAATACTTTCTGGCACAACACTTTACCGTTAAATGAAAATCATTTTCTGTTCATGCTTTCCACCCACAAATTTAATGCCTTTTCCATTTTAACTAAGCATTATCAATGTGCACTGTGGCTATAACTTTTACAGTTCTTAGTGGTGATGGCAAAACCAGCACCAGTTTCTTGTTACTGCTTCACAATTTCACATATATATCTGTTGTTTTTATTGCAGATCCTAGCAACCTTGGCATATATATTTTTTTTCTTTCTTATTAGTCAAGAAATTTCACCTTTTCACCTAAAGGAAGCACTCCATAGTTTCTCTTTGGCATGCTAGAATTGCCAGAATCACTACCCTTGTGTTTGGGGGCCATTATTAAGTAAAAATAAAGTTAACTTGAACACAAGCACTATGAAACTATGATAATTTATGTGATAACTGAGATGGCTCCCAGGCATCAGACAGGGAGTGTATACAGCATGGACATGCTAGACAAAGAGATAATTCATGACCCACCAGATGGTGAGAAATGTCATAACACTACTCAGAAGTGCACATAATTTAAAACTTACGAATTGTTAATTCTAAAATTTTCTATTTTATATTTTTGGATTATAGTTGGCTTCAGAGAACTGAAATTGTGGCAAGCAAAGCCTTGCAGAGGGAAGGAAGGCTACTGTATTAATATCAGATGAGGGCTAGGATATAGCTCAGTGGTAGAGCACTTGCCTGGCATGTGTAAGATCATGGGTTCTATTCCTAACACCACAGGGGAAAAAAGGTGTTAAAAAAAAAATCAGATGAAACAGATGTTGCTATGATCTGAATGCTTGTGTGCCTCCTGCCTACTAACCCTTATATTGAAATCCTATCCCACCAAGTATTAGGAAGCACAGCCTTTGGAAAGTGATTATATCAAAAGGATAGACTCCTCATGAATGGGATTAGCAATCTAATGAGAGACCATCATGAATCAGAAAGTGAGCCCTCACTAAACACCAACTCTACTTCCCAGTCTCCAAACAAAAACTGTGGGAAATAAATTTCTACTGTTTATAAGCCATCCATCCAGTCTGTGGTATTTTGTTATAGCAGACTGAACAGACTAAGACTATCAATTGGCAGGAGTAGGTAATACTATAACAAATGCCTAAAAATATGGGAGCTGCCTGCCCACTCAGTGTTGTGGGTGGCTCTCTACCACGAAGATTATATCCCCAACCCTCTTCATTTTTTGTTTTGGGACAGGTTCTAAGTTGCCTAGGCTGTCCTCAAACTTGCTATTTTCCTGCTTCAACTTTCCAAGTTGCTGGGATTTACAAATATGTGCCACTTCACCCAGCATGGCAGCTGTTTTGGGAGTGGATGGTGGATAGAGACTGGAAGAGTCTTGAGATGCATACTTTATAGAGTTCTGTTGCCAAGAACAAGTTGTTATATGTGATTCTGGTGAGGACTTACGAGGAGAACAGAGCTAAGAGAATGCCTCAATCTTCTTAGAGAATACCTTCTGAGCAGTAATGAACAAAATTTTGCTAGAAATATAGACAGTAAAGGCCTTTCTTAATGCAATCCCAGATGGAAACAAGGAACATGTTACTGAACAATATAATTGTTAGTCCCCTTGTTATAAAGTTATTATGGTTTAGATATGAGGCATCTCCCAAAAGCTTATATGTAAGACAATGCAAGAACATTCAGAGGTAAAATGATTGGGTTATGAGAGCCTTAACCCAATCAGTGCATTAATTCCCTGATGGGGATTGACTGAGTAGTAAGTGAAGACAGGTAGGGTGGGGCTAGAGGAGGTAAACTTTGGGGGGCTTGCCTTTTTTATTTTTTTTATTTTGTGTATCTCTGCTTCCTGAGATGATGTTCTGAGCTGCTTCCCTCTACCACACTCTTCTGCCATGATGTTCAGCCTCACCTCAAGCCCAAGGAATGGAGTCAGCCATCTATGAACTGAGATTTCTGAAACCATGAGCCCCCCAAAAGCTTTTCCCTCTTTAAAATTGTTCTTGTTAGGTCCTTTGGTCACAGCAACGAAAAAGCTGACTAAAACAAAAGTGGAAAAGAACTTAGCTAAACTGTATTCATGTCCTAGTGTTTTGCAACAAATCAAACATGTGAACAATGAAAATGAATGTTAAGCTGAGGAACTATCTAATGAAAGTGTTGAAGGGAGGCCTGGTTCTTCCTGACTACTTAGATTTATCAAAAGGAGAAAACAGACGAAAAATTAGGTAAATTTTCAGTTCATCCATATATTCAGTGTATGGAATGAGAAACATGTTTCATAGAGAATGCCAAGGATGTGGCCAAATAACCATCTGATAAAGACATATATAGTCAGCTAGTACCTACCATTCAAAAAATTAAATTGTGAAGGCTCTTCAGAAAACCCAAGCTACCCTTTCTCACAAGATCAGGATGAAAAGGCCCTAGCTAACACAGGACTACCACAAAGAGCTCTCAATAGGACCTGTAAAGTCATCCACTCACACACAATTCCATCCTTGAAGACCAATGGGTATGTGACTCATGTACAGACCCGAGAAGATGTTGGCCTGTGGGGGGATGGGAGAGAACACAACAACCACCCTATTAGGTCCAAAAGATGGTACCCTCCCTACCATCTTCAGTGAATGTGGAAGGTTTTATATTGTCTGCCCTACTAGGTTTTAGATTTGCTTGGGGCCTATTTCCTCTTTCTTTGTTCCTATTTCTCCTTTTTGAAATGGGAATATCTATCCCACCAATATACTTTGGAAGTATATAAGATGTCTGATATCATATCAAATGTTTTTAGAGGAGGGGCAAGCATGTGTGCTATGGTCTGGAATTTCTGTCCTCCCCGAATTCCTATGTTGAACTCCAAATCCCCAAAGTGATAGGATTAGGACATGTGGCCTTTAGGAGACAAAAGTTTATGAGAGCTACTAAAACATCTGAGTAATGCCTCAATAAAAGACTCCCAAGAAAGATCCTTCACCTTTCAACCACATGACAACACAGTGGAAAAAAACGCACTAGGAAGCATGCTCTCCCCAGATCCCAAACCTGTCACAACCTTGATGTGGCATTACCAGCCAAAAGAACTGCGGAAACAAGTTTATTTTATTTATAAGTACCTGGTCTATGGTATTTTGTTACAGAAGTCCAAACAGGCTAAGATAGACATTAAAATAAAATCTGTTAAGAATTCTTGACAAAGAACAGTATGTCATGATAACACAGTCAATCCATCAAAATTTAATATTTAAAAAACATTTGAACCTAATGACATATTTCCAAAATAGATTAAGTAAAAACTGAAAAAACTGAGGAAAACACGGCTCAACAATAATTATCTAGAGACTTAAACATACCACTTTTAATAATGAATGATACAGGGCTGGGGTTGTGGCTCAGTGGTAGAGTGCTTTGCCTGGCATATGTGAAGTATGGGTTCAATTCTCCGCATTGCATATAAATAAATGAATAAAATAAAGGTCCATCAACATCTAAAAATATATTTAAAAAATGAATGATACAGCTGAGAGAGAGAGAAACAGAAGGCTTGAACAACACTATTAATCAACTAGACCTAAAAGTATTACACAGAATATGCCAACCAACATCAGAATACACATTCTCAAATACATAGCAACATCCTCAAAGTATGTTTAAGTTACAAAAAAGTTTCAGTAAACTTTAAAAAGACAAACCATGTGGGCTGGGGCTGTGGCTCATTCTATGAGGCTAGTATTATTCTAATACCAAAAACAGACAATGACATCACAAGAAACTATAAACCAACATTCCTCACAAATACAGATACAAGTATCTTCAAATAAATACTAGCAAACCAAATTCAGCAGCATATCAAATGGACTGCCCATTGCAGTTTTAGCCTGGGAAGCCAAGAGTGGTTCAACACAAATATCAGCTGGGGGTTGGGGAAATCTGTCACCATATTAATAGAACAAATAGGGAGAAACCAGAAATGGATCATCTCAATTGAAACAAAAAAAGTAAACAATTTAGGAGCTTTCACAACCCAATAAGAGCACCTATGAAAAACTCACAGATAACATACTTAATAGTGAAAGATTGAAAGCTTCTCCAATCAGGTACAACACAAGGACGTCTGCTCTTACCACTTCCTTTTAACATTGTCTAGACATTCTATCCATAGAATTGAGAAAAAGAAATGGCATCTAAAATGAAAAAAAAGTAAAACTACCTCTTTTCACAGATGACATGATTTTTAAATTTCAGTAGTGGGGACTGTACTCAGGGACTTGCACATGCTAGAAAAGCACTCTACCTCTGAACCATATCCCCAGACCTTTTTAAAAACACATTTTTGGGACAAGATCTCCCTCAGTTACCCACTTTGGCCGGGAACTTGTGATTCTTCTGCCTCAGAAGTTGCGGAATTACAGGTATGCACCACCATACCCAGCAACATGATCTTATATATAGAAAATCCTTTAAAAAATCCCACCCAAAAATCTATTAGATCTAATAAACAAATTCAGCAAGGCTGGAGCATATAAGACCAACATCAGTTAAGGTAAAAAAAAAAAAAAAAAAAAACCGGAGAATCACAATTCCTAATCTCAAGCCCATTACAAAGCTATGACAACACAAGTGTGGTGACGGCACAAGGATACATACAAGGACCAACAGAACAGAACTACAGGCCAGAAATAAGCCATATGGCCAATTCACTTTCTTTTTTTTGGGGGGGGGTGGGGGAGTGTTACTGGGAATTGAACCCAGGGGCACTTTATCACTGAACTATATCCCCAGTCCTTTTAATCTTTTATTTTGATATCCTCCTGCCTCAGTCTCCCTCATCATGAGATTACAGGTATGTGCCATCAGGCCTGGCTTGGCTAATTCATTTTCAACAAGGATTCCAAGGCAATCCAGTGGAAGAAAAATTGTCTTTTCCACAGAATGTGCAAAAGAAAGAAGGTAGAACGATGCCTCACACTGAACACAAAGATTAACTCAAACTTTATGGAGTGAATACTATAAAACACTTAGGAGAATATATATGTGTAAATATTTATGACTTTGGACCTAGCAATGGATTTTGAGACATGACACCAAAAGCACAAACATCAAAAGAAGAAGGAAAATATGAATTCATAAATATTTAAAAACTTCTACAAATCTGAAAATGTTATAAAAAAAGACAACCAACCCATAAAATAGAAAATTTTTACAAATCATATATCTGATAAGAGTCTAGATTCCTGAATAAAGAACTCTTACAATTTATTAAAAAGGATAACTCAAATAGAAGTGAGCAAAGGGTTTGAACAGATTTTCTCTGAAGATTTATAAATGGCCAATGCATGTGAAAAAGATGCTTAATAGCACCAATATGGAAATGCAACTGTTATGGTTTAGATGTGAGGTGTCCCCCAAAAGCTCATGTGTGAGACAAAGCAAGAGGATTTAGAGAAACAAATGGGTTATGAGAACCTAAGCCTAATCAGGGCATTAATCCAGATAGGAATTAACTGGGTGGTACACCCACCACTTCACACCCACTAGCATTGCTTTAGAGCAAGCAGGGATGGGGAGATGACCATCTTTATTTAAAATCATTAAGGGGAACATATATCAAGAAATATTAGAAAAGAACATCCCTTTTAACAAAGACACAGAATAAATTTTAAAGTATCCAAATGTTAAAACTTTAAGCAGAGCCTAATCAACACAAATTCACCCCCGCAAAAGAATCAAAATAATGTATTTTTGAACTAACATTCTAATACTAAGAGAAACAAATGACAAGTCAACAAACTATTAAGAATGCCATTTTAAAGAGATTTGATTTACTAAGCTCAAAACACAGTGAGTCCAATTCTTAAAGCTTTATATTACTATGCAGATATTCAAATGAGTTGTGATATTCTAAGTAACTGTAAAGCATGTGTTTCTTTAAATTAATTACTGAAACCGGGTGTGTAAGGCACACCTGTAATCCCAGAGGCTTGAGAGGTTGAGGCAGGAAGATTTGAGTTCAAAGCCAGTCTCAGCAACTTAGCAAGGCCCTAAGCAACTCAGCAATACCCTGTCTCTAATAAAATATTAAAAAGGGTTGGGGATGTGCCTCAGTTTTTAATCACTCTGGGTTCAATTCCGGGTACCCCCCCCCCAAAAAATCAAAATAATGTAATATGATTTCAGGTTGTTTTCCCACAAAGTCTATAAAGATTTACAGAAAATTTCCTGTTGAACAGTGACAGATTTCTAGGTGGGACCAAACTATTCAGGTTACATATGCCAAAATAACTTAAAAGTTCTGAAACTACAAAAATATCTGGATATATTGGATAAAAACTATACATGCATACATATCACCCCCAAATACACATATTCAATGCATTGCTAAGCTCAAAAGGTAGGTGGAAAATTCCTCAAGTAAAAGAAATGAAGAAGAATCTGGAAGGCACAGCTCAGTGTGCTGATACACTGAGATTATATACGGATAAGCTCAGGGTATAACACTCATGCAGAGATACAAGAGGTGCCTTAGGAAGCTGAAACAGACTCTTAGAAAAGTCAGGATCCTAGAACAATGTTACCTAAAAGTGTGCCATGTTAGCAACTGGCAGCTTGGTTTCCTAGAAATGCAAACTCCTGGACCCATACTCAGACCTACTGAGTCAGTATTTCTGGAAATGGGCTCAGCAATCTTAAAGAAGCTATCTGGGTGATTCATATACTTACTTACTCAAGTTTGAAAAGTGTTGTCCCAGAAACACAGCTCCCTTAGGTGCAGAAAGGATTGAATGTAGGTGGAAAACTGCTATCCACTGACAAAACAGATTATTTTGTTGCTTCTCCTAAGAAGAGAAAAATGAAGTTTTCCTGAAGAAACTGAAGCCCTTTGCTTGTGCCTTATGTAAGTTTCAGAATCCAAATACATACTACTTCAGCAGCTTTCAAAATGTTTTGGTTCCAAGATTTCTTAAAACTCTCCAAAATTATTGAGGCCCCTAAAGAGTTTTTGTTTATGTGAGTATTATCTCCTGCTATTTGCTGTGTTTGGAATTTAAAAAGAAAAACTTAAAACCCCCAAAACACAAGAGTCACAATACATGACCCCCAAATACACATTCAATGTGCTACACTTTGAGAATCACTCCACTATCTGAACTATCTAAGAACTCCTAACTCTAAACATAACATAAAGTTGGCCCTTTATGTTACCAAAGATATGGAGGGTGGCTAATAAGACATAAGCTCTTAGAATCTGCTCACATAGTATTTCTATGGGGGTTGAAGGGAGAGACATTCGGTAAAACACAACCCTCCCACAATTAAAAAACAAAAACTAAAATTTACAGAGAACAATTCGTCATAGCGATAGAAAACAACAAACAGAAGTACCAAGAACTTAATGTTATAATTCTATAAATTTATAATTATTATTAAAATATTATATATTTAATAGTATGGCATATTAATATGTTTTGAAATCACGCGTTATATGGGTATGCTTTCTTTTTGAGGTGATGAGGATCAAACCCAAGGCCTGAGAGTGCTAGGCAAGGGCTCTACCACTGACCTACATCCCCAGCCTAGATTCCACATTTTTTAATATATTTTTTTTAAATTGTAGTTGGACACAATACCTTTATTTTATTTATTTATTTATTTTTATGTGGTGTTGAGGATCGAACCCAGTGCCTCATGCATGCTAGGCAAGCTCTATGCCACTAAGCTACAGCCCCAGACCTCCACATTTCTTAACCTTTAAGAAACTCTTCTATAGATTCAGCCATTCTACAATGTACACATATATCAAAACATGTTGTATGCCACAAATACATGCAATTTTCATAAACTATAATATGTAATAATTAATTTAAAAATAAACTACCACTTCAGAGAATGAGAAGACAAAGCATAAAGTGGGAGACTATCCTGCAGAAGATACCTGATAATGGACTGTTATCCAAAATAATACATTAAAATTAAAAAAAACAAAAAAACAATCCAATGCAAATGGGCAAAAGACTTTTCACAGACACCTAAAAAAAGAAAACATACGGATGGCAAATAAGTATATGAAGAGTTCAACATCACATATCAGTAAGGAATTACAAATCTTAAAAAATGAGATTCTACCACACACTTTTTAGAATGGGCAGAATATAGACATCAAATGTTAGTGAGGATATAGGGCAATAAGAACTCTAATTCATTATTGCTGGAAATGATAAATAGTAGTCACCATGGAGGACAGTTCAGCAGTTCCTTATAAAATTAAACATACTCTTATCATACAATCCAGCATCACACTTTTGGTATTTACCCAAATGAATTAAAAACATACCCACATAAAAACCTGCAAATGCATGTTTATAGCAGCTTTACTCATAACTGTAAAAACCTAGAAGCAACCAAGATGTCCTTCAGGAAGTGAAAAAACAAACTGTGGTATACCCAAACAATAAAATATTATTTACTGCTAAAAAGAAATGAGCCCTTGTGTCATGAAAAGGCATAGAGGAAATTTAAATGAATATTACTAACTAAAAGAAGTCGATCTGAAAAGACTACATACTGTGTTTCTAACTGCATAAAACTCTGGAGACAGTAAAAGATCAATGGTTGTCAAGAGTAGTGGGAGGGAGATGAACTGGCAGAGCACAGAGGATTATTTTAGAGCACTAAAATACTTGAATGATGATATATGTATGATACACACACACACACACACACACACACACTCACAGAATGCATTCACAGAGTGAACCCTAATGTAAATAACAGACTTTGGATAAGAGTGATGTGTCAATGTATGTTCATCAACTGAAAAATGTACCACTGATATGGGGTATTCAAAGAGTGGAAGCTGCACTTGTGTGGGGACGGTGGCATATAGGAATGCTATACTTTCTGCTCAATTTTGCTATGTACCTAAAATCATTCTCAAAAAAATAATAATTTTTTAAAAACTTGTAAAGTATTATACTCAAAGAAAAATATCAACAATTTTCTGAAAAATTGTTAAAATATTCCTCTCTCTCTCAACATTTCTGAATTATGCTGGATTTTCTTCACATGCTTCAAACAAAATAATATATGGAAGAGCTGAATGAAAAAACAGATATATAAGGATCCAGTTATCTTCTATTAACTTAGACATTAAACAAATTTGCAAAAATGTAAAAAAACAGTGGCCCTTTTATAAATTCTTTTTTGTTTTGGGAAACAATGATTTTCATGGAAATGCTGTTTAAGTGTAATGAGTTAATTGTCATTTTCAAATAAATTGTTAGTCAAATAATTCCTCAAAGTGCTCACTAATTTTTAAAGGGTCCTCAGACCAAAAAAGACTGAGAACTACTTCTCTAGGACACAAAACTCAAACCAAGGCTGGGTGCACATATTCGTAATTTCAGTGACAGGAGCCTGAAGCAGGAAGATTAAGTTTGATGCCAATCACAGGAACTTAGCAAGACCCTGTCTCAAAATAAAAAATAAAAAGGGCTGAGATGTAGCTCAGTGATAGAGTGCTCCTGGATTCAATCCCCAGTGTGTGGGATAAGGGGTAAATAAAACTCAAACCAACAGCAATAGCAGGAGGCTAGAAGACAGAAATCAGCACAAAGACAATAATTAAATCATGCTATTCATAGAAATTACCAAATACTGAAAATGGTTTTTTAAAAAAAGGAAAATGTCAGATAATAGTTTTTAAAAGATTCATTTCTATCATAAGAACCTATAAAATATCACAGTACTGGTTAATATTCTCAACCGAAATACCATTGCTTTGTATCTGCTATATACTATATTCATAAAGAAATATCATTTTATATTCCATACTAAATATACAATAGTTGCTAAGATTCATTAAACTGTTTTTTAAAACTTGACACTATTTTATCTAATTTTTCCAACAAGATAGGTACTAAAACTATCTCCTATTTAACAGTTCAATGAGGTCATGCAGCAAAAAGAGATTTTGAGATTCAAATCTGAGTGCCTTCCCCTGAATAAACCTTTTCCATAAAAGACCAGATAGTATTTCAGATGTTGCCAGCCACATACAATCTGTCTCTTCTTTTTTTAAACAGCTCTTTATTTATTTATTTATTTTTTAAATCATCCTTAGCTCTTGAAGCTCCCAAAAAGAGATGACTGCCCAAATCAGCTTTTCTTAATCAGGTTGCCAGAGAGAATTAAGCTCAAATATCTGCAGGCATTTGCTGTATACAAAGAATTTACTTTTCTCCTATACATTCTAAATTGTATTACTTATGTGATCGCTGGAAGAATTGATATTCAAATAATCTGTGTTGACTTGCATTCAATATAAGAAGTAAACACAAACTACAGTATCTTGACTACAATAAAAAAGGGGTTTGTTTTGGTTCCGATTTAACTGTATTGATGACTAACTAATGCCTACAACAAGAAACACAAACCATACAGTGTTGCTCTGAGCTTACATGGTCCCTGTTAAGAATATTAGATGCTAAAAAAGATGGCCTTAAAATATTTGCTGAATGCTACAAAACCACTGATATTGTTACCTTTTAAAGTCTGACTATGCCCTCCAGGAAAAAACAAATGATAGAAACACTTTGCAAAGTTGTAGCATTTCAAACCCACAGCTCTAAAGGTCACTGAGATTATTAAAGAGAAATGTGAACTAAAAAAAGCTACACTCCCTTTAGGGTAAGGTCAGTTTAAGCCAAACAGAGCAAAACCAATACCTGAATGCAAAAAGGCCACTAGCTTCCTAAGGATTTTCAATATTAACAGTGAAGCAACTAAAGCAACATTAAAAAGGAGAAGATAATCACATGCTGTGAAAAGATGTTTCAGTCAATGTCAGACCTCATATATAATGGTGGTTCTATAAGATAATATCACTTATGATGTTACAGCCATTTTAGTTTCTATAAGAACACAATGATGTTCACACAATGATGAAATTTCTAACAATGCATTTTTCAGAAGATATCCCCATTGTAGAACAACATACAACTTTACACAGAGTGCAGAGAACATCATCAAGTTCACAAATCCCAAACCAATGCTTTCTGCAACATGCCAGACACGTAAACAGAATCATAAGGATATACTACTAGTAGTTACTTTCCAACTTAGATAACCAGAAGATCTCACACAAAACCCTTTCCAGGGCTGGGAGTATGGTTCAGGGGTATAGCATTCACCAGCAATGGGTTTGATTTCCCAGTTTTGAGGGAGGGGGGTGATCCTGCCTAGGTTAAAAGCACCTCCAGATACAATTTCCACAGCTTTCATATCAGCAATAGCAGTCATACTGTTCATTTTTATATTGTGAAAATAACACTTATTTTCTTAAAGTTATGGAAATACACATGAGTTACAACCTCTCTGTGAGTAAATGACATGGAAATAAGTTTCTGATGTTATTCTCCATTCATGACCACAATAAAGTCACAGGGAATTAAAAAAAGGAAAAGCACTATTGCATAGTAGTTTAGAACACAAACTCTGGAACCAAGCTGTTACAGATTTGACTCGTAATTTGTAAGTCTGACTCTTAATTCTACCTTTCCTAGATGTATGACCTTAATTCCTCTGCTTCATCTGTAACACAGGTGTGGGAAGAATAAACTTACTTTAATAAGGTTTTTATGAGAATTAAATACATTGATATTTGGAAAATTAGGTAAAACAACACCTGGCACAGAGTGAGTGCTGTGTACACACATAAATGGGAAACTAAAACCAAAACAATACAAAACTTCCACAAATAGAACAGAAATAACATCAAGCTGATGAAGTGAGAACTCACGTGGTTACTGAACAAGAGACTGACGATGAAAGGTCCCCTCCTGCCATTTTTCTCATATCCTTGGTTTATAATATCAGTGCTATTTCACAGTGAGTATCTACTAAATTCTTTACCTTCTCCTTCAAACCTGTTCCACCCAAAGTCTCCCCCTTTTTGGTTAAGGGCAACTAAATTTTCAGTTGCTTGAATCAAAATCGTGAGTTCTCCTCATTTGCTTACTCTCATTCCCAATAGGAAAATTCTGTTGCATCTACTAATCCTCTACCAATCTAATACATTCATAGTCTTAACCACTTCTCCCTTCTCTACTAGCACATAGATGGAGCAACCTTCATGTCTCACTTGCATGGATGTAACAAAAACTTCCAATTTATTATCTATGCTAATACTCTTGGTTTCTCTACACCTACCACAACTCCTGGCCTATTTTTAATAGAGCTGCTGGTTAGGTTGCTAAAACTAAACCAGATCATTCTGTGTCATTCTCCTGTTGAAAAGCCTACAATACATATGATTTTATTCATAGAAAAAGCGAAAGTACTCACAAGGGGCTGTACAGGTTGAACATCCCTAATGTGAAAACCAAAATCCAAAACTTTTTGAGCACCAACACCATGCTCAAAAAGTTTTAGATATGGGGGCATTTCAGATTTTGGATTTTCAGATTAAGAATATTCAACAACTGTCTATACAAATGTTCAAAATTGAAAAAACTCAGAAATATGAAACACTGCTGGTCTCAAGCATTTTGGATAAAAATACTTTACATGATCTACTCTCTGTTACTAATTTTTTTTTCTTGGTACTAGGGATTGAATCCAGGGGCAGTTAACTATTGAGCCACATCCCCAGCCCTTTGTTTTATATATATATATATATANTATATATATATATATATATATATATATATATATATATATTTTAATTGTGTATTTATTATTTTTTAAATATGGAACAAAATCAGAGATCTGCAGCAGAGACATAGAGACTATAGATGATAAGGTAACAACATAAGGCAACAAATTATAGTTTTTTTGAAACCAATTTTATATACTAAAGAAGAACTGGGGTGGAGACAATTAAACAAGCAAAACAGATAAAAAATAATGATTGTCGATTATGCACACAGGCACAGGAACATACATACACTATTCCTCAAAAGCTTTGGAGTGATTACGACTCCAAAAGTTAGGGAGATGATCTCACTAAGTTGCTTTAGGGCCTCACTAAGTTACAAATCACCACACCTGGTTCCTGGATTTTTGATACTTCCAATTCAGCCAGCACAACACTCAAAATATTTTACCTTGCAGATTAAATTATTAAGTATGTTTATATGTTTATTAATCCCTTACACTTCTTTGTGAACTGCCTATTCATTCCCTTCTCCCTATTTCTTGCCTCTTGTCTGTGGGCCATGTTTTCAACTATATGGTTTGAGGAAGGCAGTGGTGGTGATGAAGAATTATAAAACCTGTTTCTTCTGCTCTTAAACTAGGGCAACTCAGTCCTACTGAACTACTCTCTGCAGGAAAAGGGGCCATACAGGATGAAATTGAGGGAACTCTGTGTTCCGCTTGTGTGAGACATCACACATTTTAATGTCATACAAAACAATCAGTACATGTTGCTCTATGTTTATGCAGTGCCCTGACATCTCACAACAATTTTAAGAGATGAGGGTTTGGGGTACAGAATGTGAGTATAGGAATTCAGCTTCTAAGAAGTGATTGAATGGAGTCTCAAAAAACAAGTATTAAATAAAAAACTGATGAAGAATACTCAAGTAATGGAATAGAGAATGTACAAGAGGTATAAAGTGAAATTACATGGTCTGTTTGCTGAATTACAAGCAATTATTATGACTGTTTAGGTCAGTGCCTGGCCTATGAAGTACTATATGAATACTCTAGCTATTTTTATGCTGATATTGGGACGTGGAGATAAACTAGGTAAAATTAAGCAGTAAGCTAAAATATGCCTGAAAAGCCATGTTAAAGTCTGAATTGTGTCCTGAATATTGTGGGGAGCTGATGAAAGATTTTTGAAAGAATAATGGCATAATATCTTAAAAAGTGACAATGACAATTTGAATCAAAGACTAGATGAAATACACATAGGTGAGAATTGCAAAGAATCTTTAAAAATCGTGTACGTAGAATAAAAACTTTCATAAAATAGAGGAAATCTGCAAATATCCTGCAAGAACCCTTAGCATACTGATCTCTACTAAAAGGCATTAAGTTTAACATGTAGTTATTAGTTATTAACTAATATAATTATTAACGCTTTCCATTTTAGTAAAGACCCACAATCAGTGAAGTAAGTAATTTTCAACAAGTCTCCCAGGGTCACAAAATGCCCCATGTCCTCTTTTCCACAAGCAAGAGAAGTTGGTGAAAGCGTATGAATGTTCCTTGAGCAACCAGAAGGATATTTTCTAATGTCTCCATGATGCTATTTATCCTCCTCCCATCCTTTAATCTTAGAAGAATATTTCAGTCATTATTCATTTAAGAATTAACACCAAAACAACTTATCTAGCATTGCGTGCATTTAAATACAGAATCAATTTTATACAACTATGAAAATTGGGATTAAAACCAGAATATAAGTAGATGCTAACACACAAAAAGAGGGAAGGGGAAGAAGAGAAGTTCAGTCGATTAGATAAAAGGGAATGGAGGGAAGAATAGAAATAGGAAAGACAGTGGAATGAATCTAACATAACTTTCCTATGTACATATATGAATACACCACAGTGAACCTCACCATCATGTACACCCACAAGACTGGGATCCTAATTAGGATAAGACATACTCCATTTTTTTTTTCATTTATTTGCCAATTATTTTTCTATATTCCATGTCTGTATGAATATGTCAAAACAGACTACTGTCATATATAGCTAAAAAGAATAAAGAAAAAAGAAAAATCAGAATATGAATTTCATAAACCTGGATAGCATAAAACAAAAACAAACTTGGCAATTCAGGGGAGCGATGCTTTCTAAAGTATGCTAAAGGGTCTGGGGCTATGGCTCAGTGGTATAGCACTTGCCTTGCACCTGTGAGGCACTGAGTTCGATCCTCAGCATCACATAAAAATAAATGAATTAAATAACAGTAATGTGTCCATCTACAATTAAAAAAAGAAAAAGAATGTTAGAGGGCTGGGGTTGTAGTTCAGTTGGTAGAGTGCTTGCATAGCACGTGTGAGGCACTGGGTTTGATCCTCAGCACTACAAAAATACAATAAAGGTATTGTGTCCACCTACTATTAAAAAAATATTTTAAAAAAGAAGAATGTTAGAATGCTAACTTCTTCACCTTTCAAAGCACAACCATTTTCATAAATTAGAGGAAATCTAAAATTGAAAGTTTAAGCTGAGCACAGTGGCACAATACCTACAGTCCCAGTGGAGGCTGAGGCAGGAGGATCCCAAGTTCAAGGCCAACCTCAGCCACTGAGCAAGGTCCTGCAACTTAGCAAGACTCTGTCTCAAAATTAAAAATAGAAAGGGCTGAGGATGTGGCTCAGTGATGAAGCACCTCTAGGGTCAATCGTCAATACCAAAATAAATAAACAAAATAAAATGAAAAGTTTAAAAAAATGAAAATAACGTAGCTTTTTCCCAAATAGTTTTTCTCCATAAACTCAGAGAAAGCTTTCAGAAAATGACTATAGAATTTCTTATTGTAAATTGATTTTTATCTCAAGGTAGAGATGGCTTCAATTTCCCTTTTGGCTAAATTCAAACAGAAATAAGGTTTATTAAAAAAAAAACAAATAGCATATATAATGTGATTCCTTTTGCGCGGGTGGGGAGGGGCAGTACCAGGGATTGAACTCAGGGCACTCAACCACTGAGTCATATCCCCAGCTCCATTTTGTATTTTATTTAGAGACAGGGACTCACTGAGTTATTTAGGGCCTTGATAAGTTGCTCAGACTGGCTTTGAACTTGCGATCCTCCTGCCTCAGCCTCCTGAGCCGCTGAGATTACAGGTGCACACTACTGGGCCTCCTTTTGAATTCCTAGTTTTCTAACTATCCATCCCTTTACCTGTTACCCTTCTGCTCATCCTTTTATGTCTCTATATACTGAGAATTGTTTAGAATGTTAACAATGGTAGTTATTTTTGCATAGAGAATTTGGGATGATTCTGCTTTCATCTAATACTATCCTACAGCACTTGGTTTTTTAAAATGCACTGTTTTGGGCTGGGGATGTGGCTCAAGCGGTAGGTAGCGCGCTTGCCTGGCATGGGTGCGGCCCAGGTCCGATCCTCAGCACCATATACAAACAAAAGATGTTGTGTCCGCCGAAAACTAAAAAATAAAGATTTAAAAAAAAATGCACTGTAAAAATGCACTGTTTTAGTAAAAACAACCTCTTTTTAAAAATATCATCTGAAATACCAAAAATAAGAGCCCATTCAAAAAACAGTTATACAAAAAGAACATCTTTCCTGTGATTCAGAAATTCCAAGGTTATTACTGGTATAAAGAAGAATTCACTGGTACTCACTGAATTAATTCACTGGTAATTCACTGGTATTGACAAATCACTGTAATTTGTCAATAATGTTTTTTTGTTAATTAGTTTTGTCTTTAGAGGCAGTGGTGTGTTTTATTTACAAACATCAATGCCTTTGTACCACTGTTGTTAAAAACCCTCACTCAGAGCTGGGCATAGTGGCACACATCTGTAATCCCAGAAGCTTGGGAGGCTGAGACAGGTGAATCTCAAGTTCAAAGCCAGCCTCAGCAACATCGAGGCACTAAGCAACTCAGTGAGACCCAGTCTCTAAATAAAATACAAAATAGGACTAGGGATGTGGCTCAGTAGTCAAGTGCCCCAGAGTTCAATCCCTGGTATCCAAAACCAAAACCAAACAAAAAACCCTCACTCAGTTCAAGGTCACTTTAATTCTTTGGACATTCTTTTAAAAATCTCATAGTAACAAAGGCTAAAACTAAAGCTGCTGATACTAAGGTTACCCTGGACAGACCTCTCTGAAATTTCCACAGGTGCAGCAATACGTTTTACTGACACTGCAGCAACAGTGTGAAACACATGTGCCCTAACAACAGAATTCATACCTAATGCCAGGTATTTGGACTATAAGACATAGCTGCCTATGAAAGCACAGGTGCACGTAAGTTAGCTACAGACTCTGGAACAACTTCTGGAGGAAAGCTACAGGGCTAGTTTAGGGGCAGTTCTCATCTCAAGTTTCTTATGGGGTACAGGGTCTATTTCCATGTGGCATGAACTATTTGGGCCCATGTAGGACTCAACCAGAAGTTAATAAACTTAATGGGGAGATGAGCTGAAGACCATGATTCTGTCCTGACCTTTGTGGAGTGAAGGCATTATGACTTTGGAAGTGTACCAAATTGTTTTGTTTGTTGTTGTTTTATAAGATACAGTCCTAAAAGCTGTTCTTTCCTGCCTATAGTATCACTTCATAGTTCAATAATGAATCAAATACTATAGTAATGTCCTTAGGAAATGTCCAAATTAAAAAAAAAATTCCTATTCTGATCCTTTAAAAAAAATTTTGAGACTTAAAAAAAACGACATTACAGTGATTCCTCCATAGAAAACTATTTCTACCTTTACATTCGTTGAAGAACAAATGTCTTGATGCCTTGAATACAACTGACAAACTTTTTTTTTTTAAATAACTTTTACAGGAGTTAAAATCTTTGGCCAAGTGCCTATTCAAAGACATGTTATCTCAGACCTTGTGTCTTTCTGTAATATCTCTGATGGCAAGGTGTAAGATACACATGTATCTATCTGATGATTCTGGGCTACAGTGTACAACAACTCAGTGCAAGCACAAGAAGTTTTTTGAAAGATCCTAGAAATAAAATAAAATTTGCATTTGAATATATAAAATTTTGTTTTAGATTCTTTAAAAATGTTTTGGTCAGGCAGAGTGGTGGTAATCCCAGCAGCTCAGGAGGCTGAGGAGGGAGGATCACGAGTTCACAGCCAGCCTCAGCAAAAGTGAGGGACTAAGCAAATCAGTGAGACCATGTCTTTAAATAAAATACAAAACAGGACTAGGGATGTGGCTCAATGATTGAGTGCCCCTGAGTTCAATCCCTGGTACTAAAAAAAAAAAAAAAATTTTTTTTAATTAAAATTTTAAAGTATTTTGAGTTCTCAGCTATGGCACAAAAATGGCAGTCAAGAAACATAAAACCATAACTTATAAGACCTTCCCTGCATCTATGCCCAGGAATATGATGCCTTAGTTTGAAAAGCATGGTGATACCACTTGCCTCAAGGCAAATGCAGCAGTTTCTCATTTGGTTCATGGTCCACATCTGCTCAATGTCATGTACTTCACAGACTCAGCACAGCCTAAGGAAACCAATTACTACTATCAGTGGCAAAGATTTGTCTTCCAATCTAAGATTCTTCAGTCATTCACAGAAGTTCTAATATGAAGGTAAATCAAGATAAACCACTGGCAATCCCTATGGTGAATCTCTAGCCCAGTTTTTCACTGCTGTAATTCTTAAACTCATGAGCATCTTTGGCTTTAAAACAGAATGACTACAGGAGACTATAGAAGGGGAAAGGGAGGACAAAGCAATAGGAGATTCATTTTAGGGGACACAAAACATGATGGGGGGGAATAATTTTACCTTAACAGAAGAAAACTGGAAATAAGTTTTTGAGCCCAGGCTTAATATCTATGGAAAACATAACAATTTCAAATAGCACTTATTTTTCAAAACATTAAAAAAAACTTGAAATTAGTCTTTGGGATCTGAATAATCTATAAGAACTAGAACATATGAACATTTTTCATATTTTTGTCAGTGAGTAGACAATATGAAAAATTTACTCTGGTATGGCAAAGTTGTAATATATCAGTGCATTCTGTGAGAAGACTTTGTTTTTATTATGGCTATAATTTAGGTTTGGTTTTCTTTCCACTTCTAATTGTTCCTTCTTAAGGTAGAAGTCAAAACTCATGGTTAGGAACCCAGGCAATGAAGTCAGATCCTACACAGATTTAAATATGGGCCTCATCATTCACTAGCTGAGGCTTACTGATGAACAGTGCAGATAAGTCTATGTCCTCCTGAAGCATACAGTTCAATGTCACCTGAATATCTGCTTAAAAAGAATTGAGACACTAATTTCTATTCACTAAAAAATTAATTCATCTATGCAATAAGCAGTAATGGAATACCCACTAAACGCCAGACCCTAATGATATAATGTTGAACAAGACAGAAATCAGTCTTTACTAACAAGAGCCTTAATACTTCATGGAGATACACAATAAGATGGTCAAAAGCACATAATTAAAAAACATGAGCCTGAGGGTATAGCTCCTGAGTAGAGAGTGCATTTATTGTGTTCAGGCCATGGGTTCAATCTCAAGCATTCAAAAACAGAACAAAGTGAAAAAACGCTTTGAAAGAAGGTTATACTCACAGAAGAACCTGATCTAATATGATGGGCCAGTCTAGGTTCTGTGTCAGAGTTATAGAAAATTATACCTTAATTTTGATCTTATGTTTAGAATTTGTTTGGTTCTCTGACAGTTATCTAAAATTATTCTCCTTCCTTCCTACTTATCTATTTAGTCAGTCAGGGTCTCACTATGTTGCCCAAGCTGACCTCAAACTTGTGATCCTCCTGCCTCAGCTTCCTGAGCACCCAGGACTATAGCTGTGCATCCCCAGTCCAATAACTATTTTATTTTTTAAAAAAAGCATGGTAGAAAGTTCAGCATAATTAAGATAGATACCCAGGCTCACTAAACTGTAGTGTAGACTTAAGGTATAATCTTTACTAAAATTCCAACAAACTATTTTGAAAAAAGACAGAGTGATTCTAAAATTTATGTGTAGAAGTCACTAGGGTGTAGATAACTGTCCTAACTTAAGAAGTGCTTTTAATTATATCTCAATTTAAAATAAGGTTTAAAAAATCACTTCTGTTTGATCTTGAAATAAATGAGAGTAAGAATAACAAAGTACCCACTAAAGAAAACCTTCATATCTCAAATGAATATGTATCTATGTATTTATAGAAATATCCAGTGCCTAAGTATAACTGTCATTTCTTTCTGCAATGTTTTAACAGTATACTCATTCAATGCTCCCCCTCGATATTTCTTATGTCAGTTTTTGTTTTTTTTAAGTTAACAAATATGCTACAATTTTTTTAAAAATGAACCTTTATAAAGCATGTTTAAGTACATCAAGTAGTCAGAGGGCAATATAAATATTTATATAACTCAGGATTTATATAACTTAGAATCCTGAGAAACCAAGGTCTATTTTGTTTCCCCCCCTGCAAACACATGTTAAGCCTCCTGTCTAGAAAAAAAAAAAAAAAATCCTTTCTATCCACTACTTTTTCCCTCCTCCTTTCCCTGGTTAGCAAATTCCAACTAATCTATCTATAGATTAGAATTTTTTTCTCATAAATTCTGAATGTGTTACACCAACCCCCACCCTCCCAAACAAACACATACAGAGAGAGAGAGAGAAACAATGTCTCCTTTTAGAACTCTCATCTGGTTCCTCATGTAATTAACATCCATATTTCTCCCATCCATGCAAGCCACAACAGAATCTGTTCTGCATAACACTATATCCCTGCATGGTTCCTGATAGCTAGTATAAATGTTCACAGAACACTGACTCAAAGAATAAATTAAAAATGCAATCCAGTCAGGCCTAATAGTGCACATCTATAATCTCAGTTACCTGGGAGGCTGAGGTCAAGGCCAGCCTCAGCAACTTAGTAATACCTTAAAAAATAAATTAAAGAGCTGGGGATGTAGCTCAGTGGTAGAGTGCCTAGGTTCAATCCCCAATACTACAACAAATTCAAAAATAAATTTAGTCTAAATGTTTTTAATAATGTAATAAAACTAAGTCATCTAAACCAAGATTGTTCCCAAACCAAACAAGTGTTTTTCCTTGTTTGACAATCCATTATAAGTGAGTACATCTTTATTTGAGAAAGAGCATTTTGAATTAGTATCTATGAGTCATTATCTACTTCCTTGTCAACCTGGCTCTCAGAATATAGGACTGACCTCTAGGTCATTAGTTTCTACACTTATTCTTCAGCTCTGCTGATCCCTTCTTAATTGACACTTTCATTCTTATTACCTTTAATCTCTGCTGTGTATTTTATTAACTGATTCTCCTTTAATTTCTAAGATGTCAAATATAAAGATTTTTTTAAAATAATGTTCATAAACCACTACACTAAGGCAATATTTAATGCTATTATTAGCTGTAGAAACATAACTGCTCAGGGACAGGGGGTTTCAGATCAGAATATAAAAATATGACTACCAGGGCTGGGGATATAGCTCAGTTGGTAAAGTGCATGCCTTGCACACACAAGGCCCTGGGTTCTAATCCCCAGCGCCAAAAATAATATAAATATATATAAATATATATATATACACATATATATATACACACACACACACACACACATATATATATATACACACACACACACACACACACATATATATATATATACACACACACACATATATATATACACATGACTACCAAAATTCCAGAACAAATCTTCCCAACCTTCAGGAAACAAAATACTGACACATAAAGAATCAAGTGCCAAAAAGAACAGACACAATAGGCAGGTCAGAGACAAAAAAAGCACCATGAAAGAAGGCATTTAGCATTTTACAGAACACACTGAACTGTGCTATTTAGGAGTCAAACATTGAGAAATGATGACATCAACTAGGAACATGGCTCCAACTCAACTGTGGCTAAAAACAACAGAAATGTATTATCCTGCAATTCTTGAGGCTAGAATGCAGTAATCAAGGTGCTGGCAGGGCCATGCTCCCTTCCAAGGCTCTACCTAGGAAAGAATCCTTTACCTCTTTCTAGCTTATAGTGATTGCCAGCAATCTTTGGCTTATAGCAATCTGACTCAACTCTAATCTCTGCCTCTCTTCCTTCTGTATTTGTATCCAGATTTCCTTCTTTATATAAGGACTGTTGGATGAGGGTCTGCCCTACTTAGTTTGACCTCAACTTAAATGAATTGCATCTATGAGCACCCTCTACCCAGAAAGGGTTGCATTTCCAGGTACTAGAAGTTAGAACAACATATTTTGGGGGGATACAATTCCACTCATAACATGGTCCAAATCAGTTAATTTCTTCAAAAAGTAGACCTAGATTCCTACATGTAATATCTATAGGTTTTTGCTTTACCTTTACCCACTTCTCTTAAGTGAATAGCATTCAATTTCCATTTGAAGAAAAAATTGTTTGAAACAGGTTCCTGTTATGTTCCTCAGGATGGTCTCAAACTTGTGGGCTCAAATAATCCTCCCACCTTAGCCTCCAAGCATCTGGGAATACAGGCATGTGCCCTCATGGCCAGCTTTAAGAATTAATTCTTTGCCCCTTCATGCCATAAAAGCTGGCTGATCTTAAGCCCCTTTTCAAAAGCAGATATCTTTCCCTGGTAAAATCATAGAATCATACTTTACTGGCCAGAAAAGGTCATATGACCCAAGTCTGACCAATAAATCCTCCCATCCTTCCAATTTGGCTGTTGTAATAGAGAATGAGACACATCGCTTTCCAGGATTTTGGACTTTAAGGATGATATAGTAAGTTTATAACTGCCACTGACCATCCTTACCATTCATTATACTTGCCAAAGAAAGAATCCCAAAGAAGAAAGAAATGCTTAGAGATGGAGAAAGGAGACATTCTAGATGACACCAAAATCCTGGATACAATCGTGTCAGAACATAGCTTTACTCTGACCTTCCTAGTTCATACACCAACAAAATCTTTCTGACTTAAACCAATCTAAGTTGGATCTCTGCCACTTATAAAAGATACATATAGGCAAAATTCTACAAAGTGTCATATGGTTAAAAATAGGCCTCAATTTTTTTTCCAGTTATTTTCTCAAACTTGGCAACAGATAGGAATAGCCAGTGAATGAAGAAAGAAGTTTGTAACTGTGTCCATGTCCATTTCCTATCCCCTAGGTCATCTCCTATTCAACATTCTAGAATGTAAAAATTACAAATTCATTTATGCTTATTACATTATAGATCTATGAGTTCCTGGCAGCAAAATATAAACAATAAAAGAAAATTTCAGTTATAAAAACCTAAGCATACATACCTAAAAAGGCTTCAAATGCTTTCCCTCAATGATACATCATCATAATCATCCTCAAAAGCACTGACATGCTAATCACTAAAATATTGGCTACAGTGAGGACAAAATCATACTGAAATATCTTTCTCACAATTATCACCACTGTAAGGAAATTCATTATCTCATGCTTTATTATGCATGCCTATCACTGTTTATGATTCATTTGATTCTATCTCTAGCACACTACATCACACTCATAACATGACAGAAAGTATCTCTGGACATCTAAAAGCAGCATCAACATACTCACAAGACCATCTAAAGGTTCTTGTCCTGGGGATGTAACAGTGCTTGCTTGCCTACCACACGTAAGGGTCTGGGTTATATTTCCAACACCCTCGACAAAAAATAAATAAATAAATAAAACCAAGAAATACCTCCTACTTCTTCAGGGGCTGCCCACCTCCAACTTTAATAATTGGACTCTAGAAAATCTCTATCCCTTTCCTTTTTCCATTTGCTGGTACTTCAGAACCTCCAAATATAACAGTCCCCTCTTAGCCAATGGATGCTTGAAACTAAGGGGTAAAATTAAACCTATACACAAGAATTGCAATTCTGTAACCGTTGGTCAGATAACCAAGCTACCTATTAAGTGATTAAAGAGCAGATATTTTATACAGCGTGAATATACTGCGGAAAGAGATCATTCGTGTCCCAGGCAGGACAGAATAGAATAATGGGAGACTTCATTATTACTCAAAAAGGTGTACAACTTAAACTTACAAGTTATTTCTTTAATTTTTTATTTACTACTTGTGGATAACTGAAATGGTGGAAAGTTAAACTGTAGAAAAAGGGGACTATTATGCTGGGCATGGTGGTACAGGCCTGTAATCCCATGGCTCGGGAGGCTGAGTCAGGAGGATAATAAGTTCAAAGCCAGCATCAGCAAAAGTAAGGCTCTAAGCAACTCAGTGAGACTCTGTCTCTAAATAAAATACAAAATAGGGCTGGGAATGTGGCTCAGTGGTTAAGTGCCCCTGAGTTCAATGCCTGTACCCCACTTTTGGTACCAGGGATTGAACCCAAGGGCACTTAACCACTGAGCCACATCCCCAGTCCTTTTTATTTTGAGACAGGGTCTCAGTAGGTTGCTTGGAGGTGGTTAGGTTGCTGAGGCTGGCTTCAAACCTGCAAACCTCCTGCTTTAGTCTTCCAAGCTTCTGGGATTACAGAGTGTAACACCACACCTGCTACTGTCTTTCCTCTTTTCCTCTTCCCCGGCACCTACTCTCACCGCTCCCCGCCCCACTGGGGGTGGGTGTGTACTAGAATTGAAACTAAGGACACTTATCACTGAGCACATCCCCAGGCCTTTTTTTTTTTTTTTTTTTCTTTCCCAGACAAGATGCCAGGTTGCTTAGGGTTTTGCTAAATTGCTAAGACTGGCTTTGAATGTATGATCCTCTTGCCTCAGCCTCTTGAGCTGTTAGGATTACAGGCATGGGCCACCATGTTCAAATATAATGCACATATAATGAACAAAGAAGGAAGATTACATTTTTAATCCCCAGTACCTCATAATAATAATAAGGTTTCCATGTCCCAGCCAAGATTTAGAGAAGGATCTGGTATTTGAAATTTTATAAATATCTCAATGGTTTTGTTCAAGTGGCCAGTGCTTTCAAACACTGCTTTAGCAAGAACTGGTACTTTTCTACTAAAAAGTTTTCTAAGTAGTCCTGGGGTAAAAGGGAAAATATTGTGGAGTACTCACTTTCAACAGCCTGAATTTTCATTTTTTTGTAGACGGCAAGATAATCAGCTAAGAAAGAAGCTGAAGTTCATGGGAATTAAAGAACCACCATGATAAACTACAGGGACTGATCAAAAATACATAAAAGAATTCCCAGTGCTGAAGGCCCAGCTAACACTGAACACTGAATTTGTAGTAGCATCATTCCACACAGCTAGTTAGCCATTTACAAAATTAACAGTCTCATGCTAAGATTATTATAAAGATTGGATTACATGTAATAAGGCTGGGGATGTAGCTCAGTGGCAGAGTGCCTGCCAAACCCCAACACCACAAAAAGAAACAAATAAATTGCATGTATGTAATAACAAATATAAATAAAATGTGAGATAATGGCATACTGGAATTTAAAACTTTAATAGTAATAAAAAGGTACAGGGGATGCTTTGGAAATAAACATGTATTCTACTGTATTTTAAAACATATTCTATTTAAGCTCTACATTTACCTAAATCATGTTTGTTAACATGATATCATAATCAACAGAACACTGGTTCACTGGTTCTTTGTTTAATAAAATGTCTTGAGACAGAAATAACCAAAATTAAAATGAACACCCACATATGCAATGTGTGTGTATATATTTTTAATATCATTTGGTACTCAGAGGTACCTGAATTATTCACTAAAAAAGAAAATAATGGGCTGAGGTTGTAGCTCAGTGGTAGAGTACTTGCCTAGCATATGTGAGGCCCTAGGTTCAATCCTCAGCATCACATAATAAATAAATATATAAAATAAAATTATTGTGTCCATCCAACTAAAAATGAATGAAAAGAAAGAAAAGGAAGAGAATGCCTGGTAGTATAGTGGTGAGATTGTATTTCTTAGTTACTAAATCGAGTAGCTCCTTCTCCTATGCTGTATCCTAAGTAGGCTCCTTTCTGATATAGTACTATTCCAAGTGAACTATCCTTTCCCATTCCCCAAAGGCCAGAAAATTTGTTTTTCACACTGTCTGCCTAAAATAAGCTATTCAATTTTTGTTCATTTTACAGAGGTACAAATTCTCTAGAAAAACACAATATTAAAAACATCAATAGGCCAAGTACAGTGGCACATGCTAGTAATACTAGCTACTTAGGAGGCTGAGGCAGGAGAATCACAAGTTCCAAGGCCAGCCTGGGAACTAAAAAGACCCTGTCTCAAAATAAAAAATAAAAAGAGCCAGCTCAAGTGGTCCCCAGTACCATGAAAAAACAAACAAGCAAACAAAACACTAATAGTCAAAACTTTTGATTTCAAGAGATAAAACTCAACAGCATTGGGCTTGAGCAAAAAAGGCATAGTTATTTGCTCAAGTAGTTTTTTTAAGAGCTCCCTTCATGCTCCACTGGATCCAAGTCCCCATCCATCATTCCCCATGTCTCATACAATAGCACAGAGCTTCCCTCAGAGAGGGGCTCTCCCCACATGGTGGCTACTTCCCACTTACAATTAGCTAGCCTGGAGAAGAGAGATCCCTTTTCTAAGAACTCCATCAACCAAATTCTCAGGGCTGGTCCCTGAACCACTGTGTTCAATGAATGGCTATCAGTCCCAGGAGTACATCTGTCTCATGTAAATGATGGAACTAAAGGTGGCAGAAAAGATGGCTCTCTAAAGAACATCAAAAAGCTGCTACCACAAGAGAAAAAGATCTTTAGAGAGCAAAACAAGATATTCAGTATAAAAGACAATAAAAAACAAAAAATTTTCCCACAAATAAGAAACACCTTGGAGGAAAATTAAAAAAAAAACAAAAAAAAAAACATTTACATGATTACAAGTTGTGAAAGAATCTAAACTCTGAAGTCAGAAAAGCCTAGATTCAAAATCACCAGTTCTGTCACATCTGTGTTATTAATCCTTCTAGATTCCTTCCTAAGTAAATAAAAAGGATACCATACTCTTTCCAGGCTTACTATACAAAGTAAATGACAAAATATGTTCCTAAACACATACCTGGCAAATATCTTCTATGAATATAAATAAAAGCTAATGTTTTCTGAAATAAATTGTAAATGGTCCCAGTTCTCCATCCCTAGTACCCTCCCACTAGGACTGGGGGCTCAATAGCGAGACTTGCTTTAGGTCAATGAGATATTAGCAGATATCATACAAGCAGAAGCTTAAAAAAGTGCTTCCTTATTTCTGTTTGTTTTGTGTACTTCCACCATGCTTTAGCAGGCCCAAGCTATCTTATCTTACTAAAGATTGAGAAGCATGATTTGGGCCTAGTTGCTCCAATCACCCCAATTTAAGTGAACTTACATCAACTGGAGCAATGTCAAGATCAACAGAACTGACTAGTAAACACGCAGCTAACTACACGAGCAAGCCCAGCCCAGATCAGCTGAACTACCTAGACTTGTGAGGTCAATAAATACTTCTACTTATATGTCACTCAAGTCTTGTGATTATTTAACATGTAACGTTATTGTGGCAACAAATAACTGAAACACCATCTTATAGAAAAGTCAAAAGAGAAAACTGTATACTTTTTTATGATATTAACAATATTAACAAAATAAAGTTTATTCCTATTATCATAAATGTACTGGGGTTGTGGCTCAGTGGTAGAGCACTGGCCTAGCACATGTGAGGCACTGGGTTTCATCCTCAGTGACACATGAAAATAAGAATATTACGTCCATCTAAAACTTAAAAAAAAATTAATAAATAAATGTACTACCCAAGCATATTTTTAAACTGTTAGAAATAGACAAGTAATTCTGACCTATAAGAAAGTCTGTATGGCTTAATTTTTTTTTTAAAGTCATGGACAACAAAGACCAAAAGAGACAAAATGGTTTCCATTATATCAAAATATAATTATATTCGAAATAAAATTCTTATGGAAGCAATGCAAATAATGGTGCAAAGAGAGCCAAAAATAGTTATTAAAAAAACACCTGAGCTGGGCCTAATGGTACACGCATGCAATCCCAGTGGCTTGGGAGGCTGAGGCAGGAGGATTGCAAGTTCAAAGCCAGCATCAAAAAAGGTGAGGCACTAAGCAACTCAGTGGACCATGTCTCTAAATAAAATACAAAACAGGGCTGGGGATGTAACTCAGTGGTTGAATGCCCAGAGTTCAAGCCTGGTACTTAAAAAAAAAAAAAACTTGACTGGATGGTGAATATCACATAATCTTGTGTAGTTCACTTTATTCTCTTTAACTATCACCACCAATTTTTTAAAATTTTTTTAGTTGTCAATGGACCATTTATTTTTATGCGACGCTGAGATTCAAACCTGGTGCCTCACATAAGCTAGGCAAGTGCTCTACCACTGAACTACAACCCTAACCCCACCACCAGTTTTTTACTTTCAAAGTCATTTTGATCTCCATGAGCTTCTAAAGAAGTCTGTTTCCCCAGAATAAAACATATATACATTTATTTTCAAAAATACACATACACACTTAAAAGAAAACTCAGTTTCTTAATTTCATGTAGATCCCAAAATAAAACAACTTATTTTACATGGATGAAAAGAAAAAAGAAAGAGATATATGAAGTCGGAAAGAAAGATGAATGAAAAGCTATATCATGCAAAAGCTAATTATTCTTGAAAGAACATTCCTGATAGAAACCTACGCAGCATTTTTGGACCAAATATCTGAAGATCCTATATATGCTGCCATCTAAGAACATATTTTCAACATCCAGTTTTAAAATATGCTGTTTATTTTATAATTCAACCAAATATAATAGCAACAGTATCCTTAGTATCTTCGCTTATACTTCTGCTTTTTGTTTGTTTGTTTTGTTTTGTTTAACCCAGGGGCTCCTTATCACTGAGCAACATCCCCAGATGTTTTATTTTGAGATAGTCTCACTAAATTGCTTAGGGCCTCAGTGAATTGTTGAGGCTGTTGCAATCCTCCAGCCCCAACTGAGTTGCTGGGATTACAGGCATGTTCCACTGTGTCCTGCTATCCTTCTGCTCGAGTCAAGGAAACCAGAGATTGGCCACAGCATGATTGAACAACACAGTCTTCCTGTTTTTAAATATCATCTCTATATTACCTTCTTTTCTATTTATAACTGGCCTCAGAGTATTCCTATTTCTCAATGTAGTTGATTTCACTTGGATCATCAAGAATATCTTGACAGAATATGGGCTAGCTTACTTACTTATAGCTAAAGGTATTTTTACCCAAACATCTTCATATAGTTTTAGAAAATAGTATCTATGGAATAACATCTAAGAGGCAACAATAAAATTAATCATTAAATAAGAAAAAAAAAATCTTCCATTTTTCCTAAAGTTAAGTTCAAACCCTTAGGAAAAGGGAAAAAAATTGCAAAAAAGGTCCTCAATATATCTGGTCCCTTATCTATTCCATAATGTTAATTTATATATTTTATTTTATACTTCAGTATAACCATATTAAAACACTCCATTAATTTACATTCTCCTTTTTTAAAACAATCAAAATCTTGCTGGAATATAGCTCAGCTGGTAGAGTGCTTGCCCTGCATGCACAAGGCCCTGGGTTCAATCCCCAGCACCAAAAGAAAAAAAAAATAAATAAAATTCTCGCCAGGTGTAGTGTCACATGCTTATAATCCCAGCAACTCAGCAGGCTAAGGCAGGAGGATTGCAAATTAGAGGCCAGCCTCAGCAATTTACGGAGTCCCTAAGCAACTTAGTGAGACCTTGTCTCAAAATAAAATTTTAAAAAAGAGCTGGAGATGTAACTCAGTGGTAAAGCCCCTGTGGGTTAAATCCCTGGTACCAAAAAATAAAAACCTATAGATAACTCAATCTTAATAGTTTTTAAAAAATATTTTTAAAAATTGTCACTGGACCTTTATTTATTTGTTTATGTATTTATATTTTTATGTATGGTGCTGAGAATCAAACCCAGTGCCTCACACATACTTGGCAAGTACTCTACCACTGAGCTACAACCCTAGCCCATCTTCTTAATAGTTTTAACAATCTTTTTAAATTTTTTTTTTAGTTGTTGATGGACCTTTGTTTTATTCATTTATATATGGTGCTGAGAATCGAACCCAGTGCCTCACACATGTGAGGCAAGCGCTCTACCATGGAGCCACAATCCCACCCCAGGTTTTAACAGTCTTGACCAAAACAATTCATTCAGGTTGTACCATCACCTATGCAGCCTACTTTCTTAGAAAAATTAAGTTCCCCATAGATTTACAGCTCCTGTTGATTTCTACCTTAAGTCTTCTTGCCAAATGTGAAAAATTCTAGTTTCTCTTAGCTTTACCCCACTTACATGTTATCTTTGTTTCTCCAATAAAATGTACTAGTCTCTGGTATGGACACATATAAAATTAGGAGGAAGTTCCTGGCCTAAGGAGACAGGGACCAAAGAGAATGTTATCTTTAACATAAGATTATATATTTGTAACCTAAGCCATAGGTCTTTTTGAAACTGCTTTCAGCGGTTATGTGGCCTTCTGGTTCTCATATAAACCTATTTCAATAAACATACAATGAAAGGCTATACATAGGAAGTATACACACTCATAAAACCTGGTCACACACGTCTCACAAAGAAAACAGCTTTATCGCTAAATGCTGTTTTTCTTTTAAGAAATTATTACAGTAAAATTTTAAAAACTCTCAAAAAACTTTTGGAAATTCATGTTATTTTATCCTTATATACTGTCTTTCCAAAAGAGAAACCAGATCTAGACAATTTAACATTAAGTACAATAAAAATATTATTGCCAAAAATAACCATAAAGTTTCCAATAGGTAGATAAAATTTTAGTACACTGACCACCATTTTCATACCATTCGTCTTATGCATGTACTTAGGGTAATGATGTCTAAGTCATTCCACCATCATTCCACCCCTGGGCCCCCTCCTTTCCCCTCCCTCCCCTTTGCCCTATCTAAAGTTCCTCCATTCCTCCCATGCTCCCCTCCCCTGCATCACCATTATGAGTCAGCATCCTCCAATCAAACAAACCATTTGGCTTTTGGTTTTTTTGGGATTGCCTTGCTTCACTTAGCATTATATCCTCCAATTTCATCCATTTATCGCAAATGTTATGATTTTATTCTCTTTTAATGCTGAGTAATGTTGCACTGTGTATATATACCAAAGTTTCCCTATCCATTCATCTACTGAAAGGCCTCCAGGTTGGTTCCATAATTTACCTATTGTGAATTGTGCTGCTATAAACATTGATGTGGCAGTATATCTGTAGTATGTTTTTAAGTCCTTTGGGTATAAACCAAGGAGTGAGATAGCTGGGTCAAATGGTGGTTCCATTCCAAGTTTTCCAAGGAATTTCCATGCTGCTTTCCAGATTGGCTGTACCAATTTGCAGTCCCACGAGCAATGTATGAGTGTGTCTTTTTCCCCCAACATCCTCGCCAACACTTATTGTTGTTTGTATTCTTGATAGCTGCCATTCTGACTAGAGTGAGATGAAATCTTAGAGTAGTTTTGAACATAATCATTTTTAAAAGATAATTAGTTCCATTAAACACTCACAGAAAAATAAACATTTGAAAGGTTTTTGTTTCCAGTAACTGTTACCAAAGACTTAAGAACTTCTTAATATCCATCCATGATTAAATTATCATTTTATTGTGATTTATAAATTAAACTTTGCCAAGCTTCCTTACTAGACAATTTGAATCTCACACATATGATAAGATTAGTATTTATTTCATTAATCATATAATTTAAAAGCCACATATCAGTATAGGAAAACACATTTATATCTCATTTTTTATTCTTAGTAAAAGCAAGGAGATTCCCATTTATTAATTTATTTATTTATTCCTGGCCCTTTTTCAATTTACAGACAGTGTCTTGCTGAGTTGCTTAGGGAATGGCAAAATTACTGAAACTGGCTTTGAACTTGCAATCCTCCTGCCTCAGGATCCTAAATCACTGGGATTACAGGTGTGAGCCACCACGCCTGGCTCTCCCATTTAATTTTGATGGGAATTTCTCCCTATCACCTTTGTCACATTTTCCTGTGCCTTCTAATAAGGCATTATCTCATCTAAGATCAGTGATCCACGAAATTCCCAAAACAACATATCATTTTCAAAAATTTGCCAAATCTCATGCCAAGCATAGTGGCAGAATGTTTTGTAATCCCAGTGGCTTGGGAGTCTGAGGCAGAAGAATACCCAATTTAAAGCCAGCCTCAGCAACTTAGCGAGGCCCTAAACAACTTAGGAAGACCCTGCCTCAAAATCTAAAAAAAATTAAAAAGGGTTGGGGATGTGGCTCAGTCATTAACCAATCCACAATATAAATAAATAAATACATAAATCCAAATCTCTTCCTAACCCTTCTCAGCAACTTGTCTTTATATCAGATACTTTAAAATATTTTTTGCCAAATGCACCAAATGTAAATTGCCATTAGGAAGTTTAGAAGTAAGAAGGCATTTGGCTAAGATCCAGAAATTCTGAATCCTATTCTCAATCTGCTTGATCCCATTTGCAATACCTTCACCCTTGAGGTTTCTGGTAAAAACATGACTAGAGGAAAAGGCCAAGTACCTAACCACACTGTTAGGACATTCATTGCCTTTTTTACAAACTCCGAAGTGCTCTGTCAACTAGGCTGGTCCACACAGAAGACTTGCCAAACTGAAGGCCTAGAAACAGTATCACTCGGCTCTCTTTTGCTGTTCTTTCCTCTCCTAAGCCTAAGCCAAAGAACCTCAGCTAATGAGGAAGAATGGGTAGTCTAGCAATACATGAAGAAAAATTAAACCAGTAGAAATATTCAGCCCAGAAATCCATGTAGTTCTGAATACCATTAACTAAAAAAAATAAAAAAATAAAAGTCCATTGACAACTTAAAAAAATTTTTTTTAAATGAGAAGCTGGTAAAACATTCCATTCTAGGCCAGAGAACAGAAAACGTAATAATGTTATTATTTATAGTAAAATTATAGATAGAGAAACCAGAATTCCTCATGTAATATAAAGCAGGTAAGTGACCAGTAACTGGAATCAAAGGGCAACTTGACAGCACCAAATATGAAATGTTAAAAGAAAGGGATGCCAAGTGCTGTGGCACACTCCTGTAATCTCAGAAACCTGAGATGCTGAGGCAACATCACAAGTTCAACTCTGGGCAACTAGGCAACTCAGTGAGATACCCTCTCAAAAATAAAAAAGGCTCAGGAGGCTGAGGCAGGAGGACAGCAAGTTCAAAGTCAGCCTCAGCAATTTAGCAAGATCCCTCCTCAAAATAAAAAAATAAGAAAGGCTGGGAATGTGGCTCAGTAGTTACATTCCCCTGGGTTCAATCCCTGGTACCAAAAATAAACAAAACAAAAAATTTTAAAAGACTGGGGGTATAACTAAGTACCAAAACAACCCCCCCCCCCCAAAAAAAAGAGGGAGTATGCATAAAGCTTTGAAAAGCACAGAAATTTGAATTCCAATCCCAGGTCTAAAATTTTTTGGCTGAATAACCATTAATGAAATCTTTAATCTAACCCTGTTTCTCCACCTTTATAATAAGGTGTTCACATCAAAGGGCTCTTACATGGCGCACAGTAAATGCTTAGCATATGCTAGGGTTTTGTTTTTTTGGTGGAACTGGGGATCAAACCCAGGGCTTGGAGCATGTTGGATAAATACTTTGCCACTCAATTACATCTCCCGTCCTTTTTCATTTTACTTTGAGATAGTAAGTGCCCAGGGTAACCTCCAACTTGCCAACTTTCTGCCTCAATATCCCAAGTAGCTGGGATGACGTTGTGTACCACCACCCCCAGCTATGCTAGCTCTTTAGAAACATTACTAGAGAAGAAAAGCAATTTTCCATATTTAGATGTCTCATGTATTTCTTCAAATTTGAAAACCACTTGGGATATGAAATTGGAAAGAGATGGTACCAAACAAAAAGAGATTCAATATTAAACAGTGTCTAGGATTTGCTTCAAAATAATGCAGTGGGGATGAACAAGAACAGCCACTGGTGGATGTAGCTGGGTGTTTATAGTACTATTCTTTCTACTTTCATGTTATGTCTGAACTTTTCCAAAACGAGATTCCTTTTAAATTCCTTTCCCTTTAATTGATATGATTAAGAAAAAGTTCTAGCATCCTTCCAGTTTTGATAAACAATAAATTAAAAATGTGGGAAAAAAGGGTAGAAGAAAATAGAAGAATCAGTGGGTAGAAATAAAGGTAAATACCTAGAAAACAATCTGTACTAACTGGAAGAAGAGAGAGTATCTAGGTCAAAGTTCACAAAATCCAGTGGCTAACAGGTGCCTTAATCTCATGCCTTAATCCCAGCAACTCCAGAGACCAAGGCAGGAGCACAGCAAACTCAATGCCAGCCTCAGCAATTTAGACAGGCCGAAGCAACTTGGTAATAACCTGTCTCAAAAATAAAAATTAAAAAGGTTGGAGATATACCTCAGTGGTACAAAGCACTCTCAAGTATCCAAAAAAAAAAAAAAAAAAAAAACCCACAAATTCCCATACATTAGGAAGAATTTTTTTTTTTAATGTGAAAAATAAAGCATCATCCAATTGCATGTTTAAACAAAGTCAACAATTCCTTCCCGTGGGCTAAGAATATAGCTCAGTGGTAGAGCACTCTCCTAGTATGCACAAAGCTCTAAATTCAATCCCCAGCAACACAAAAATAAATAAATAAAATAAAGCTTTTTTAATAACCCACTCATTCTACATGTACCAGTGGAGCCGGTTACTTAAATCTAATATGAATTCTGCTGTCAAATGAAACCCATTTCTTTGTGGTAAAATCACATTTTTACAAGTGAGATTTTACTAAATAAGATACAACCTTACACAGAATCTTTTTTTTTTAATTTGTACATTATAATCACACAAATATTACTGATTGATTGATTTTGCAGTATTGGGGACTGAACCCAGGGGTACTCTTATATCCCTGACCCTTTTTATTTTAAGACACGGTCTTTATAAGTTGCCAAAAAGATCCTTTTAATATTAATTTCTCTTTCCCTTTCTATTGTAAATTTAGAAGAGGTAAAGGATACTTTTACTCTCTGCAAACCTCTAAAAAATTAACTACCAAAAAAAATGTATGTGATAACCATTTATTGATAATGATAAAATGATTCAGATTTTATCAAAAATAAGCTTATCATAAGGTTGTCTTGCTCTTACAATTTAAAAATGCACATTAGATAAAACTAGATCCTTCAATTATTCTGAGTTATAATAATATCATTGCAATAAGGGCTTTAAAACAAATACCAGTTTTACACCTGTAGTTTCATCGGCTTACATGATAATGAATTCAGAAAAAAAAAATGCTTAATTTATATATTAAACTAATTCTTTAACAAAAAATAGATTTTAAAATGTAAAACTTGGGCTGGGATTGTGGCTCAGGGGTAGAGCACTCACCTAGCATGCGTGAGGCACTGGGTTCGATCCTCAGCACCACATAAATATAAAATAAAGACATTGTGTCCACCTATAACTAAAAAATAAATATTTAAAAAAATGTAAAACGAAGTGAATATAAAAAGATAAAAATCATTACAAGCTGCCCATCATTACTGAATAACTTCCCTAACTTGCCCTTTATAATCCATTAAGCAAAGGATTTGTATTCTCAAACAGATTTTGCTACGTACTTCACCATAAAGCTTAATTTCATCCTTAAGACATCATTCTCAAACAGATTTTGCTACATACTTCACCATAAAGCTTAATTTCATCCTTAAGACATCATTACACCTGATACTCTATGAGAGATCAAATCTAACCAATTCAAAAATCAGAGAAACCAAAATAAAAACAAAATTCAAAACACCCCTTTGAAACAGTATAGGTTAGCAGAAAACAAAATCATACAGTTAATTTGCCATTAACTATATAACTTGCCAGATTTCTGGATTAATGAAATGCAAATAAGGGCTTAGGGAGGTAACTCAGTTAGTATAGCACTTGCCTAGCATACACAAAGCCCTAGGTTCAATCCTCAAAACCACCTAAATAAATATGTAAGCAAAATATAATCTTAGATTCTAAAAATACTGTTACAGTGTAGAATTTTCTCACTACTAGAATTCTTACTATTTGAACTCAGAAAAAATAGATTCAAATGTTTGTGATACAGCAATGTAAAGGTATCCTTCTCCAAGCAAACCCTTGTTATTTACTATCCAAAACTCAGGCATAAAACAGATTTGAACAATGTGGTATACACTACATTATCTGTGATATTTAAACTCTATATCTGTGACATACAATGGTAGGAATTTAGATTTGGATAGAAAGATGTGTCTGTATTATTACACAACTCTATCAAATAACTAATTAATAATACATAGAACAGATATTTAAACAATCCTTTCTTGAATAATTATGTTACTCTCATCACTCCATTACTATATCCATTATTCCCTTCGAAAGATATACTGCAGTTTAGCTTTCATTACAGTCTATCTGCTTACATATTGATTTGTAATATTTTGCAAACTGGGGTATGAAGAGAAAAAATATTTGTAAAACAATATACTGATGAAGAGTCTAGTATTCCGAAAATAAAGAATTCTTACCACTCAGTAATAAAAATATATAAATAAGCCAACTGAAAACCTGGCAAGAAATCTGAACAGACAACATTTCCCCAAAGATGATATACAAATGGCCAACAAATACAAACATGCTTAATATCACCAGTCATTAGGGAAATACAAGTCAAAATCACAATGAGGTAGCACTTCATACTCATCAGCGTAGCTATAATAAGAAAGAAAAAGAGGGGTAATATAAAGTGTTAGAGAGGACATGGAGAAATGAGGACCCTCAGAAAATGCTGATAGGAATCTACAGTACTGCAACACTTTGGGAAATGATTTAGCAGTCCCTCAAAAAGTTAAAAACATGGCTAGGAATATAGCTAAGTGATTGAGCAGTTGCCCAGCATGTATGAGGCCCTAAATTTAATCCTAACACTGCCAAAAAAAAAAAAAAAGCTAAAACATAAAATTACCATATGACACAGCAATATTATCCTAAGTATAAACACAGAGAACTAAAAATAAATGCCCACATAAAAACTTACACAGGTGTTCATAGCTTACACAGGTGTTCATAGAAGCATTATCGTAACAGTCAATAGTGAAGAGTCTCCAAAAACTGGAAACAACCAATGTTCACTGACCAATGAATGGCTACACAAACAATAGTATGTCCATACAATGCAGCATTAATTTGTCATAAAGGGAATAAAACTGCTGATAATTGTTACAATTTTGGATGAACCTTAAAAACAGTATGCTATGAGTAGGAAGTCAGACATTAAGGGCCACATAATGATTTCATTTACATAAAATACCAGACTAAGGCTGGGGATGTGGCTCAAAGGGTGACCATGCACGGGGCAGTGGGTTCGATTCTCAGCACCACATAAAAATAAAGATGTTGTGTCCACCGAAAACTAGAAAATACATATTAAAAGAAGTTCTCTCCCTCTCTCTCTCAAAAAAAAAAAAAAAAAAAAAAAAATACCAGACTAGAAAAATCCACAGAAACAAAGTAGATTAGTGGCTATCAAGACCTGGGTCATAAAAGTATTGGGAAATGACTGCCTTTAGGTAAGAAAAGTTCTGAATTAGTCATGATACATACACAACTTTGTCAATACAACTAAAAATCACTGAATCACATACTTCAAAAAGGTGAATTTTACAGTATGTGAATTATATCTCGATTATAAGAAGAAAAAATTCAAGATATAGACATCTTATAATGGAATTATCCCCAAAGCAATATGCAAATGCATGGAATAGTAAAAATAATTTTTAAATATCTGCAGATAGATTAAAAGATACTTTGTACAGTAGTGATATTAAGTTTTTAACTTGAAACCACAAAAAGTAGTTTTTCCCATCTCAAGATCCCACACAGCAGATGGATAGACATCAAAAAAAGGTAAGAATCAAAAGAGAGATTCAGAGGTACATCAAAATACATCAAACCCATTTGCTGAGCTTTCAGAGCCAGTTTGCAAGCCAAGCAAGAAAACCAATCTCATTATTTAATATATACCTTTATCTGCCATACTATGCAGCAGATACTTTTTGACTGTTTCCAAATAATCAATTCAACCTATAAGGATGAAAATCTGCCAAGACTAAGGATATTCAAAGAATGAATATGCCATTGATTTTAAGCAATTCTAAAAGAATAAATGCAACAGTACCTAGGGAATAACCTCCAAATGAGCTTACTTCAAATATAGTACTATTGTGGATAATTTTGTCCCTATCAAGATGGCTTCAAAACAACCTGTTCATTGTAGAATTCCACAATGGAATTATAAAAGAAAGCAATGTGATAAAAACTGCAAGTTGCCTAACAAGGTCTCCCCTTTTTAACCTGCATTTGAAAAATTTATAACCTAACTTTACAAACCTGTAGCATCTCCATGCCCTGTACACTAATCACTGCAGCTTAAACCGACAACTCATTGCTATTCTTTTCCACTTTTGCTCATGCTACTTCTCATGAATGGAATTCTTTTAACATATTCATCAAAAGTAAGCAAAAATTTGTCACCTTCCTCAAGAAGCCTGCCTTCATCATCTCAAGACATTTCTCTCACTTCTCAATATGCCAGCGCTTGCCTGTACTATCATATAGCACATTTTTGCTTTGTACAATAACTGAATACATTACATTTCCTCTAAGGCCTACAAGTTCCTGAAAGTTAGTGCAATTTCCCCAATATCTTTGCCCACAATGCCTGGTAAAAGATGGATGTTTAACAAATACTTAAATGAACTAAGCACTTATAAAACTGCCTTTCATTCCTAAAAACATTAATTCAAGTAGCTAAATACTAGGCAGGTGCTCAGAAGTGGCAAGTTTCCAAAGACAGCAAATAACCAATTTTCACTTCATAAGAAATTTCTGGCCATACTGTGTAGCCCTAGCCCCATTATGGCTAAAAACTGGCATTCAAATGTTTCCTAGAATTGCCCCAATTATAAATTTGAGGGAATCAGAATAATTTGAAATACCTTTATATAAGTCAAAAAGACTGACCCTGTTATTGTTTTTTTAGCCAATCTAAAGCTAAACTAAAATCACAACTTTCCCCACACTGGGAAAAGCTTGAGAATAAGGGTGAGGAGCAGCCAAGCAATAGGTTACATCACATCAGAGAAAGCCTAGATCTTCCTAGAATCTTGTAGGTAATATTAAGTCCCATAGGATTCCTCAATAATCACCTCATAACCAAATACCCATCTTGATCATAATCACTGTGTGAACCCACTTAGCATTTCTAATAAAAAATGCTCAAAAAGTATTGGAGTATTTCAGATTTCCTGAGTAGGGATGCTCAACCAGTAAAATCTATTCAAACATTCCAAAATCTGAAAAACTCTGAAATCTGAAACACTTCTGACCCCAAGCACTTCAGATAAGGGATACTCATATTCAACCTGCACTAATTCCAGTTCAACTAAACAATCTGGAATCAGCAACTAATCCTCCACTACCAACATTGACTTGTCTTCCCCACATACCCCCAAAAAGAAGTAGAAAGGAAAATTAGATTTTGGAAATAATTAAGAATTCCTTTTTAGCTGGGAGCAGCGGTACACTCCTGTAATTCTAGAAACTCAGGAAGGCTGAGGTAGGAGGATTACAAGTTCAAAGCCAGCCTCAGCAACTCAGTGAGGCCCTACACAATTTAGCAAGACCCTATCTCAAAAAAAAAAAAAAAAAAAGAGGGGACTGGTGATGTGGCTCAATGGTTAAGTGCATCTGGATTCAATCCAGAGTACACCCCCAAAAAAATTCATTTTTAATCCAAAGAGTGCTATAAATTAACTCATTTAGGAACTAAAAAATCCCAAAGTATTTAAAATAACCAGCCAAGACAATCAGAAGATTAACTATTTCAAATCCGATCCCATTAAAATAAAAAAGGAATCATTACATTTGATAGTAAACAGCACAGTTGCCTTTTGGACTACAAAAGGATCACTGCCACCCCTTTTAAATATAAACTTAATACAACTAATTTACTTAGAATGCTTCTCTCAAAAAACTAAATTTCATATAAAAGGAGAAAATGTGCGGTGAAATTGATTTTAGTTAAGAGACTATCAATATATGTTTAAGACTAAAATACCACTCTGCACTCTGGACTCCAAAACGTCCTCAACTCTACCTGGAAAGTGGAAATTTGGGAGTTAAAAGTATACTTTAAGAAAACTGATCACCAGATTGAACCTAATTTTGCTATTTAATTGCGATATTTACAGAGGGATTTTATAAGTCACCAAACAAAACAAAACACTATCAAGCAATAGTAACTGACCACTAATGCTAGCAATGACATACTTTTTTAAAAAGTGGGGGGAGAGGGTGCCTGAGGCAGAAGGATTTAAAGCAAACAGAATTAGAATAAAATAAACAACTCATTATAACCATCTATACTAAAGCAAAGATAAGAAATCTTTAGGATTACAGTGTTCAAATTTCATAAACTTTTAAAAAACTAAAAGACCCTATTACACAAAACCACTTACAAAAGTGAAACACTACAAAACTAAATGTTCTTCAAAATAATTTTTAACATTTTATACTAATCCACAACGTGGAAAATGCACCAATTTTGTGTTTCTCAAAAATCTATATACTTCTTATATGATGGTGACAAACGACACATAAATCATAAGTGCGTAAACCAATTTAACATTTTAGCAAATATATATGACAGGTTTGAAAGAATTAAACAAGCAGAGACAGCACAGTAAAAATGAGAACTGATAGCCAAAAGGCTGTGTATTTCCTGGAGGGCAGAGATAGGCTTGAATTGGCAGGAGAGGAATTTTTAACATATGTTCACAAGACAAATCATACCAAAAAAAGCTGTTCATGCCTTTCTTATTTACACAGGCATGAATTTTAAAATGTACTTTTAACCTTTGGACAACCAAAGTGATATCAGATACCTTACAGCATTGTTGCCTATATGAATTTTGATGTTACAGACTAAATCATTAACAAAATTCACCTTATACATTTCCATAAAGAAACACTGCAGAAATGTAGTAAAGTCTTATATTCTCAAAGTAAAGGATACCTTATTTTTCACTTGTTTAAAGTTTCAGTTTTGCTTTTTAATCTATTATAGAAAAACATCCCTTGTGGGACATTGTAAAGGGCAGACCCTCCTGTCAAGCCAGAAGGCTCAAACACAAAGACTGAGCTAACCAAGTGCTGTAATTCTTCCAAACTGAGCCTCTCCACACCCCCTCCACCCTTCCCCCCAACAGATATGTCTATTAAATCAGTGTCTGTTCTCCCCCTCGCACAACAAAGAGAACTTCTCACCGCATGAAATTGCCGCTGAATGGACACCAGAAAGCAGGATTTGCATAATTCCTTCCAACGAAACCCCGTCGGGAAGGAGGGTAAGAGGGGCCCAAGCGAATGGACAGAATCGCCCAGATTCTGTTGGGGAAGAACTGGTTCCCAAGAATACTCTTCACAGGGTGGGGGTGCTGAAATTCTGGGCCTCCCCGAGGGCTGGGCGTGGGGGACAGAGGACGAAAAGAGGGCATTTCCCCACACATCAGCAGCACCGAGGCAAGACGAGGAAATAACAATGCTGAGGACAGGAGAGTCAGACACAAGGATGGACTGGGGCTAGGGGCGGCGGGCGGAGCGGAGACACCACACCGGCCACTTACTTTTTGGAGGGGGGTTAAATATATGAGTTAAGCCCTTATGGTCCCGCCGGCCGCCGCACAGAGGGAAACGGGACCTTGGAAGAGAAAAACAGACAAAACACACAGTGTGAGAGGCGCAGCTCGGCCGCCCGGCCCCTCCCGGGGCGCCCCCGTCCACATTCCCTCCGGCCCGCGGGAAAAAGCCACCCGGGGGGCGTCAAGGACC
>NW_025999999.1:2844134-2877133 GCF_001458135.2 Marmota marmota marmota | reverse complement strand
ACCCGCCCGGCTGCGAATTGCAGTCCGCCACTGCGTCCGCCGCTGCCTCCGGCCGCCTGGAAAGCCTCCTTCCCACGGCCAGAATTCGGCCCCGCGCCGCCCTCGCTCTGTCCCCCAAGGCCACGGCTGCTCCTTCCTTCCCTGGGGCTTTTTGTTTTTAAACCTGCCCCATTTATCACTTCCAACCTGCCTATCGCCCGACACCAACTGTTGCAAGTTCCATACAACTGCTTCTCTGAACTTCTCGGTCGAAACTCCTTCTCCCAGGAGCCTGTTTAAGCTGTAGAAATAGGAATAAATGCCCGGATGCCAGTGGAGGCATTCAGTCCTAAGGTTTTCAAAGGTTAACTAGGTACATGATATTATATCATTCAAAGACTTAGCCAATATTCGTGAATACAGTAAAAACTGGAAATCAAACTTATTTTTAAGTTAAAAAACCCAAGAGGTTCCTACTAGCAGGACTGATCCTATGTAAGATTCTCAAGAAAGTGTAGGAAACTGCTGAAGTAAAGATGAATCTCAAAAGTAGACTCCAGTGTACCTATAGCAGACTTTTGGAAAATGTCCTAATTTCTGATTTCATAAAAAGACTCAGAAATATTTTCGATCAGGAAGAATTTCCAGGTGCCTTCTAAAATAAGCAAATCACCCTGCACAGGACACTATCTGTTCTATTTAAACATAATGCTTGTCTTAATTACCCATTTGAGAGAGAAAAGAAAGATAGGAGAACTAACGGGGAAAGAAAAAAAAAAACAGAACGATATCTCTATACCAACTGCCGTAGTATCTTAGGACTCAGACCTCTTCCCCAACTTTACACTCCTGCTTTTAGATATTTGAATTTGAAGACGTAATTACTGTGGAGGATACAGCAAAGTCGTTAGATACTTGATATTAAGGATCCCACTGATGTATTGATTTACCTCTTTTCTAAGTTAGTGGTTTTGATTCTCTGAACCAGGCATTTGAGGAACGGTTTCTCTATCCATAATGTATGGATATTATGGGCCGATGTTGAGTAGGAGGGGTTTGAGCTGTATGAATAGAGGGCGCCTTTGTCCCCCTCCCCCATCTTAAAAACAAGGATCTTTGACTAATTCTCTAAAGTCCACAATGTTTCATGGGTTTTAAGACTATTGCTAAATGGAGAAGCTATTAAGTCAGGAAGTTTCTGTGTACTTAATATCATCATCAGTGATGAGAGGACAAAAAGAACATGATATAAAAGATTGCTATGAATACCCATCTTTTACTTGTGACGGCAGGGCATCTTGTATCACCAACCTGAAACTTCCTATATTCACCGGTAGGTGGTGGGTTTGCTTGTAGCTTTCAAGCAAGTTTCTGCGGTAGTTGGAGGAAGTATGTTTCAGAAAGTTTTAAGTAAATAAACAACGTGTAACTGTTTAAAGAGAATTACTGATGAATGTATACCTTCCACTCAACCCAACTAATTTTCTTAAAAACAATCAAACCAAGGGTAATAATTCATAATCTCAAATGTAACAAATTCAGAGAATTCTAAAGGCTTTCAAAGATCAATTCTAAATCGAAGTTTGATGCCCCCATTGGAGGCATGGAATTGGAAGCCCTGACAATTAAGGTGACTTGACCAAGGTTAAATAGTTGCTAGATACAGAGAGGGCAACAAAAGTCTGGAGACAAGTTCTGATGCCCAACTTAATGCTATTACCACTATTCTACTTTGAATCTCAATTTCTGCTTCATTAATTTTAAGTTGGGAACCAACATATAGTTATCTCCTCACAAAGGCTTATTTGGAAGACAGGATGGCAGGTGGCAATAATAATAACTATCATTTATTGAGTAGCTACCATATGTTTAGCATTGCAGCATTATTTCATTCCATCTAAATAGCAGTGCTATGAAGTAGGTAATGTTTTACCACATTTTCCAGTAAAAGGATTCAAGACTCAAAGGAGGCATTAAAGACATCTGTCTGGGGCTGGGTTGGGGTGGGGAGTAGATCAGCAGTAGAGTGCTTCCCTAGCACATGTGACGCACTGGGTTTGATCGTCAGCACTGTATAAAAATAAATAAATAAAATAAAGGTATTTTGTCCATCTACAACTAAAAAAAAAAAAACGACATCTTGCCGGGCATGGTGATGCACACCTGTAATCCTACTGGCTTGGGAGGCTGAGACAGGAGGATCATGAGTTCAAAGCCAGCCTCAGCAAAAGTGAGGTGCTAAGCAACTCAGTGAGACCCTGTCTCTAAATAAAATACAAAATTGGGCTGGGGATGTGGATCAGTGGTTGAGTGCCCCTGGTACCAAAAAAATAAATAAAAATAAAGACATCTGTCCAAGGTCATATAGCTACCAAAAGGCAGGACCAGAATTCTAAAAGATCTCTGACTGCAACTCTCTAATTGTCTTGCTAGTAAGTAGAAGAAGGACTCTACAAGTTATATGATTCATTTAATTCCTTACCAGATGATCCATAAATGGTTGAACAGTTGAACAAACATTCTAAATTTTTATCAAATGTCAGGTAGTGTCCCAGGCATTGAGAGTACCCAGATAGATAGTAAGACATGATTTCTGATCTCTATTTGTTTTGGCTTCCCTGGAAGAGGGCCTGGTCTGTAAACTCTTTACTATTCTTGGAAGGGTCAAGCAATAAAACACAGCAGTAAAGAAAATAGGATCTGAAGACAGAGCTTGATTGGAATCCTGGCTGTATCTGTTCATGGCTGTGTGGCCTTGACAAATTAACTTTTCTGGTCATCAATTTTCTCAAGTGGAAAAGAGACTAATAAAAGTCTACAAGATACAGTTTGTTCGAAGGCGAAATGAAACAATCCATGTAGAGTCACTGACATATTGTTAGCATGAAAAGAGCATCAGGTCCCATGATTAGGCCTTGCTAAGCTCCTATGTGCTTTTCCAGTCTGCAGGACGACAGCAATCAAGGTGCTTGTGCAGTTTGGACTCAGTCTGTGAGAATATAAAGGAATGACAGCAGTGACCTGAGCCATGTTCTGTAGTTCTCACACTGGGCTCCAGGTGATAAGAAGAAATGGAACATAGAAAAAGAATATCTCAGAGACAGAAAGTAGATTCTTTCATTCCATGGGACTGATTAGTTGGAAATGTCATGTAGTAGGGCAATGGCCAACGATAAATGGGAGAATGAAATAGATTGAAGTCTTCTAAGAAGAAAACACATCTCAGAAGTTTTTTTTAAAAAGTAGTCAATTTCTAATAAATTCCAATAAGTAACAGATACTTTTGAAAATTTCATGGATTGTGTCATTTATTCTTGACAATAACTCCATCAATTATCCCCATTTTATAACAAAACACAGAGAGGTGATATAATTTGCCCAAGGTCACACAGATTGTGGGAGATTGCATTCATATTCAGGCAATGGAGGTATAGAGCCATCACACTTCTTTGTCTCCAGTGCTGGTAGGGGAAGTGAGACATAAAATGAGAAAAAGAGGGAAGCCATGTCAGTTGGTGGTTTGGCCTTTTTGGGGAACTACTCATGTAGGGTCTCTTTTTGCTTAGTAAAAGCACAGTTCCTCTCAGTCTGTCTGGGTGCCACTGCCTAAAAGATGTCATGGCTTTGAGCTGGGGTTGTAGCTCACAGGTAAAGCGCTTGCCTAGCCTGTGTGAGGCACTGGGTTCAATTCTCAGCACTGCATATAAATAAATAAATAAAAGTCCACCAACAACTAAAAAAAAAACAACTTATTTTTACAGTTTTATTGGGATATATTTCACAAACCATAATATTCACCCATTTGTTCACTTCAGTGATTTTTAGTATACTCACAGTTGTGCAATCATCACCACAATCACTTGTAGAGAATTTTCTTCACTCCAAAAAGAAACCCCATATCTCTTTTCAGCCACTCACCCTTCCCTAGCTACAACTAACTCACTACCTTCTATCTCTTATGAATTTTTTATTCTGAATATTTCAATTAAATGGAGTCAAACAATATGCTGTCTTTTATAATAATCAACTTTCACTTTGCATAATGTTTTCAAGATTCATCTTGTTGTAGAACGTGTCAGTGTTTACTTTTCATTGCCAAATAATATTTCAATGTATGAATATATGACATTTCATTTATACATTTGAGTTAATGGCTATTAGTTACAATGAATAATGCTGCTATGAATATTTATGTACAATTTTCATATAGACTTGTTTTTGTATTTATTTTGAAAATGAATATTAATATTTCATATTTATATTTAAATAATTTCAAATAACAGAAAAGTTACAAGAACTCTCATGTCTCCTTCACTCAGATTCTCTAGTTTTGAGTATTTTATATCTGCTTTCTCTCTCCCTATCTGTGTCTATATGGTTTTGTTGTTCTAATCTCAAATTCTTTTAAACAATCTGATAGAAAGCTACAGACTGTGTGCCCCATCACCCTAAATATTCAGCATATATACCAACAAAACAGACACCCTCCAGTATAACCATTATACAACCCTCCAAATGCAGAAATCAGCATTGATACAACATTAACATTTCACTCAACTATGTCCCAACTAATCCTAAGTCCTCTCCAGGTACTTACGGTGAATTTTGTTGTCATGTATTTCCAGATCTCCTTCAAACTGGAAAAGTTTCAGGGATGGAGACACAGCTCAGAGGTAAAGAACTTGCCTAGCACATGGTTCAATTCCTACGAATGCAAAAACAAAAGAACAAACAAAACTGGAACTGGAAAAGTTCCTTGGTCTTTCATGACTTAATAGTTTTTAAACAGTTCAGGTCTTGCATTCTACAGAATGATCTTCAACTGGATCCATTAAGTGTTTGCTTATGACTAGACTTAGACATACATTTTGGCAGGAAAACCACAGAAAAGAGGCTGGGTTCTTGTCAGGAGGTGCATGGTGTCAATTTTTGGCACCACTGTGATGAGAATTCTGCTGATCTGATCAAGTGGTTTTCTCACCATAAGAATCACCATTTTTTTCTTTTGTACTCTTGTGTATACACATACCTATATCTACATATATCTTTGAACATTAAAAACTGTGAGTTCACACTGACACATTGAATTCCAACCCAGCACTTCCAGATATTTGCAAACTTTTCTCACTCCATATTTTTAAATCCACTTCTGACACTGAGAAACCAAGCTTTCAAATATAAACATATGTTTATATTTACTTCAATATACTTATTAGCTTGATCCCCATATATGTAGCAATCTCCTAGCCTCACATAGCCCACTCCTATAGCTCCTTCCTCAGTGTGTCATCTATTTGGCCACCATCCAAATGTCATTTTTGTGGCACACTACTCCTTAGTGGAAGATAATTCTGCCCACACTGAATGATAATGCATTCTGTGCCATTCCAATCAAAATTCCAAAAAGAACTCAACAAACCCAAAATTTTGAAGAAAAGAAAAGGTCTATGAAGAATTGTGTCAATTTTTTAAAAGAAGAGCAAAGATAGGTATATTAGACACAGAAATGTGCAGCAAAGATCCTCTTTCAAGGAAGAACTCGCCACCTACCTGCAGGGAATGGGGCCAATACATGCCACCAGCGATCAGCTGCTTCAGTATCAGCCTCAGCTGCTGAGAACACTCTTGCCCAAGGAAGTCCTTCTAGAGCTTTCAGGATGTGGTGACTGAGAATGGGTATGGCCATTGAGTCTAATGCAGAATACTCTAATGGTTAATACCTGCTCTAAAATGCTTCACTATGTTGACTAAGTCTTTGTCAACCTGCATCTTAGTCCAGCTACTTTCTCTGCCCAAATCTGCTTCCAACTTTCTCTTTCATGTCCCTAAGAACACTTTTGTATCCTGTGATGGTTAATTTTATGTGTCCACTTGACTGTGTAATGGGATGCCCAGATATTTGGTTAAACCTCGTATCAAAGAGTGTTTCTGAAAGTGATTAGCATTTGAATGGTAAACTGAGTAAAGTACATGTCTTTCCCAATGTGGGTGGGCATCATGCAATCTATTGAGGGCTTGAATAAAACAAAAATGTGGAGGAGAGTTAAATTCATTGTCTTCCTGACCTCTTAAGCTGGAAAATTGATCCCCTGCCCTCAGCGCTCTTGGTTCTCAGGCTTTTCAGACTCAAACTGTAATGTACACCATTGGCTCCGGCCTTCCAGCCGCACCACTGGCTTTTCTTGGGGCTCCAGCTTGCAGATGCCAGATTGTGTGTCTTTTCACCTTCCATAATGACATGAGCCAATTCCTTATAATAGATCTCATTCTGGATCTTTATAGCCTGTTGGTTCTGTTTCTCTGGAGAACCTGTCTAATATGCATCCCAAAGTCCAACCCCAACTTCTGCTTCCAGACAAGGAGGAATTCATTCTACTGGATGTTATGATAGAAAGCCATAGCAATAAAGTTATCATGGTACTAACATAGGAAGAGGGAGATATGGAAAATAATATCTTTGTTATTGTGGGAACATTGTAAACTAGACCATATATATGTATAAAAGAATTTTATTGCATTAAAGTTAATGGTCTATAGAGGACATTATAGATTCAATTTAACAGATGCTTGAGAGGAAGGGAGAAAATATTTTCAACATCTAACCAGCAAGGAATTAATAGCCAAAATATGCAAGCAAATATTTCAAATCAAGAAAAATATGGGGGCTGGGGATGTGGCTCAAGCGGTAGCGCGCTCGCCTGGAGTGCGCAGGGCGCTGGGTTCGATCCTCAGCACCACATACAAATAAAGATGTTGTGTCCGCCGAAAACTAAACAATAAATACTTAAAAATTCTCTCTCCCTCTCTCTCTCTCTCTCTCTCTCTCTCTCTCTCTCTTTAAAAAAAATAAAAAAAAAAATATGGGCAACCCAACAAGAAAATGGAAAAGATCATAATCAGGAAATATAAGAATGAGAAAATGATATGGCCCACAGTGTATGAAGAAATGCTTAGTTTCACTAGAAATCAAAGAAAACAAAATAAAATTACAAAATGAATCCAAGTTGGCAAGGCCACTTAGAAGCAGAAATCCTTATGTGAGAATATAAATGGTGCTGCTACCATGGGAACAATTATCTGTTCAGGTCTCTGTAGCTTCCATGATCCAGAGTCTTAGATCCAGAGACAAGACTATAAATGACAGTAGTCTCTTAGGGCTATGATCCCAGGAAACCTCAATAGGGAGTGAGGAAGTGAGATGAGGAAGAGAAAGAAGTCAATTAGGGGTGAGTTATTAAGCAAATTACTAATGTGGGCACTAGAGTTTATCTCTCTAGGTAACTATAGGACAGTGTAGAATATGTGCTTCAGATGAACTCACTAAAGGCTGAGCGAGCTGGGGTATTTATAGAGATCCCCTTAGTCGTTGGGTGAGAGCTACTCTGAGTCCAAGGAAAGGATTAATTTCCCAGCACTTGTGCAAGTCTTGTTCATAGACAGAACAGTTCCAGAGATGCAGATGCTCGTAGATGGAAACCTTGGCCAGCTCTACAGCAAAACGGTGAGGTCCAAGGGCCTGAGTTGCTACATGTGTTACACCAGTAATCCCACTTCATGTATATAATCCTAGTGGCATACTGGTCCATAAAAGGATGTTAGTCAGGTATGAAGGTGCCAATTATAGCTGTGTTTGTACTGGTTGGGACCAAAGGCAACCTAGGTTGGGTAGAAGCTGCTATATTCACCGAATCCTGTTTTCTTCTCTTGGCACACTGGTGGACTACAGGAGTTACATGGAGATCTATGACCAAATTCTGGCCAATGGAGTGCCGGTATGAGTAAGGTATGCCATTCCATGCCTGGTCCCAAACAAACAAACATTTCACACAATTCTTTTTGGTCTCTTTTTTTCCATTCACTAGTCAAGGTGAGGGGAACAGGGCCTGGAAGATGGTAAAGCCATACAATAAAAGAATAAAAGTCTACATGAAGAAAAATTCCTTCCCCAATTCTCTACCATTCTACCTTGGACTGTCACCTGAGCATGAAACAAATTTCCATTGTTTTCAGCCACTGAAACGTAAGGTTTTTTTAATCCACCCTGACTACTAAGCTAAGGAAATGAATAATTTAAAATGTGATATATTATGGTTTAGGTATTAGGTATCCCCCAAAAGTTCAAATGTGAGAAAATATAAGAAAGTTTAGAGGTGAAATGATTGAGTCATGAGAGGTTTAACCTAATCAGTGCATTAATCCCCTTATAGGGAGTAACCGGATATTAACATAGGCAAGTGGGGTGTGTCTGGAGGAGGTGGGTCACTAGGGCTTGCCTTTGGAGTTTATATGTCCCTGGTGAGAGAACTCTTTCTCTGCTTCCTCATGTGATGTCCTGAGCTGATTTCCTCCTCCATGCCCTTCTTCATGATGTTCTGCCTCACCTAGGGCCCCGAAGAATCGAGCCAGCCATCTGTGGAATGAGACCTTGCTGGGAGCCATTAGCCAAGTAGGTATGACAATTTCCTTGCCAGCATATCCCATGTTGCTTAGTGGAAGGACTCGTGGAAATACGACATTTTGCAGTGACATTGCATGTAGGTGACCTTGCTCAAGGACCAGGGCGGATCCGGGTTTAGGGTGTTCCCGGTTTAGGTTCCAGGTTTAAGGTTTAAGGTTATTCCTGCTGGGAATAGAGCATATCCTGCTGCCTGAGTTCCCCTTGAGTTCTCAGGGATTCAGACAGTATTTTTTTGGGAGACAGAAGCCCAGTGGGGGTGGATTTGGGCAGAGAACGTGGATTTCCCCAGAACGTGATTGTAGACGGCTGGTGTGAGTTCGGGAATAAAGAGTTGCTGTTTGAATCTACAAGCTGTGTGGTGGCTCGTGATTGTGTGCCCAGCCAGACTGTGGCAAGACCTCTGAAACTGTGAGCCCCAAAATAAACTTTTCCTCCTCTAAAATTGTAAGGTCTTTTGGTCATAGAGTGGAAAATCTGCCTAAAACATGTGGAAGTGTCTTACAGAATATACTATGTAACACTTAGAAGAAATGAACTAAATGTACATATGCGAATGTGAATAATTTTTTTTTGATTTTTGAGTAGAAACATTAAAAAAAAGAACTCTGTTTTGTAGTATGAACATATCCAAGAACATGTATTAAGCACACTGGACTGGTAGTCTATGTTTGGAGGAGGGGTTAGAGAAGAAAAGTGGTGACGAGAAGAAAAAGGGAGAGGGGGTTAAAATAAGAAAGAAAACAGGAAAAAAAAAAAGATCCATTTTATACAGCAATAATAATAGTATGTCATGAATTGAGTAATACAATTAATTATATGTCTGAGTTTTTGTTGTTGTTATTGTTGTTTTGTTGGTGGTGGTGGTGTTACTTTTGGTACTGGGAATTGAACCCCAGAGGTGCTTTATCACTGAGCCAGTGGGGCTATTCCTGCAGCCCACTGAGCCTTTACCACTAAGTTGCCTAGTGCCTTGTTAAGTTGCTGAGACTGGCCTCAGACTTGCCATTCTCCTTCCTCTACCTCCCAAGTCACTGGAATTACAGGAATGCACCACTGCACCCGACTCTACCCGAGATTTTTAAAAACATACTATATTCAGCTAATAATAACAAATCTTTTCATTCAGACTCCTCTCATTACTTCACAAGTAATATGATAAATCATCTCTATTTGCTTGAAAATAAGTATTTCCCTTCTTCTGTTCCCATAATGCCTCTGTTTTATCACGAAGCACTCCAAACAAGAGGCAGGAATATATTCACAATTTATAAGGTACTTCTTTTTCTCCACTCATAAAGTTTCACTAATCTGTGTTGGGTTTTCTCCTTAGAGTCTAATTCCCACATCTGGCTTTGGGAACTTATGACTCCTCAAATGTGGAGAAACAAAAACCAGAGAATACCAACAGTCTGGAGCCAGCTCAAATCGTTGGGCAGTGAGACTCATAGGTGAAGATAAGAAAACAAAGCGCAGCTGGAGAGCCAGGAGGTAGGAAGTCACACAAGAATAGGACAGTTACTCTCTCTGGTTCCGTGTCTATCTGGTTCCTGAAAGGGCCACAGAAATGGCAATCAGGCAAGGTCAACAATAGGCAAAGTAAAGCACTCCTAATCTAGATCCTCAGGGCTGGGCATCTAGAGGGATGTCCTCCTTGTACACAGATTCTGCTGTCCCTTGTAGGAGTGGGAAGCAGCCTTGAAGGGGTGGAGTTGCTCTGGATATGAATCTAACTATCTTTTACTCCACTCCTCCAATAAAATTCACTATATGCACAATTTATTCAAAAATCTCCTGCTGACATGTGATACATCACCTCCGGTAGTCTTGAGCTTTTGTTAAAATTGTGTACCTAGCTCATCAAATTTCATTTCTTTGTTCTTTCAAAGTAGAATAGAGGCTATTAAAGTCAGATGTGTCCAGACTGGCATGGTTCCTTTCGATAGCTGAAGCCATACCAAGAGAAGAGACTTTTGATGGATTGCAAAAGTGTGAGAAATAATTCTGGAAGGCATACTCTGCAACTCAGTTGCATGACTTTTCTTTCTGTCTCCCAGCTTCCTACTCATCCTCCATCATACTCCTACGTTAACCTACAGGTTCGCCACCTTAGCTCTTCTTCCACCTTATGGGCTTGAACCCCAGGTTTCATATTTTCTTGACCTCTCTGAACTTCAGTTTGCTCATCAGAAAAATGGGGCAAATAATAATACCTACCTCACAGGGTTGTCGTGAGGATTAAATGAGATACTCCATGTATGCGCCTATCTGACACACAAGGCCAGGGACTGTTGATATTGTTATTTCAGTAATTCATTCATGTCAGATTGATTTCTCCCACACAAAGATACTAAAACTGTTCCTAAAAACCATGCCAGTGTGACTATTCCTGCAGCCTATATCACCTATTGACTTGATTGGGTCTTATGGTAAAAATCTTAATATTTTATCTGAGTATAAAACGTAGCCAGGCACAGTGGTGCACGCCTGTAATCCCAGAAGCTTGGGAAGCTGAGACAGGAAGATTGCAAGTTCAAAGTCAGCCTCAGCATCTTAGTGAGACCCTAAGCAACTCAGCAAGATCCTGTCTCTAACTGACATGTAAAAAAGGGTTGGGGATGCAGCTCAGTGGTTAAGTGCTCCTGGGTAAATAAATAAAATAAAATACATATACCCTCTTCCTTAGAACTGTCACTTCTAAGAATTTAACAAGGACATAAAGATAAATGTACAAAGAAAATTTTAAGTGGAAAAAATGAAAGCAAATAAGCCACCATGTGTGCTCATTCAATAAAATACTAATTAGCTGCTAAAAAGAATGAAATAGATCAGTATATAGATGCAATACCGATCTACAATATATTTTTAATTTTTTCAGTTGTAGATGCACACAACACTTTAATTTTATTATTTATTTATTTTTTAATGTGGTGCTGAGAATGGAACCCATTGCCTCACGTGTGCTAGCCAAGCACTCTACCACAGAACTACAACCCCAGCCGGACAATACATTTTTAAATGGCAAAAGAAAGCCATTTATGCATAGTAGGACTGGAGATGTAACTCCATAGTAGAATGCTTGCCTAGTATGCATGAGGCATTGGGTTTAATCCCCAGCATTGCCAAATTAAAAAAAAAAAAAGGAAAAGGAAAAGTACACATAGTATAATATGATTTGATTAAAAAATTTAAACATACACACACACACACACACACACACAGAGTTATGTTATGTTCTAAACATTTGTGCTCCTCCAAAATTCATTGTGGTAGTATTAACAGGTAGGGCTTTTAAGAGGTGATTAAATCAGGAGGGCTCTGTCCTCATGAATGGGGCCAGTATTTCTTCTATAAAAGAGGTTAAAGGGATGGCACACATCTGGAATCTCAGGTACTTGGAAGACTGAGACAGGAGAATTGCAAGTTTACAGCCAACCTGGGCGACTTAGCAAGACCCTGTCTTAAAAATGAAATAAAAAAGGCTGGGGATATGGCTCAGTGATAAAGTGCCTCTAGGTTCAATTCCCAGTTCCAAGGAAATAAAAGAAAGAAATGACAGTGCCTGACTTTTTGAAGAGGTGTTTCACTGAAGAATCACAAATAAAGAAAATATCAATAAGAATTTACTTTTGGAAAAAAATATAGATTGGTTAACAGAATTACTAAATATATTCTAATGCTTTATCATCTTTGAAGAATAATGGTTGTATTGCCGGGTGTGGTGGTGCATGTCTGTAATTCCAGTGGCTCGGTAGGCTAAGGCAGGGAGATTGCAAGTTTGAGGACAGTGTGGGAAATTTAGCAAGACTCTGTCTCCAAATTTAAAACAATAAAAAGGGCCAGGGATGTGACTCAGTGGTTAAGTGCCCTTGGGTTCAATCCCTGGTGCCTAATAATAATATAATAACATGATTGTATAAATCATGTAGAGTATCAAAGACTTGGTGGTTAAGCATTTGTTAAATGCCAATAGCAATGAGTTTAATTTGTATAGACTAAAGGGAAGTTCAAAGCTATCTTTTAGTTACATTCTGAGCCACATTAGCATTACCTTGACTCATGAGGCACTATAGTGGAAAAAAAAATGAAAACCAAAGTATTGGCATCTCTCAAGTTTAAATTCTTCCACCTACCTGCTATGTGACCTTGAATAAGGTATTTAAAATCTGTGTACATTATTTTTCACATGTCTCTAAAACAAGATTTGAAAAATAGTACACACCTTGTAGAATTGTTTTAAGTATTAAATGAAATAAGGCAGGTAAAAAAGTGCTCAGCTCATGATTTGAGTTAAATAATAGCTCTTATCGTTCTGCGAATTCGTATCAGTTACTCTGATTTTTTTCCTGATAGATACTTACATGTCTATATTTTCTCCTTTCAAGGAACCTAATGAAGATTGCCCACAATTGTGAAACTTCCTGAGGTCAAAGTTGACAGATCATTGCATAAGGAAGGAGCAGATGTGAATTCTATGCCCAGATCTCTCTTCTCTGCTCCCCCACTTGAAGTTGCTCTAAATCTCTGATGGACTCTGCACCTTGCCTGTTCACACCTGGGAAAATCAGATGGGGATCTGCTACCCAGACAATTGGGTAGCTGGCACATAGCAGGCCCTGAATATCCCATCTTTTAAAAAATTAAACAAAAGCAATTTAAAGCTGTTGCTCAGTGAGGAGGAGTTGATTTTGTAAGATGGGGAGATTATCAGAAATTTTGAAACATGCATTTTGCTAAAGCTCTGTGAGGACATTTTAAGTACTTTCTGCAATTTCTACCATACTTTCTTACTTAAAATAAACATTTCTATAAGGACTTCTTTTGGTTTAGACACTTCCATTTTGCTTAACTCAGATGCATTTTATAACTTTTCAGGCAGAAAAATTATAATGGAAATTTTCCATGGAAACAGCTTTTGATTGCTTCCTAGCTATAAATAACTCCTTCCTATATTCCTTTAAAAATTACTCCTTTTGGTCACCTAACATAGACTATAGCAAGCTGTTTATCATTTTTTTCTGAAAACTAGAAAAAAATCACATGTTCAGGTAAATAGAGATCTGGATAAATTATGATTCTGAAGACTATGGAAAAGACACTTGTTCACTTCTTTGAAAAACTAAAAGATCTACTCCACTTTTCTATTTTTTTTTGAAGCCGATTATGAACATTTGTATTTTCCCAACAAAACTAACCATTTCCACACAATGCAAAAATGTATGGATGTAGAAGAGTAATGTCAGTGAGAATGGCCTCAGAGGTAGCCCCTCCATGGACACATCAAGAAATCAAGCAGAAACATTTATAACTAATCTTGTCTGAATTCTGAAAAATAGTCAAAGATTTACAACTGCTAGGCAAATTCTGAATCGAGTAAAAAGCAACCAAAACATAGTAGTAAAACTTTTTGCCATTTTTTCCCTTGACTTTGTTCTATACAAATGTTCATAATTGGCTTAAAGAAAGACAGAAAACTGGAATAGACCAATCAACAAAAGAGATTGGGGAAAAAAACCCATCAGCTGAGTGTGGTGTAATTTTAGTGACTTGGGAGGCTGAGGCAGGAGGATTGCCAGCCTTGGCATCTTGGTGAGATCCTGTCTCAAAATTTAAAAAAAAAAATTTTTAAAAAGCTGGATTTGTAGCACAGTGGTAAAGCTTCTAGGTTCAATCCTCAGTACAAAAAAAAAAAAATCATGCTGAAGATACATGGATGGAACCAGAGGACGATATATTAAGCAAAATAAGCTAAACACAGAAAGGCAAATACTGCATGTTGTCACTCCATGTGTAGAAACCAAAAAAGTTGATTTCATAAGAGTGGATAGTGTTCACTAGAGGTTAGAAAAGGGAGAGGAGAGGGGTACAGAACAGGATCAGATAAAAGATACCAAAATAGAGTTAGATGGGAGGGGTGTGCACTAGTGTTCTCTAGCACAGCCACTCTAGTTTACAACAGTTTCTTACCTGTTTTGTAAAAAGCTAGAAGAAAGAAAATGGAAGATTCCCAACACAAAGAAATGATAAACGTTTAAGGAGATGGAAAAGCTAATTACCCCGATTTGATTGTTACATCTGTGTACATGTCTCAAATTATCACACTGTACCCCATAGATATGTTCACTTAAACATTATAAGTAAATAATGATGTAATAAGTAAATTATAATAATGATATATATGTCTTCCTCCTACATCCCCCCCCTTTTTATTTTTATTTTTTTGCCATTGGGGATTGAACTCAGAGGCACTAAACCACTGAGCCACATCCCTAACCTTTTTTTTGTATTTTATTTAGAGACAGGGTCTCACTGAGTTGTTTAGTACCTCACTTTTGCTGAGGCTGGCTTTGAACTCCTTATCCTCCTGCCTCAGCCTCCAGAGTCGTTGGTATTTTAGGCATGTGCCACTGGGCCCAACGCTCCTACATCTTCTCAAAGCAGCTTATATCTTAACTAGTCAATTCATTCTATTGTTATTTGGGAAAATAACTCATAAATTTAAAGTTCCACTTATATAATTTTGCATACAGTTTTATTCTTAAAATGTCTTTACAGTGCTGTAGTCAATATGAGTGTGCTGTGGGGCTCTTATTTTTTATTTTTGGTTAAGCTTACATTAAATGTAAATCATCAGATTTCATGGGCTTATCATTCTAACTGGCTAGGTCATTGCTCTATTATATTGATTTAATATAATCTCTGAATAGCTAAGATTAAGGACAAATTAAATTTACTCAAGTTCAAATTTAAGGTTTCCAGATTTTAATGTGAACCAGTCCAGTTTTTCACTACTTTTTTCCTAAGTTATAGTATAATTTGGCATTTGGGGATATTACTAATATTTTATGAGAAAATTTTTTTTAAAATACTTAAATCAGAGCTTTTCAGTTATGTCCTTGCAGTATCTCTATTTTTATCTAGAGATCATCTCTTTCCTGATTATAGAAATAATATGTAACTGGAAAACTTCAAATCAGAGTGAACCATATAAAGTAAAAAAGGTAAGTACCCCATAATTTAAGCCACAGAAAGTTAACACATTTTATCAGTTTGGAGATTATGTCTTTATACATTTTCCAGGTACACATACAGACATGCACCTCATTTATTTAACAATAATTTTGTTACTATTTGTTACTAGCGTCTATTACATGCTAGGGGCAGTTAAGAGGCTGTTGTAACTCGGGCAGGAGCTCATGGTGGCTTGAAGTAGGCAACAGTGGTGGGGAGAAGTGGCTGGATGCAGGCTGTGTCTTAAAGATACTGCTGACAGGACTTGTTCTTCAACACCATTTGAGAAAGAAAGCAATCCAGGGTGGCTCTCAGGTTTTGAGTCTGTAGAACTGGGGAGATTTTTCACAGTGGAGACCACTGGTGACTTTGACTGTCGTGAGCCAGCCATGGGCTGTGTGTGTGAGCTATGCACATTTGAGCATATGAGGGAACTGGGCTGGCGTGGCTGCCTGATTGGGCTGTGCCATATATCTGTCCTTTTGGCTCCCTCTGCCTTTGATCCCACACAGCATCGGAGGTGGGTGTGGCTTTCCAAGATGTCAGTCAATCTGCTGACCGCAAGACATCACCAAGCAACCCCCTGAAACCGAATCCCTTGCCTTATTTGGGTTGAACTTTCTCCAATATCTTTTCCCCCAATAAATAAATAGGGTTTCAGGCGTGCTCTCTGTCTCTGTTTTGTCTGCCTCTCTTCCCACCCTAGTGGGGGCTGGGACAGAGGAGCCGCCACTGAACCTCAAGAAAAAGGTATTTTCTCTGTCTCTGTGAGGTTATTTAGTGCCAGCCCAATTCACCTGAAGTGACCTTGACTGATTTAGTTGTGAGTCGTGGCATTTGGCAAAGGTGATTTCAGTGAAATAGTGGGGTGGCTTGATGGGAGAGTAAAGGAGTAGAGACGAGAAAAATAAACGATTCTTTTGAAGAGCTTTGCTATAAGGCAAAGCAGTGACATGCAGTGGTAGCTACAAATGGATGCAAGTTCGAGAGCGATGTTGAAGATATATGTATAAAACTAATAAAGATTATTAAAGAGTAATCTATCACATTTTGAAATATACAATACCTTTGACCCAGCAATTTGATTTCTAGGAGATAATACAGTGTGTGTGTGTGTGTGTATGTGTGTGTGTATGTGTGTGTGTGTGTGTGTGCAGTAAAGATTTATTGTTCACAGTGCTGGGCGTGGTGGCATATACCTATAATCCCAGCTGCTTGGGAGGTGGGGGCAAGAGGATGTCAAGTTCAAAGCCAGCCTGGGCAACTTAGTGAGGCCCTAAGCAACTTAGCAGGATCCATACTCAAAATAAAAAATAAAAAATAAATACAAGTGGCTGGGGATGTGGCTCAGTGGCTAAGCACTGCTGGGTTCATTCTCTCGTACCAAAAATAAATAAATAAATAAATAGATAGATAAATAAATAAATAAATAAAGATTGATTTATTTCTCACAGTTTTACATGCTGGGAATGTGCAAGATCAAGGCCCACCCAGACTTGGACTTTGATGAGCTTCCTACTCTCTGCTTCAAAAATGGTGCTTTCTCCTTGTATCTTGACATTGGTAGAAGGAGCAAAAGGATCTCCTCAACCTCTTTTAAAATTTTTGTTATGGGGTCTCGCTAAGATGGTTAGGGCCTCACTAAGTTGCTGAGGCTGGACTCAAATTTATTATCCTCCAGCCTCAGCCTCCTGAACCACTGGGGTTGCAGACTTATGCCACCCAAATCAGTAACTACAATAGGAACATCAAAAGAAAACCCAAAACAACCATGACACTAGAGTGAAACTAGAAAAACTATCCCATTCATAACTAGCAAAATCAATTTCAAAACAAAGTAATTATTAAATCAATCTCATTTGTCAGGTTAGCAAGTGTCATACAACCAAAATAGAGAAGCAGGATCTTACCAAGTACTTGTGATGGCAGAAATTTGAGCCCACATAAAAACTTATAGAAAGAAATGAGCAAATGAAAGCATTTTAATTATTTGATTATAAATAAAAGTGAAAAATAGAACCAAATTAATGTTCAACACAAGGGAATTAGTTAGAGATAAGATCTCCTTTAATAGCTTATCATATAGCTACTAGAAGTATGTTCTAGAAGAATTTTAACTTGTCATTAAGAATATTATGCTTGGAAAAACTAGGGATAGTGGGGACACACTTCAACATTGTAAAATGTTGCTAAACCCAAGACCAACATCATTCTAAGTGGAGAAAAACTAAAAGCATTCCCTCTAAAAACTGGAACAAGATAGGAATGTCCTCTTAAGCCACTCCTATTCAACACAGTCCTCGAAACCATAGCCAGGGCAATTAGGTAAAAGAAAGACATTAAAGGGATATGAATAGGAAAAGAAGAGCTTAAACTATTTCCTGACAACATAATTCCTTATTTAGAAGACCCAAAACCTTCACCAGAAAGCTTCTAGAACTCATAAACAAATTCAGCAAAGTAGCAGCATATAAAATTAACACCCATTAATCAATCAATCATGTTCCTATACTTCAGTGATGAATCAACTGAAAGTGAAACTAGAAAAACTATCCCATTCATAATAGCCTCAAAAACAAAACAAACAAGCAAACAAAAACACTTGGGAATCAATTTAACAAAAGAAGTGAACGACCTCTACAATGAAAACTAAAGAACATTAAAGAAATTGAAGAAGATCTTAGAAGATAGAAAGATCTCCCATGTTCTTGAATAGGCAGAGTTAATATTGTCAAAATGGCCATACCTAAAGATCCTACCAAAAGAGCTACACAGATTGAATGCAATTCCTATTAAAATTCCAATGACATTCTGCATAGAAATAAAAAAAGCTGCCAAGAAATTCACTTGGAAAAATAAGAGGCCTAGGATAGCCAAAGCAATCCTTAGCAAGAAAAGTGATGCAGGAGGCACCACAATACCAGACCTTAAACTATACTACAGAGCAATAGTAACAAAAGCAGCATGGTATTGCCACAACAACAGATGTGAAGACCAATAGAACAGAAGAGAAGACACAGACACACCCATGTAAATAGTTATCTCATACTAGACAAAGGCACCATAAACATACATTGGAAAAAAGCCTATTCAATAATGGTGCTGGGAAAACTGGAAATCCATATGTATAGTAGAATAAAATTGAATCCCTGTGGGAGGCCAACCTTACCGGTGACTGAGTTACACTCCCCAGCTGGGTGCTGAGGCGCTCAGTCACAGAAATGGGTGTGTCTTGCTACAGCCCCATGGGTGAAGCTATGCTCACCTGTTCCTTTGTAATATAACCCCTTGCCCTGTTTAGGATAGAATCTTCCATGGAAGTGCCTTGTGTGTGTCCCCTCCTCTTACTGTGCCCTTGGGTGTGGCCTACCCAGGTGTCAGTCAACCTGCTGACAGTGGACATCATGAAGATAGACTCAGCCCCCTGAAACCTGACCCCTTGCCTCATTTGAATAGCTTCTCCTCAATAAAAGGGGTCAGCGAGTGCTCTCTCTCTCTCTCTCTCTCTCTCTTTCTGCGGACCCTTAAGGTCAGAGGAGCCGTCACAGCAACCCCAAAGAAAAAGGTATTTGTGTCTCTTGTGTGGTTATTTCGTGCAGCCCAGTTAGCCCAGTTTAACTAGAGTGACCCCTGAGCCTTTTAGTCGCGAGAACAGAAACCCGGCAAATCCCTACCTCTCACCCTGCACAAAACTCAATTTAAAGTGGATCGAGGACCTAGGCATTAGACCAGAGACAATGCACTTTTTTAAAATTTTTTTTTATTGGTTGTTCAAAACATTACAAAGCTCTTGACATATCATATTTCATACATTAGATTCAAGTTGGTTATGAACTCCCAATTTTACCCCAAATACAGATTGCAGAATCACATCAGTTACACATCCACATTTTTACATAATGCCCTATTAGTAACTGTTGTATTCTGCTACCTTTCCTATNTTTTTACTCCTCACACTTCAGATAGAGCCCTAATATCCAGAGTATACAAAGAACTCAAAAAATTAAACAATAAGAAAACAAATAACCCAATCAACAAATGGGCCAAAGACCTGAACAGACACTTCTCAGAGGAGGACATAAAATCAATCAACAAGTACATGAAAAAATGCTCACCATCTCTAGCAGTCAGAGAAATGCAAATCAAAACCACCCTAAGAGACAATGCACTTAATAGAAGAAAAAGTAAAACCACATCTTTATCATGTTGGCTTAGGAACCAACTTCCTCAACAAGACTCCTAAAGCACAGGAAGTAAAATCAAGAATCAATAAATGGGATGGTATCTAACTAAAAAGCTTCTTAACAAGAAAGGAAACAATCAAGAATGTGAAGAAAGATCCTACAGAATGGGAGAAAATCTTTGCCACCTGCACCTCAGACAGAGCATTAATCTCCAGGATGTACAAAGAACTCAAAAAACAACATCAGGGCTGGGGTTGTGGCTCAGAGGTGGAGCGCTCACCTAGCATGTGTAAGATACTGGATTTATCTTCAGCACCACATAAATATAAAATAAAGATATTCTGTCCAGCTATAACTAAAACTAAATATTAAAAAAGCAACACCAGAATAAGTAAATAAATAAATAAATAGCCCAATCAATAAATGGGCAAAGAAACTGAACAGGCTCTTCACAGAAGAAGTGTGGTGAGCCGCTTCTGCCGTTTATGCAAATTATGGTCGCCATTACAAGATGGCGCTGGCTCCGCTGTGGTCTGTGACAAACAACTCCTTACTTGGGAGAGTTGGCACATGACTTTTCATCACCCTATGAGAAAGCTCCACGTGGCTGCTTTGCATTGGGGCTTGAGATGCTTTATTAAGGCTGGGAGGGGCATCCGAGAGAGAGAAGAAGAACTATCAAGGGCCTGAAATAAACTACTGAAAGAAGATTCCTGAGTGTTGCGTCTTCCTTGCGGGCAAGAAGTCGCGACAAGTGGCGCCGAAACCCGGGAACCAGAATTTTCAGCAGTCAGGGGGGTGCACCGTAGTCCCAGGTAAGTGGGATCCGCGATCAAAGCGGGAAATAGTCCCAAGTAAGTGGGATCCGCGACCAAAGCGGGGCAGCAGCTGCATTGTGTACTTTCGTTTTTACTTTCGCTTTTGTTTTCTGTGTTTCTCTTGTTGTGTCATTTTGCTTTTGTTTTTTGTGCTTCTTTTGTTGTTGTGTCATGGGTGCCGCACCTTCCAGTCCGCTTCTTCTGGCCCTAGATGGCCTGTTACGTTCTAAGGGTCTGGAAGTGAAACATAGTACTTTACAGAGATTTTTACAGAAGGTAGATATCGCTGCACCGTGGTTTGCATTTTCGGGCAGCCTTACTGTACCTAGTTGGGATAAATTAGGCAAAGATCTTGACTTTGCTTCTGAGCAGGGCATATTAGAGGGTGGGGTGATACCCCTTTGGAAAATGGTCCGTAGTTGCCTTACAGATGGCAGATGTCAGGAGGCACTTACAAAAGGACAAGAAGTTCTAGAGCAATTACATGAGGAGAAATCGGAGACGGCAGGAAGTGAGATATCTCAGAAGGATGGGAGTGTGCGGAGAGTGAAACAGGGGAGGAGACGCTTGTATCCAGATCTCAGTATGCTGCGCACACCCCCATGTGAAAGTGGGTCAGAGGAAGAGGAGGATGAGGAGGAAGAGCTCGGGAGGCTGTCTCGTCAGCTAGAGAGTTTAGCTATAGGAGAAGGGAACAGAAATAAACAGGGGCTCAAGAAAAGCGATCCCCCGGATCCACCGCCGTATGGTGGAGGTGTTTCGGGGCGAGCTTTCCATGCCCAAACATGGAGGGCTGTTAACGCTGAGATGGGTCTTGCTTATCCAGTTTTTCAGGATGACAATAGGGGAAGATTCCATGAACCCTTAGATTTTAAAATTGTGAAGACCCTGGCGGAGTCTGTGCGCACTTATGGGGTGGATGCCGCCTTCACACTAACTCAGGTGGAGAGTTTGTCTAGATACTGCATGACTCCCTCTGATTGGGCTAGCCTTGTTCGGGCTTGTGTTTCCCCGGGTAAATATTTGGACTGGAGAGCATTTATGCTAGAGGGCGCAATAGAGCAGGCCGCCCAAAACCATGCAGCGGGACGCCCTGCCTGGGATAAGGATATGCTTTTGGGACAAGGCAGGTTTGCTAATCAACAAACAGGATACCCCCCTGAGGTATATGAACAGATTAACAACATTTGTATCCGTGCATGGAAATCACTCCCAAATAGAGGAGAGGTGTCTGGTAATTTGACTAAGATTCTACAAGGCCCTGCAGAACCCTTTTCAGATTTTGTAGCAAGAATGGTGGATGCCGCTGGAAAGATTTTTGGGGATCCTGATAGAGCCATGCCCTTTATCAAGCAGTTGGTCTTTGAGCAATGCACCAAGGAATGTAAAGCGGCAATCACTCCTTATAAAAATAAGGGCATAGAAGCATGGATGAAAGTGTGTAGAGAGATTGGAGGACCTTTAACTAACGCAGGTCTTGCAGCCGCTGTCCTTCGGATTGCAAAAGGGGGCAGTCCTGGTGCCGGAATATGCTTCCATTGTGGTCAACCCGGTCATTTCAGACGTGAATGTCCCAAAAAAGACAATTTTACTGGACCCCCTCATGGTGGCCCTTCTAATGGCCTTCGTCAACCGGGGCTGTGTCCTAAATGTAAAAAGGGGAAGCATTGGGCAAGAGAATGTAGATCAGTGAAGGACATCCATGGACAGCCTATTTCAGCTGGGCCAAAAAACGGCCGAAGGGGCCCCCGACCCCAGGGCCCACAAATATATGGGGCAGTGGAGAATGTCACACCCGAACCCGAGACATGGCCATCTCTGCGCCATCCCATGAGACGCGGAGAGCCACTACAGGTGCCGCGGGATTGGACCTCTGTTCCACCTCCAGACTCGTATTAACACCTAAGATGGGAGTCCAATTGGTGGAAACTGAGTTCAAAGGGCCTTTACCACCTGGCACTGTAGGTTTGCTAATTGGACGTGCATCCTCTATCTTACAAGGTCTTCATGTCTTTCCCGGAGTCATTAGCCCTGATACTGTAGGGGCAGTAAAGGTTATGGTGGAGGCTCCAAAGGGCATTGTGTCTATCTCCCCAGGGGATCGGATTGCTCAATTACTAATTTTGCCTAGCTTACATAATCACTTCCCTGCTGGTACCACTGGAGGGGATTGTGCCTATTTGTCACTAGATATGAGCAATCGCCCCACTTTGGAATTAAGCATAGAAGGTAAATCTATTGTGGGATTGCTGGATACAGGAGCAGACCGTAGTATCATAGCCCTTAAGGACTGGTCTAAGGGATGGCCAATGCAGACTTCTGATCAATCCCTGAGAGGACTTGGATATGCCCAAGCCCCTCAAATCAGCTGTAGACATCTATCTTGGAAGGACCCAGAAGGACACAATGGCACCTTTCAGCCTTATGTACTTGATTTACCTATCTCTTTATGGGGCCGTGATCTGATGACAGACATGGGGTTCACTCTTAGTAATGACTATTCCCCAGTGTCTCAACAGATTATGCAAAATATGGGGTATAGGCCAGGTCTAGGACTAGGTAAACACCTACAGGGGCGTAGGCATCCTGTGCAAGGTCATCAAAAGCTTAACAGATTTGGTCTGGGTTTTTCCTAGGGGCCACTGGGGCTCAAATACCCATAACATGGCTCACCGAGGAGCCTGTTTGGGTGCCTCAGTGGCCTCTTCCCTCGGTTAAATTGGCAGCAGCCCATGATCTAGTCAAAGAACAACTTGACTTGGGTCACATCCAACCTTCTACTTCTCCATGGAATACTCCCATATTTGTTATTAAGAAAAAATCAGGAAAGTGGCGCCTACTGCATGATTTACGAGCAGTTAATGCTCAAATGCAACTTATGGGGCCCATTCAAAGAGGGCTGCCTTTGCTATCCTCTGTTCCTCAGGGCTGGCATATTATTGCTATTGACATTAAAGACTGTTTCTTTTCTATTCCTTTGCATCCTAAAGACTCACAGCGTTTTGCCTTCACCCTTCCCTCGTGTAACCACGAGGAACCAGATCTAAGGTTTGAGTGGGTAGTGTTGCCGCAGGGAATGGCTAATAGTCCCACGATGTGCCAGATGTATGTGGGGAAGGCACTCGCACCTCTCAGACATAAGTATTCCTCCATCAAGATCATTCATTATATGGATGATGTGTTATTGGCAGCTAAGTTAGAGCAGACAGTTAATGAGGCCTATAAAGAATTAGTAAAGCTGTTAGCTCAATATGGGCTACATATTGCACCTGAAAAGGTTCAAACGGGAAACTCTATTGAGTATTTGGGAGCGATAATTGGGCATGACAAATTGAAACCACAAAAAATCACCATAAGGACTCAAGATCTCCAAACTTTAAATGATTTTCAAAAACTGCTGGGAGATATTAATTGGATAAGGGGATATTTACACATTCCTAATAGTGTGCTCCAGCCTTTGTATGCTACCCTTAAGGGTGATCCAGATCTTGCTTCTCCTCGTAGCCTCACCAAAGAGGCTAGAGCGGCCCTTATAACAGTAGAAGATGCTATACAACATGCTACTTTATACAGGCTCCAGAGTAATAAACCTTTCCAGTTATGTGTGCTTGCCACTATGCGGCAGCCTACTGGAGTACTGTGGCAAGATGGGCCTTTACTATGGATCCACCCACATATATCCCCAGGAAAATCCTTAGAATACTATCCTGATGCTGTTGCAGCGTTAGCACTTAAAGGGATTCAACAAAGCATTCAATTTTTCGGACAATCACCTTCTTCTCTTATTATACCCTATACTAAAGCTCAACTTAATGTTTTGTGTGCTACTCTAGACAACTGGGCTATTCTATGTTGCTCGTTTCAAGGGGATATTGATAATCATTACCCTTCCCATCCATTACTCCATTTTGTTAAAGAACATCCCATCATTTTCCCTAAGGTAACTTCACCCAATCCAATTCCGGGGGCTGTTAATATTTTTACTGATGGTTCCAAGTCTGGAATGGGAGCTTATGTAATTAATGATTCTCCCCCTGTTCAGCATCAATTTGCTCCTGGAAATCCACAATGGGTGGAACTGCAAATTGTTATTGAGGTTTTTAAACAGTGTTCTTTTCCTTTTAATCTTATTTCGGACTCCATCTATGTGGTACAAGCACTAAAAGTCCTGGAGGCCGTGGGAGCTATTAGTAATGTCCATAATGTATCTGCTTACTTTAATCAGCTTCAACAGCTTATCTGTAGCCGCACTGCTCCTTTTTATCCAATGCACATCCGGGCTCATACCTCTCTTCCTGGTCCGTTATCACAGGGTAATGCCTGTGCGGACTCAGCCACTAGAGGTCAGTTGATATGCTTGGCTTCCTCCTTAGAGGGGGCTAAATTATTTCACCAGAATTTCCATGTTAATGCTTTAACGCTGCGCAGGCGTTTTTCCATTTCAAGAGCGGATGCTCGTCAGATAGTATTACAATGTCCCCATTGTGTCACATTTCTTCATCCCCCTACTTATGGAGTGAATCCACGGGGATTGAAGCCATTGGTTGTCTGGCAAATGGATGTGACACACATACCTGACTTTGGTAACCTCAAGTATGTACATGTTTCTGTTGATACGTGCTCTGGAGTTATTCATGCTTCTGCTTTATCGGGAGAAAAGGCACGTAATGTTATCACTCATTGCCTAGAAGCATGGGCAGCATGGGGTGCTCCTGCATCCCTTAAGACTGATAATGGACCTGCTTATACTGGAAGACAATTTACATCCTTTTGTTCTACCATGGGAGTGCAACTTACTCATGGTCTGCCTTACAATCCTCAAGGACAAGGCATTGTTGAGCGTGCTCATCGCACCTTAAAGGAAACTTTACAAAAACAAAAAGGGGGAATAGGAGCTGAACACACTCCTAAAGAACGCCTATCCTTGGCTCTCTTTACCATTAATTTTTTGAATTTGGATATTCATGGTCGCTCTGCGGCCGATAGACATGTGTCTCCTCAGCCTTCTGTAATTGGCTATGTTAAGTGGAAGGATGTTCTTACGGGCCAATGGAACGGCCCCGACCCCGTGCTGACATGGGCACGAGGATCTGTATGTGTTTTTCCCCAGGATCGCACGGAACCGTTGTGGGTCCCTGAACGCCTGACAAGAAGAGTCTTGACATCAACCGACCAGCAACAAGAGATACCACAGCAATCCCGTGATGAGGATCTTCACTCTGCTACGTGCTCTGGTTCTGGTGCTGGTGCCGATGGCACAGACGACACCAATGCAGTGGTGGGCAGTGGCACGGGCTTGGCCAATGCCGATGCCGGTTCATAGTAATTCTAGTGTCCTCCCCACTCTTTTCTCTACCTCATGTGAGATGTCTGCTCCCTGTGCCTCTCCTAGAGGGGACATGGAGAGCATTTTTAATCAATCTCAAGTTAATCTCACAGGAGTGTTTTGTTTCAGCCTTGGAAACGCTAATTGCATCAGCCTTAAGACCAAAAATTTGACTAACTGGGAGGACCCATTGCGGTCCAGTCAGGTCTCAGGGAACATTATCAGTGCCGTACTGAGCCAAGTAGTTTCAGGGAAGCAATCAGGTTCAGGGACCCCCGCAAATAGCTCTGCTTTAAACATAACTACCTTGGCTATTATCTCCAAGGTACTAATCCCAGTGCCTCCTTCTTCTAATAGTACTTACAATGCCACTCATTTCAAGGCCTCCCCTTACTGTACTCCTAATCTTGGTTTCCCCCCAACATTTACGCCTTGTCAGGATCATTCTTGGGAGAAACATCAAGTTGCTAAAGGTTTCTCCTTTTCCCCCTCTCTTAAGAGGTATGTTTATAACTTTAACAACAGTGCCAACTCCTCTACAGGAGTAGGTTGGTCCTGGTTTCAATGGCTGATTTCCAATGAGAAGGGGGCTTCAGCTGATATTTCTGCATTGGCTCAATTGCTGGGAGTCAAAAGCTGGCTGGCTAATGTTTCTGGCACTGTTAAGGAGAATGAACGAGGTAATAGACTTACATCTGTTTCATTCAACTCTTTGCTATATAATGCCACATTGCCCCCTGCAATGGTCTGCGTCCAATCCCCGTTCTTGCTCCTTTTGGCTAATGACACCTCGTCGGGGATGCTGGATTGTTCTAATATTACCTGCTATTTGTCTGAGTGTTGGAATGGCTCCTGGACTACGGCAGTGGTTATGAAAATTCCAACTTTTGTCCCAATCCCAGTCACTGCGGACCCAGATAAATTCCCCATTGTTGAACTACTTAGAGTCCGCAGGGATTTTGGAATTACGGCAGCTATAGTGACAGCTGTGGCAGTGTCTGCTGCTGCAGCGGTTACGGCCGGAGTGGCCATGGCCAGTCAAGTACAAACTGCTGCCACCATTAATCAAGTTGTTCAACAAACTTCCACCATACTTGAATCCCAAAATACAATTAATCAACATATTTTGTCAGGGATTTTAGCTGCCAACCAAAGAATAGATTTACTCCAAGCTCAGGTAGAAGAATTGGCTGACTTGGTGCTTTTGGGTTGTGTTGACCAACGTGCACATTTATGCATAACCTCTGTCAGATTTAATGATTCCAGGAATGCCTCCCGCATCATTGGCGAATATTTGGCCGGAAATTGGTCCATGGCAGCGGAAGACATGATCCAGTCTCAACTAACCCAGATAGCTGTCTTGAACAGTACCCGTGTCGATCCCGTGACTTTGGGTCAATTCACCGATTGGATATCTTCTGCTTTTTCCTTCTTCAAAGAGTGGGTGGGGGTAGGCATTTTTGGTGCAATGTGTTGCTTCGGTATGTTCCTCTGTTTGTGGTTTCTCTGTCGCCTTAAGGCCCGTAGTGCTCATGATAAGGCTATGATCATACAAGCTCTTGCAGCTTTAGAAAATGGCAACTCGCCTCAAGTCTGGCTTGCGCATCTTAAACAGTAAACCTTTGTCATGGTCGTTGCACCCCAAGTTATTATAACATTGCACTGGGATCGACATGACCTTCCTTGCTATTCTCTTAGTGTTGGAAAGCCCTTGCACTCTGCCGGTCTTACTGCCATTGCACGCAGATGGGTTTCCACACTAGTGCTTTTCTATCGTCTTAAAGTCCGTGCCTTTCTTTCAGGGTGCTGTCAACTTGTTTGTCGTTATAAACAGCCACAGTTCAGCCTCAGTTATCCCCCTTCGTCCACCATCGCCACGATACAGGATGCGAGGCAAAGCACTGCACTTGAGTGATCCTTGACGTGGACCTCAAGGAGAGCATGTCCTATTGCATGCGGGTTAGACGCGTCCACTCCCCGCCCCACGAAAAAAGGCGTCGGCTGATATGGTCTCGGATCTGGGGAAGGGCCCTCCTTAAGACTGAGCCATACTATGCAGCCACTTCTACACAGTGGGATAGGACCTCTACTCTTGCCTGTATTGTTTTAAGAAAATAGAAAGGGGGAACTGTGGTGAGCCGCTTCTGCCGTTTATGCAAATTATGGTCGCCATTACAAGATGGCGCTGGCTCCGCTGTGGTCTGTGACAAACAACTCCTTATTTGGGAGAGTTGGCACATGACTTTTCATCACCCTATGAGAAAGCTCCACGTGGCTGCTTTGCATTGGGGCTTGAGATGCTTTATTAAGGCTGGGAGGGGCATCCGAGAGAGAGAGAAGAAGAACTATCAAGGGCCTGAAATAAACTACTGAAAGAAGATTCCTGAGTGTTGCGTCTTCCTTGCGGGCAAGAAGTCGCGACAAAGAAGAAATCCAAATAGTCAACAAATATATGGAAAAATGTTCAACATCTCTAACAATTAGAGAAATGTAAATTTAAACTACACTGAGATTTCTTCTCACTCTAGTCAAAATGGCAAGTATCAAGAACACAAGTAAAAATAAATGTTGGTGAGGATGTCAGGGGGAAAAGATACACTCAGACATTGCTTTGGGGACTGCAAATTGCTTCAACCACTCAGAAAAGCAGTATGGAGATTCCTTAGAAAACTTGGAATGGAACCATCATTTGACCTAGTTATCCCACACCTCAATATACCCAAAGGACTTAAAATCAGCATACCTTGGGGCTGGGGATGTGGCTCAAGTGGTAGCGCGCTCGCCTGACATGTGTGCAGCCCAGGTTCGATCCTCAGCACCACATACAAACAAATATGTTGTGTCTGCCGAAAACTAAAAAATAAATATTAAAAATTCTCTCTCTCTCTCTCTCTCTCAAAAAAAAAAAATCAGCATACCTCAGTGATGCAGCCACATTAATGTTTATAGCAGCTCAATTCATAATAGCTAAGCTATGGAATCAACCTAGGTGCCCTTCAACAGATGAATGGATAAGGAAAATGTGATACACACACACACACATACACACACACATACACACACACATACACACACACACATACACACACACATACACACACACACAATGGAATATTACTCAGCCATAAAGAAGAATGAAATTATAGCATTTGCCAGTAAATGGATGGAACTGGAGACCGTCATGCTAAGTGAAAAAAGCCAATCCCAAAAACCAAAGCATGAATGTTTTCTCTGCTATGTGGATAATACACAATAAGGAATGGGGGGGAAAGAACAGAAGTTCTTTGGATTAGACAAAGGGCAATGAAGGGAAGGGAGGAGAGATGAAAAAGGAAAGACCGTAGAATGAATAGGACATAACTTTCCTATGTTCGTATATGAATACATCACCAGTGAAACTCCACATCATGTACAACCACAAAAATGGGATCCTAATTAATAAGTTACACTCCATATATGTAGAATATGTCAAAATACACTCTACTGTCACTTGTATCTAAAAAGAACAACAACAAAAAATAATATTATGCTTAAAGCTCTAGTAGTGCAATTGGTTAGCACATGGGGGGCTGGGGTGTAGCTTAGTGGTAGAAAGCCTGCCTAGCATGCAGAAGGCCCTGGGTTCAATTCCCAGCACTGCAAAAATTAAAAAGAATATTGTTTACCACACATTTCTTGTTCTCTCCATTTCTCGCATGGTGGCAAGACTTCCTGGTCCCCATGTGGTTGGGTAGAAATGCATGTTTGTTGAAGTCAATGAACTAACTGAGAGCAGAAGTGATACATAGGACTCCCAAGCTGGGTCACTCAAGTGTCAACCCGGGCACTCTTTTCTCTATTATGGCAACCAGAAATATTCAAAGTGGCAGCTACTCTGTCAGCTTGGATCCTTGAGTGAACCTAATGACCTGAGCCATTTTGTTTATACATGGTGTAAGCAAGTGTTGTTCTTAAAAGATTGAAATTCTGAGATTATCTGTTACCTCAATATCAGTGCATGGTTTGTTTGATTTTTTTGCAAACTGAACCAACACCTAGGTCAAGCTTGGGCTTAGTCACTACATACTCTTTCCCGCAGGGAAATTACTGCCCTGACTCTAACACCATGGATTAGTTTTACTTGTTCTTTGACTTTAAAAATTAATCATAGAGAAGTATTATTTTTTTTTCTGGCTTATCTAATTCAATAGTGTGCTTGTAAGATTTACCTATGTTGTTACTTGAGTTTATGGTCTATTCATTCTCATTGATAAAATTTACTCATTGAGTAATACACCCATTTTTATCTCTTTTTACTGTTAGTGGGCATTTAGGTAGTTTCCAGTATACAAACAATGTTCCAGTGAATATTCTGGCACATATATATATCTTACGTATATACCTTAACAGATGGGAACTGCTGTGTGGTAGAATATGCACATGTTCAGCTTAAGCAGACAGTTCCAAGAAGTTTTCCAAAAATATTTGTACCAATTCACACTTTCACCATCGGTGTAGGAATATTCTGGAAGCTCCAACATTTGTGTGTTTATATTTGTTTTGTTTTTGCCAGTCTGGAGATAACTAGTGAAGGTAAACATCTTTTTACATAATTTTTAGCCATTTGGGGTACATTTTTTTAAAGATGCGTGTTCCTATTTTGCCCATCTTCTTATTTAGTTGTTTTTTTTTATTTCACTGTACATTCCTTACTCATAAAGTTGTTCTTTGCATTCTTAGGATTGATCTTTCGCATATGGTATGAAGTAGAAATCAAGATAAACTATTTTTCATGTTGTTACCCAATTGCCTATATACTATTTACTGAAATATTATCTTTTGCCACCCTAAGTCAGGTGACCAGATATGTGTGTATCCATTTCTGGCCTTTCAATTATGTTTGGTCAATTTATCTTTCTCTGCATCAATACACACTTGTCTTAATCTTTCTTTCTCTCTCTTCTTGTGTGTGTGGTTCTGGGGATTGAACTCAGGGTCTCTCAAATGCTCCGCAAGTGCTCTACCACTGAGTTACACTTCAGCCTTTTTATATTTTATTTTGAGACAGGGTCTCTTAAATTGCCCAGGCTGGCTTGAACTTGTGATCCTCCTGCCTTAGTCTCTCACAAAGCTGGATGACAGGCTGTGGGATTATTGTGCTTGGCAACACTGTCTTAATCTCTATACCTTCAAAATAGGTCTTAATATCAGGTAATGTAAATCCTCTGATGTTTTTCTTCAAGATTTCCTTAGTGCTGGGGAGAGTGGCACACACCTGTAATCTCAACTACTCAAGAGGCTGAGGAAAGAGGATCACCAGTTCAAGGTCAGTCTGGGCAATATAGAGATGCCATCTCAAAACAAAAAGAGGGCTGGGATTATAAATCAATGGTAGATTGTTTGCCTAGCAAGTACAAGTCCCTGGATTCAATCCCCGGATTCAATCCCCAATATGAGAAAAAGAGAAGAAGGCGGGGAGGGGAAGAAAAAGAAAAAGATTCCCTTGGCTATTCTCCTCCCTATTCTGCATAGAAAAGGAACTCAACAAATAGTCAAAGGGATTCCCTCTAGCTGAATACTAAACTGCATGTACACAGGAAAATGTCTACAAGGCCTGGAAGAAAATAGCTACTGGCAATTTAAGAACAGAGACTACTGAAGTTGCTGACAGACATTAGAGTTCTTACCAAAAAATTAGAGACCTTGATGTGTACCCTGGACTTGACTTTGGATCCCCAAACTTCCACTTTCATGCCTTAGAACAGGGCTACTTTAGTTGTACAATATGAAATCTAGATCAGACCTAAAAAAAAAAAAAAGAAAGAAAGAAAAAAGAAAACAATAATAAACCCAACATTTTTTACAAGAAAATGATACTCTACAGTATAGCATCTGCAATGTAGAACAATCAATAAAAATTACTAGATATGAAGAAGAGGAGAATGTGGTAAATAACCAGGGAGGTTAGACAGAAAATAGAAACAAAGATTCTCAGATGATCTCAAAATAGCTTATAAATGTGTGAGCTCCTTGAGGTTGAGGGCCCAAAGCATGCCTTTCCCTAAGAAGGATTCAGAGTTCAGGCTCTGGTATTAACTATATACCTGGGTCAGGTCTTCCATTTATTAATTAGGTAAAACTTGGAAAATTATGTCAATTGTCTGAGCTCTGGCTTACTTAATCTAAAATGGGGGAAATAATATCTGCCTCACAAAGTTGTTCTAGGATTAAGAGGGATAAATTACAAGGAATGCCCAACAACAAGAGATCTGTAAATATTATCTGCTCTTACTCATATGACCTAGTAAACCCTGGCTTGTTCTAGGTGTTCAACACTTTGAATGAGAAAAGCAGTGAATGACTCTAGGGGCTGTTGTCAATCCCAGTAGAGCTCACATCTGTCTGAACACAGGATGCCAGTCAGGGGTTGGAATAGTGAACATTGTGTTGTCAAACCTGCTCGAGGTATCAATCAAGCAAGTGACCAAATAAAGAAAAAGAGAATTAGTTGTGGTCTAGCCCCTTGGAATGAGAAGAGAGCCAACACAAAACAGGTAAGCTGAGTGTTCATGTTTCAGGTCCTCTTTAGAGAGAACAGAGGGCCATGGAGCATCCTGCTCTGTTACCAATTAACTGAGCATCCTTCTGGCCACATCATTCTTTCAAACATAATTAAATTTTTAATAGAATTATTTTAGGGAGTACTGTACAAAGTATGAGTATCTGGTCTGTGGTGGGAATTACCAGGTTATAGGCAGCAGTGATAACTGGGAACAGACACACTTTCTACCTGTTTACTTTGAAGAATCTGAATTCTTCTCTGGAGTGGAAAAACACAGGGGACCTTCTGAGCTGGGCATAGGGATCTCTCTAAAATTCTAGGCATGGAATCAAAACCTGATCAGATAGAATCCAAGGCTTCTGAATTACAAACTCAGGGCCTCATGGGACCTCTCTCAGCCATGCCCAGGGAATGTCTGAAACTTAGAAGCTGTAGAGTTCTGGGAGCACTAGAGAGGCAGGAAGAGTCCTCAGCTTTAATTTGGGCTTTACTATTAGTGCCCTGAGTGATTTGGGGCACTGTTCCTGATCTTCCAGGCCTCTGAGGTAGACCAACTACGTCAACATTCTCAAAGTGTCTCTGGGGTTTTTAACAGGTCTAATGGAAATGAAGTTCTGCTAACCAACACCTCCCAAACTGTCACATGTAAACTTCTATTGTTAGGTGAGATTATATATATATATAT